>NC_068342.1:11658267-12258267 GCF_014633365.1 Diospyros lotus | reverse complement strand
ATGAATGAGCATATATTGGAACAACTCGTCAAACCCATCGGCTACGTCATCACGTGCTGTCACATCTCAATCATCCATTTGTCATAGCTGCAAATCCTAACTGGAACGTTTGAATGTTCTAGGGGCATAACCAAATTAGAAGATGAATCTTCTAGTGAGGGTTTAGAAATATAATACACGAATGCATGATACAATAACATGAACGATCACATGCCCTAGTGTAACTTTCCTGGCCCACTGGCCCAGCATGGAACTCTAGGCAAAATCCCAACCTACTTTCAGGATAATCATAACGTCGTTCAATCATTTTTCATTGGGAAATTACAGCTACACTATCAGGGCGACATCCCAAACCCATGCATAAGTATCAATATGCCAATAATATCGTGCCATGCAAAAATCATAATCCATCGATACAACAATACATATATAAATATGATAAGATGCTCATATAATATATATAACTTAGCCACCTTCATGACTATTATGCTCAACATAGGCTAAAGTACAACATGTATAAGCTTTTGGAGAAAAATCACTCACTTTTAGCACGAAGTTCGAAATATCCCAAAAAACATGCATCGCCTCGATTTGCGTGCCCGACCTCAATTTTCGTGTTAAACTTCAAAAGTTGTACAAATCACTATTACTCGAGCACAACAATCCCATAAATCATATTTAATCACAAAATATCTCAATATTTTAATATTTTCCTTCATTTTCTCCCATTTTCCTTATAAAATTCCAAATAAATACCTCTTAAACTATTTTTTTCAATCTTTTTACACAACAATTTATTATATTCTAAGAACTTCAAATGAAAATTCCAGAACATACCTCAAAGCTTCATTTGCACGTAAAACGAGGTTGGTCGTTAAAGAAATCGAGAAACCAAGAAGACAAACATCAAAACTTTTTGCACAAACATCGAGAGCACAATTTTTTAGGAATTTTAGGATTTTTTTTCCATTTTTTCCAAGCCTGCACGCGCCCCCACGTGTGGCTTATGCGCACGAAAGCGGCGCGTGAAGGCCACGCTCTGACCTTCTTCTCCAGCGACGGCCACACCGAAGCTTCTTGTTCTCAATGCCACCTTGCTCTCCTCGCCTAGTCGATCACCATGGTGCATCTTCTTCCTTGAAAGGAGCACCGGAGAGCCATCAACAAACCAGCCAAAGACTCAGCCAGGCGATCCGTCTCCCTTATTCGGCGAAGGCCTTAAAACCCCATCAGAGCTCAACTAAAACGCCTCAAAATGCACAGAATTCATCCTCAAGCTATGGGCAACAAAATTCCAATGGTTTGAAACCCCAATTCGTTCGATAACACCCTCGATTTGAAACTCAAACTTTCTTGAAACCCTCGGCTACTCCAGCTCTATTTATAGCCAAATCCGAGCATCGAAACCCCATTTGGCTGCTTAATCCAACCCCTTAGGCGCCTCTACCTCTCCCAAGTCGGTCTAAAACCCACTGAAAAGGCTCCAACCTTTCTATCTTAGTGGCCAAACTTTCGGCCACTTTTGGCCGAAAGTTTGCCATTTTTTTTGCGATGATAAGGCCGATCGTTGTCCAACAATCTTGTCTAGGCCTTGCCCCGAGGTCCCTATTCCACTTTCTTTGGTTTCCCATGGCCGAATTCAGCGACGGGATGGGCTGGTTGGCCATGACTGTTTTGGAGGTTTTCCTGAAATTGCATTTTTCACCCTCTTAAGTTTTGAAATAATTTTTTGGCCCTTTCCCCAAGGCCCTCGAAATTTTCAAAACTCTTGTTGTGACCCTCGCATTCTAACCTTCTCATTTGACCCCCGAAGTTTCAGAAATAATGTCGTTTCGACGACCATCAGAAATTTTTAAAAATTGCACTTTGGCCCGAACTTATACTTTGCATGCAAAACCTCTTTGTTTTACCCCGAAACTACTTAAGGGTTGATTATCAGGCCCAATTTGACTCTTTTAAGGGTTTCGTTAACTTTTTGAAAGTCCCTTAAGACAATTCGATTTTTTAGCCCAATCTGAACCTGTACCAAAAATTCTCTAATTTGATTTCTCTCGATGCTAAAAAATATTTCTCGATATGCTCGTCAATTTCATATCATTTTCCTTAGATATCTTGGCTCTAGGGCACTCCCTGCAGTCTATTCAATTAATTTTTCGAGCTATTTAGATACCAATCTTCCCTGAAATTTTATTTTTCTAATAAAACACTTATTTTCAAATAATCCCAAATTATTGGGCATTACATTATCGATGTAGTAACTGGTTACCTATATGGTTCACTTGATAGTGACATATACATGAAAATCTCCAAAGGATTTGAAGTAACACAAGTAAATAATATATATTCCAAAAATATGTTTTCAATTAAATTGTAAAAGTCATTATACGTATTAGAACAATCTGGACGTATGTGGTATCATTGCCTTAGCGAATATTTGTTGAAAGAGAGCTATAAAAATGACGATGTCTACCCTTATGTTTTCATAAAGAAAACAAATATTGGATTTGCAATTGTAGTAGTTTATTTTGATAATTTAAATCTAATTGGAACTCCTTAGGAGCTCAACAAAACTGCAGATTATTTGAAAAATGAATTTGAGATTAAAGATTTGGGAAAAACCAAATTTTGTCTTGGTTTGTAAATTGAGTATTTTCTTGAAGGATTATTTGTTCATCAATCTTCATATAAAAAAGTTCTAAAATGTTTTTATATAGATAAAGCACATCCATTGGCATCACCTATGGTCGTTCGATCATTCGACGTGAAAAAATATCAATTTCACCCATTTGAAGATGAGGAAGATCTTCTCGTTCTTGAAGTACTATATCTTAGTGCAATTGGAGCATTGACTTATCTAGAAAATTGCACTTGACCATATATAGTTTTTTCTGTAAATCTCATCGCAAGATACAACTCTACACCCACTAAAAGACATTGAAATAGTGTTAGGCACATTCTTCGATATTTGAAAGGTGCCAATGATATGTGATTATTTTATTCAAAAAAATTATGGATCTTCTTTAATGGGATATGTAGATGCAGGTTATCTTTCAGATCCACATAAATTTAAATCACAAACAGGATATGTATTTATGCGTGGAGGAACAACCACATTTTGGAGATCTGTGAAGCAAACATTGACAACGTCTTCAAATCATTATGAAATTATAGCAATCCATGAAACAAGTCGAGAATGTATATGGTTAAGGAACATGGCCCATCATATTCAAGTATCATGTGAATTAGCTTCAGCAAAAAACAACCCAACAATATTGTATGGAGATAATGCAGCTTGTATTACACAACTCAAATGAGACTATATCAAATATGATAGAACAAAACACATTTCTCTAAAGTTTTTCTGCACACATCGAGCTTTAAAAGAATGGTGACATCGATGTTCAACAGATTCGCTCAAGTGACAATATGACTGATTTATTCAGAAATGTATTGCCAACATCTACATTCAAGAAATTAGTACATAGAATTGGAATGCGTCGACGCAAAGATTTTCAATGATCAACATCAGAGGGAGTAACTGTACTATTTTTCTTTCGCTCAAGTTTTGTCCCACTGGGTTTTCCTAGCAAGAGTTTAACGAGGCAACACATTGATATTCCAAGTTAGTTTACAACTTACCTATACTCTTTTATTTAATTTGGTAGTTTTTTTCTTCAATTTTTTTTCTAAGCAAGGTTTTTAATGAGGCAGTTATTGTATAGAATAGTCATTCAAGGAGAGTGTTGTAAATTATTAATTATTAGCGAATGACTATTGTACCCTGTAGCCCTAATTTCTCTCTATAAATATAGAGTTTTAGTTTTTAATATAACACATACTTTTTGAGGTAATATTATATTGATCTATTCTATGTGATTTCTCTCTCCCTCTCTTTGTACCAGTCTCACCATTAATTTGTTGGAGTTGATTTTACTTTAATCCAGATTTGATTATATTTAACCATTCTTTTTTCTATCTATTTTATAATAAAATGTACTTATTTTGCCTCTAACTAAAATAATCTATGCTTTTGAATTAATATTATAATAACATATCAAAAATAGAATAAATTAAAATGAACGCCCTAATGACATTCCATGTATAAGATGAATTATAAGATTAAGCATTATAATAACACAAATTTTTAGGGTATTTGTTAAGTTGTATTTATTAAAATAAAATATAATAAGTACATATTATTTTTAGCGCTTAGACATTTTTATTAGCTGTAGTTAATATATAGTATTTAAAAATATTTTATTATTAATAAAAATGTTTAAGCAATGAAGATAATGTAAAATTTATGACACTTTGTTTAAAAATAAAATATATTAAATATACATTAATAAATGTCAAAAGCACATAACCATGAGATTACAAATATGTCAAAAGCATATTTTTATTTAAAAATAGGTGTCACCCAATTTGTTGCAATGGTTATCTAAGTCTTTTTAGTGTTGGCTTTAAAAAATTTAAAAGTTTCATTGCGGGCATCAATATATCACTAGAATTTCATATTTCTTATCAAGAGTTGAGTGTTAAATCAACACTCGATACTAATTGATTAATAGGAATTCGTTTTTGATGCACAATTAGGTTATTATTATCATTTTGACAAGTAAAAATTTTGATCAAGATAGGTAAATAAAAATAAAATTATTTATCAAATTCTAGCTATCTTGTTCATGATTAAACACACATTTTTTAAATTGTTGGTCTTTAACCAAAGCATCCCTCCAATTTTATTTTTATGCTAAATTACTTAATAACCTGTTTTAAAATGGTCAGGATATCCCATTTATAAAAACAGACGTTGATTAAGTTAAATTAAATTTTAATTGTCCCTAATCTTTAATTTAATTAATATCATTATTTACAAAAGTGAGTAATGTCACCGATGTGCCCCTACTAAAGGAATGAGTTGTTCTATAGGTCCAGACAAGCTTATCGACGTGCTTGCTGAATGGAGACAAAATGACGAAATTGCTCCTTGCCCACTTTGCAAATTTGCAAGCCGTTACCTGATTCTCTCATCTCCTTTCGCATGGTTGCCGCCACCTCACCATTGCCCTAAGCCTGCCTCCATCGAGTGCGATTTTGTTCACCTCTTTTAACGGGGGTGAACGTAACCCCCGTCAGTGGGGTTAAAAAAATAACCCCTTAATTGAAAAAAAAATGCAAAACTGTTTCAAAAAAAATTAATTATGTTTCAAAAAAAAAATATTTTTAGAATTTAACTGAAAATGTGACAGGATCAAAATTAGATAGATTATAACTTATAAAAAATGACAGACTTACAAAAATAATTGATAGAATTAAAACTGAGTCAAAATTGGAAATTGACTGTTTTCAGCAATTAATTTGTTTGAATGGTTGAAAATATTTTTTTTTTTTAAATGACTAAAAATATTTTTTTTTTAAACATGATTATTTTTTTAACCCTCACTGATGACGGGGGTTATGTTCACCCTTGTTAAAGGGGGTGAACAAAATCGCACTCGTCTCTATCGCCTTGTTGCTCTCACCTCGCCTCGTCGACCATCGCTGCACGGTGAGGCAATGGTGGCGAGGCGCGATGGAGAGATAAGGGCGGTGGTGGCCATACGAAGGGAAATGAGAGAGTAAGGTAATGCCTTACAAATTTATAAAGTATGGGCGATAATTTCACCTTTTTACCCCGTTTGATAATCCCATCGATGATTCTCTCTGCTCCCAGGACTTTTCCCTAGAATTTGCCAACTGGATCCATTTTCCATGTCATCATTGCACTGTTGGCACTGCAATTAGTTATACTCAACTTATCTTTTACCTATTATCAATACAAATGCCAATATAATCCGTTAAAATTATAATTATATATTAATATGGTATAAATAAAGAATTCGTTAGTGCAAACAATGGGATGCTAACTAACTGACACCTTATCACTATCCTTTTTTTTTTTTTATCTTTTTTACAAATTTATTTTTAATTTAAAAATATAATTATCAACTAAAATTCAATATTTATTTTTAATCTAAGTGATATATATGTTTTAAATATGCATATATTTATTATATAATTTTATATTTATATATATGTATATATATTCTTTTCGGATCATGTTATTAATATCTTTTAGACTATATAATGTATATAAAATGATAAAAAATACCCATCGCATCTCATCAACTTACCATCTTAGATGAGGGATAATTTAGTTCTGTATTTCAATGCTATGAAAAATATTTTTATTATTTTATATATATTATGTATTCTAAAAATAACATTTCATATTCTTTAATGAGAGTAGAGCCCTGCCGCCCTAGCCAACCATGCTCATTGTTTTAATATTTTTAAATTTACAAACATATATACATATATCTATATTATTTAAAAAAATAAATTAACCTTATATTTCTTGAATTCAAATTTGTAGATCACATTCCGTAAATTTTATTTTTTTGTCAAATTAATTTTTATATTTTTCTTAAATCAGCATAATACCTCATCTTATAATTAATATGAAAATAATCATAATCTCTATTTAATTAAAATATAAAGAACTAAAAAAATAAAAAAAAAGGTTCGTCTATGGTAGAACCCAGGAATGAGGAATCTATAAAATTGTGAACCACACGTGCCTCAGCATCAACTCCCACAGTTTATCTTCCAAGTCCCTCCATTTTACCCGAATTCTGCAACGCCCCTTCCCCTCCCTCATTCTCCAATGGCGACGCCTCTCCATCTTCCCGCCATTTTCAATTCCCTCAACCCTAGCTTTCCTAAGGTCCCCCGCCGATGGAACTCCGCTTTACTCACCCGCTCCTCCCTCACGGACCAATCCCTCTCCGCCAAACGCCACCTGCTCCGCCTAATCTCCGACCAGGACCGGGGCCTCCGCACGCAAACCGACGCCTCCAAGCTCTCCCAGATCATCGACGCTATCGACTCCATGGCGGTGCTGGGCAGCGGCACCGTCACCACCGGGCCGTCCCTCTCTGGCACCTGGAGGCTGCTGTGGACTACCGAGAAAGAGCAACTCTACATAATTAAGAACGCGGGGGTCTTCGGAACCCGCGCCGGAGACGTTTTGCAGGTGATTGACGTGGAGAATGGTGCTCTAAACAACGTGATCACGTTTCCTCCTCACGGGGTTTTCTTTGTCCGGTCCACTATAGAAATCTCCTCGCCTCAGAGAGTAAATTTTAAGTATGCTTTAATAGCAATATCAATTTTGCAGTAATTCAGACGTTATTTTGTACTATGTCGATAAATCATAAATGATGAATTGTTGAAGTATACGAGTGAGCAGAAGTTCACTTGTAATCCCTTTATTTTGTTTTTCTGTTGCTGTCTTGATTATTTGAAGACTTGGCTGTTGTAGTAATGCCAGATGTAATGTTGGCTTTACAAGGTTTACAAGCGCAGTTCTCCGTGGGCAGAATTGGGAGCTTCCATTACCACCATTTGGGCAGGGTTGGTGAGTGCTTAATTCTTTGTGATGCAGAAGCTTACAGACCCGGTTTTAACCATATTGATACTATTAAGCCAAGGCCCTTTCATTTGGCTGATGATTTTTGGTTTTCTTAATGCTCTTGTTTGGTTGACAAGAATAGGTGACAAACTGTATTATGTTACTTTTTGTTGTTTGGATCCCAATAGTTTGTTTATGGAGAGGTAGGATGAACAAGAATTATTGCTATCTTGATGTATATATTAGGTTGATTAAAGAAGTATATCAAATGTCATGCTGCTCATTTTCATTTAAAAGAAACAAGGAAGTGCTCAACAAGATTGCTGCATTGATATGCTGAAGGTTATCTTCTCTATACTGCAAACATACATAGTAGAAGTCTTAGTGCAGGAGCTCTCTCTCTAATCAGTCAAGACTGTTGGGAGATTCTCAAACCTCACCACTTTTTTGGCCTTCTTTCCATACTGCATGTCATTCACAAAATTGTGCAATCAACACATATTTCTAACCGGATACTTGAGATGGTGCTTATTGAAAGTACTCCAAAGTGATAAGTTGTTAAGACTCCAAAACCAAAGAGAAAATGTAATGGGTGCCTGATGGCCCTTAAGTAATACTTCTTCTTTCTTTTTATGCATATAGAGTTTGCAAGTGAGTTTACCAAGTTTCGCAGGGCAGAAAAGAGTTATTGAGATGCATAACATTTAGGATTTCATACTTTTTCCTTTAATACATATGCATACGCTCAACAACTTCTGGAAAAGTTGTTAACTTGTTTCTGAAAGCAACCTTCGAAAATGTTTGTTGATAGCACCCCTCTACTGATAGCTGGGGAGGGTAGGAGGCCAATTTTGGGGGGAGATGACAGGAGGGGGAGAATAAATTATGCCATGACCTCATTCCAGATTACAGGCATCAGGTTTTTAGGTGTTTCCTGTTTTTGGAAGTGTTTTGATCCCTCAACTGTTAAACATGTCTGAGTTTGAGAAATATGTTTAATAGCTACCTGAGGGTGTGAGTTTTGTGTCTGAACATTTTAGATTTAGTGAAAAAACTCCCAAGGTACAGCGAAGATCTCTATCATGCTCTTAATTTTGTATTCAGTCATAGACATTGTGAGAAGATTATTTGGCTGTTCTTCCTTCCAGATTTGGCACTTATATGTTGTGGTGTCATACTTTAACTTTAGTATTTTGTCATGTCACTTTCTCATATTGTTGTTCCAACTATGAATCAAATAAATGATATATTGTAATTTGATTGTGTTTTTTCAATTATCCATTGGTCTGGTGATAAACCTAATATGCTGCAAGAGAAATGATCCTCTCATACCTTCAGCCTGCAGTCAAGTTTTGGGGTTTTGTTAACTTTGATGTTATATTCTTATGGATTGGATAGGATGAGATGAAAAGGATAGGACATTGAATAAGAAAATTATGTTGTTATGAAAACAAAGCATTATAAAAAATCTAGGAATTTGTATAAATGGTCGATTAATGTTCTCTTGGCAATTCTATGGAGGATGCAGATGTATTAAACCTATTTATAGTGAATTGCACTCAACTATCAATCTGTTGTCCAAAAAATAACAAACAATATCCCTTTAGCACTAAAAATCATTTCAAAATATTACACGTGGATTTTAGATCCTAAATTGTAGCTCCCCTCACGATTTGGTAACTTCTATTAGCCCACGTTCATTGTTACTGTTCTTGTTGTCCTTTTTTTTTTAAACTTTTGTACTTTCTCTCTGTGTGTTTATGCTTTCTCATTTTTTGGGGGTAGTTTGCTTAGTTGCTATTACTTTTTATTGCTTGTAATTAGTATTAAAGATTTCATCCTTCTATAGGTTTGAATCTGTGTACCTTGATGATGAGATTCGAGTTGTGAAGGATATTCGAGGAGATTACTTAGTTGTTGATCGAGCTCTTTATAATTGGAAGGAATGAACATGACCTGTATGCAGTATGTTATCACATCCATCTATTTTCTTTAGCAACATATTATACCTGCAGTTGAAACTCATGCTTGTTGCTTGGAGAAGAGGAGCAAGGAGAGAAAAGGAGAAATTTAAATTAAATAGGAAGAAAAAGAAGTGGATGGAAAAGAGAACAAAAGAAAGAAAGGGGGCTGGCCTTGCTATTTTGCTTTTAAGTGGTGGAAAGGGAGGAACTTTTGCCTTTTGCATTGTTTCTCGTTCAAGTACGTTTCTTTTAAATTTGTGCACACTGTAAAAACAATGTAACTCGACTTTTTCCTCAACCAAATGTACAAATTGCAAGTGTTTTTCTTCCTATAAGATAATGTATTTGGAATATAAATGATCTGTATATTTATGGAAGTCAATCCAACTAGGTGGAACTATTGATAGTTAGTTGAATGAATAACCTGATTAAAATTCAAGTTCAGTAAACTTGAAAACAAATATTTCTGATGTGGGCGAGGCTTATCCAATTTGGTTTGTCTGATTAAATAATTACAGAACAATCTTATATTGATACTTAATTCATTTTTTTCCTTGTCGGTGATAATAGAATTAAAGAAGCATCAAAGGGAAACAATATCAAAGCGATAGGTGAAGATATATTAATCAATAAAGTGGGCTCCTATGGTCTATAGTCTGAGGCCCTTTTCTTCATTCAAGTATGTCGCTTATTTTGCCAAATATATACCCATTTTTACTTACTAACCTTTTCTTGTTTTTGCATTTAGAATAACATCATTGGCAGTGACAATAGGGTTGCTTGTTACTGGAGTTTCCATGACTCACTGGCTATGGTTTTGTCCTGTGGGGCAGATTCTTTCTCCATCTCTTTCTCTTCCTCTCCGCACATGTATATACAAATGCATGTGCTCACACACATACACATCTAGTCTCATCAACCCTCTTGTCATATACAAATGCATGTGCTCACACACATACACATCTAGTCTCATCAACCCTCTTGTCATATACAAATGCATGTGCTCACACACTGATGCGGTCACCAATCAAGACCCGGCCTAAGGTCGACCCAACCAAATCGAAACAGTATCATCGGAATAGTAGCACCAAAACAATATTTTAATACTTCATATGTTTTAGAATTCTACTTCATGTTTTTACTTGATTTAGGATTCTATTTCATGTTTGATTAAGGTTTTATTTTTATTAGGATTCTAGTTGAATTTTATTTAGGATTTATTTCTATTAGGATTCTAGTTGACTTTTACTTATGATTTATTTTTATTAGGATTCTAGTTGGATTTTAATTACAAATATTAGATGGATTTGGATTAACCAAACACTATAAATATACCTAGAAGTTAAGGGTTGTAATCAAGTTTTTCTCAATTAAATTTTAGCTACCTATTTGAGTTTTTTTAGCAAAACAGTCTTGTTTTTGCGTCTTTTTGAAAGCCAAGTTTCGGCCATTGAAGTTTGTTCTTTCAAGAGTTTATTTTGGTGTGTTTTTTTCACACACGCGCTATACATTGCGTCACACATATACACATCTAGTCTCATAAACCCTCTTGTCATTCTGTACCTTTTAGTTTATGTATTTGAAGTTCTTACCTCTCCTGGTCTATCTTTTGTACATCTCTTTCCCATTACATTTGCCTTTATTGGATGAGATCAGAACATTCAATAATTGATAAATGCAGACCATATTGGCAATTTTGCTTACAAATTAGGATTTCTTGTGATTCAGATGCCTTTGATTTATTTATTTGCCTTCCGTTCAAATTTTTGCTTTCCATGCCAAAGAGAATAGAAATGCATTTTCACTTTATTGCAAGAGCCATGTTTTGTATTATATCAGTGCTACACTTCTTACAAACTAAGATCATGTACTTGTCCTTTATATTTCTTCATTGGCACTGGGACTTTGGCATCCCTTCTTCTGCCTTCTAATTTCTATTGTTCAAACAAACATATTGATTTATATGAGGGTGAGCCTTGGTAGCATCAGTTGTGGAACAGACTTTTAAGAGCAAGGCTGCACACAAAAAAAACCCTTGGCTGCACACAAAAAAAACCCTCACCCAACCCTAGCAGAGCAGGAAGCCTCATGCACTTGGGATGCCTTTTAAACATATTAATTGTTTGTATATACATATGCTTTGTTGATTTATTATAACATGGGGTTGCACCATTTATATTGATGAATCACCTTCAACAGATTGCTCCATTGATGGCACTGCTATGTCTCTTGTTTGGTTTTGACACTATCCTATCAGGTGAGCATATGTGGGCAAATTATTCTTAATAACTCGAGACCATTGTATATAATGTTGAATTGGAGAGAAAGGTGGTACCTTAGAAAAATAAAAGAAATGGTCAGAGCTGTAGTATAAAAATCTTGAATTTCTTGTATTTGATTTGGAGACTACAATAAGAGGAATTATGAGTTTGCCACCAGCTCTAAGAAATATGGTCAAATCCAGGGAGGGAGGGTATCGATAAAGATTTTCTTGAACAAAATACGTGTCTCCCATCTAATAGGCAAGTAGATTAAGTCCATACAGGAGTTATCATGGAGAAGAAGATTTCTTTATTTGGAATATTAATTTTATTAAGAACCATTCCTAGTCTTAGTAGGAGTAGGAATTAGTCCTCTATATGTAATATATATATATATTTGTCCCTTGATCGTAAGGATTTGGTTGCACATTGCATTTTTTGATTGACTTACAAAATACTAAGTTGTTTCTTTCTCGTGGTAGCTCTCATCTATTTCTCATATTCACTTCTATCCCCTTATTCTTCTCATTATCCTTTATGTTATAAACACACATCTCTCTCTCTCTCTCTGACAGATATGAACACAACTCTTTTTTTTTTTTTTTCCTTCTATCCTCATCTTCCTTTATCTTCGCTGCATTCTCTCTGCCTACATTTTTTAATTTGGTTCAAACTAGCAGTTATCCATGCAGTGGAATCTGGAATCCATTTATATGGAAATATTTATGGAATTAGGGGCAATGGCCTAGGGCCCCTACCCCTAAGTTTCCAAAATTCTATTCTAATTGTTCAGATCTTGAGCATTTTTTGTGGAACCCACTTATCTAGAGGCTTACTTTTGCCCAGCAACAGAGCCGGCTCAACCAACTTGGGGGCCTTAGGTGAAAAAGTTTGTCGGGGCCTTCTCAAGAGTATTAACTTTTTTTTTGTAAAAAAAAATAAATAATACACCTTTCTATGGAAAAATTCTATCATTTCATTAAATTAAAAAATGAAAAAAATTTGAAGTTCAATCAACTACAAAATACAATAATCTCTTAACAATAGTGAATTTTCAACTAAAATATAATGTCTAAGAGATCAAAAGAAGCCAAACAATTTACTACAATAAACAAAGAAACGGTAAAAATTGGGAAGAGAAAATTGGGAATAATGGGATTTTTTTAGGGCTGCAATTGAAAGATTTATAATTAAAAATAAATTTACAGTCTTAAAGTCTATGGGATATTTAAGAAGAAACGGTAAAAATTGAGAACAATGGGAAAAGATAACGTAAAAATTGGGAAGAGAAAATGGGGAAGACAAAACGTTGTAAATTGATTGTTGGGTTGCGTGTCTGTGGAAATTTAAACCGAAAGTTGGATTTTATTTTGGCTTCAAATTTTTCTTAATAAAACATTTATTATTAAAAAGAAAAAAAAATAGATTTATAAATTACAAAATTTTGGAGCCTTTGTAAATGCGAGGTCTTAGGCGGCAGATTAGATAGCTTCATGGTCAAGCCGATTCTGCCCAGCAACAGAAATCTTGGATCTGTCACTCCATGGAGATCTTTATTTTTTTTATAATACTCCTTTATTCTTTAGACCTCATAGGAGTTCAAATGTCAAGGCATGTGACATTTTGTAATTTTGCTGGATTACTATATATACAAATCTCCATCATGTGGGATTAAGGCTTGTGATTATTGTTGTTGTACCATTTAAGCAAATGGGAATATCAATTTCATGCGTGCCTAAGGTTTTTAAACCAGATACCGTATAGTACTTCCAACAGATGAAGATCCTCTAGTATCTTTTGTTCCCTAACTCATTCTTCCCTGATTAACAAAGTCTGATAACGGAGTTTCTAGCTTTTGAGGAATGACATGAAGGCATTGAAATATTAAACATGCTTTATGCGAACTGATTATTTTCGGAATTTGTCTTTGCTGCTTGTTTTTTCTGTTCCTTTTCCTTCTTTCTTTTTGCCATTTTGGGTGACATTAGCCCTGGTTGAGATTGACTTTCATAGTGCTCACAGGTATCTTTCACCATTGGTCCTCACTATCTGATTTCATTTATTTCTGTAATCTATTCTTCTCATCGTACCTCTCTTCATTAGAGACTTCCCCTATAAAATTAGGTAAACCGTTTAGCTCAGTGGTATCACCTACTTTTTTCTTGTTGCCCAGCTAAGTTAAATATCTCATTGGTTTCAACTTGATACTGTATCAGGGTGTAGAAATTTCCAATATAATGTTACATCTTTCATTCTCACTGCACTATATGCTAATTATGAAATGTCCAATATCTGCAGGTTCCAATCTGTATATCTAGACGATGACATTCGAGTTGCAAAAGACATCCGTGGAGATTATTTAGTTGTTGACCGTGCTCCTTATGAATGGAAAGAATAAGTCACGAAAGATGTTAATGGAGATATTTGATTGCGCATTTTCTCAACGGAAAGAACTCACTGACTAGTGTATAGCCTTGCTTTTCTATTCCACTGCCTTTTATCACCTTGTTTGTTGTTGTAACTGATGTTTGTAAGCTTCTCAAAGTACCATGTTTTCTAGCTTTAACTCCTCAAACGTGGTCATTAAAGCTGCCTTCCTTCCCATGGAGCTTGAGTTTCCTTCAGATGGCACTTTAGTTCCTTTTGCCAGGAACTTTATGGTGGGAAAGCTTTAGTCTATTAGGCAGGTGCCAGTTCTCTTCTCTTAATAGTGCACCGGTTCTTGGTCTCAAGCTCTTGTTATAGTGTACATATTGTAAACTGTTTCACAAGATTTGCTTTTGTGTGGTTAATCTTGGAAAGATAGCTACAGGAAGTGAGTCCTGTGTGTTCATTATATTTGTTCTTTGTTCATTTTGTCATCATTTTATGTTCTCTTTTTGGAAGTAAGCTAGATTTAAATGCTTCATTGTCTTAACCCTAAACCCTTATAATTGCACAGGAATGTCTTCCACGTCAGGATGCTTGATTTCTGATCATATTACAAGGTGGGCTTTTAGGACTCACCTCGTCCTTAATTGATACTTCTGCTATAAGCTATTCCTTAAATTTTGTGCCTGATGCCCTTCAAGCAAGTTGGTTACTCATTTATAGTGTATGATTATTTTGCAAGTGTCCCAACTATTATGCTTGCTCAGCTATTAAGGTTTCTTTTCATATCCCTCTTTGTAAATGTAGGAAATGGGGACAAATGATCCACAATTTATGGGATCCCACAAATTGAGGGATCATGCCATAATTTTTGGGTTTGCTTTTCTAACTTTTAGTTTGAATAATGGGAGGATTAGTGGGTTATTTTGTATATAAGATGTTGTAGGTTGATTAGGTTAGAGAGTGAAGATATCATTTTGTTTCAATTGTCTGATTATATGGTATCAGAGCCACCCGTAGCCGTCGTCGATTTCCCCCTGTTTTAGTAGACGAATCCGTCTCTGCCGTCAAGTGCCAGGAGTAGAGAGGACAAATGGTCTTTTGTCCGTCATTCCAGCATCCGTTGTTTCCAGAAGCTGCGTGCATCTCCAGCTTCTGTTGTCCGTAGCCCATCATCCTCATCGGCATCCTAGATCTCGCTACCATCGTTGGAGTCTTAGATCTAGCCCGCATCAGTGAGTTCGTTCGTTTTCTGCAGCCATTCTGTCCTTCACTAGAACCTTGTCCAACTCAGTAGCATTTAATCGAGCAGATAGCGCAAAAATTGCCAGACTCTAAAGCGCCGAAGCCGAAGCCGAACCCTTCTCTGTCACCTTGCTCATGCCACCACCACCATCACCATCACCATCGTCGGCCTTCGATCGGTCACCCCTCCCGAAGCCCAGTCGTTGTTGCCTCCGCCACTCGCTGCCTATCAGATATGTGCGTCAAGATTGTTTTTACTCTGATCTCTCTCTTTCCGGTGCTCCAAACGCAACGCCGTTACCACTGTTGGACTTGTCTCACTCAGCCCATTCAAATCACAGTGGTTTCGTCTCTTCTGCCGTCAATCGCTGCTGC
The DNA here is from genome assembly GCF_014633365.1 of Diospyros lotus. Lineage (NCBI taxonomy): Eukaryota > Viridiplantae > Streptophyta > Magnoliopsida > Ericales > Ebenaceae > Diospyros > Diospyros lotus. The sequence goes on along the minus strand of NC_068342.1, from coordinate 12,242,596 downwards.
CAACCACCACCTCCAGCTGTCACTCGTCACCATCTGCCTCCGTTAGTGCTCCAATGAAATTCTATCACTACTCTTTGCTCTTTCTATCCCAGTCCTCTTCTTCATTTTTTCATGGTAGCCTATCAGACCTCGACCTCAGATCTAATTTTCAGTCTTAGATCTAGTTTGCAGCAACCTTCTGATTTCAGACCAACAGATCATTATCACTAATGTGAATACCAACAACCACCATTACCAATAAAATGACCAATTCTAATACATTCACATTACCAATAAAATGACCAACTCTAGTACATTCACAACAGAATCGACCAGTATCCTGATTGTCTCCAACCCTCAATTACCGTTAGTTCCCAGTCATTTTTGAAATCCGTCAATACAAATCATCTTTCATAAATTGAACGAGAGCAATTTTAGAGAGTGATATCAATCAGTATTGCTTGTGATCAAGGGAAAATGAAAGATGAGATATTTGACAAAAGCAACAACAACACCTCCATCAAATTCTGTCACCTATAGTGTATGGGAAGCAGAAAACTCAATTGTGATGGCATGGTTGATAAACTCGATGGAACAAAGGATTAGACACATGTACTTGTTCTACCAAACAACAAAAGAAGTGTGGGATGCTGTACAAGAAATGTACTCAGACTTTGAGGATATATCACAAAGTTTTGAGATTCGCTCTAAGATTCAAAACACTCGACAATGTACATTATTTGTCATCGAGTATTTTAATATGATCTTAGAATTGTGGCAACAAATCAATCTGTTTCACAATGTTGAATGGAAGTGTACTAATAATAGAGTTCTATACAATAAGATGGTAGAAAAAGATCGAATATTTGACTTACAAGGGCTAAATCAAGAATTTGATGACGTTCGAGAACATATACTTGGCACAAAACCTTTACCTAACTTGAAAGAGGTGTTTGTTGAAGTTTGGCGAGAAAAAACGAGGAAAGTGATGTCCTCTTTAGTATAGAGCTCATCCATCGAAATAGCAGAGCAGGGATCTGCTTTAGCAATAAAACAAAATGAATGATACAATCCAAAAGGAACTCTTGGAAAGGACAGGCGGATGTGGTGTGAGTATTGTAAGAAACCCAACCATACCTAGTGTTATTAAAGGCGTGCCTAGGTGCAAGGAGCACCTTGGGCGCCTGAAAGCCTTCCAGGCGGGTGCAAACCAGGTGTGCCTCAAGTGCGCCTCAGCCCAAGGCGCCTTAGGCAAAGGCGTGCGCCTTGGGCTTTTTAGCTGTTTTTCAAGTTTTTTATTTTACTGTTTGTTACTTTATTTAATTTTTTACTGTTTAGGATTTAAATTTATTGCTTCAACTACAAATTTGACAATAAATAAAATGGTTACTACTTCAAATGCTCCAATTGAATTTGAACTAGATGAAGGTGGATAGGGAGAATTGAACAAATTCAAGGCATGTAATAACAAAATGCAACATTAAGTCACCAAAACAAAGAAAGATGCAAATTCAAGTTTAGTATATTACCTACCAAAAAAATGTATGAAACTATCATCACACTTCTAAACCATAGAAATCATCCAACAAGAGGAGTAGATGATGTGGAAGAAAATATTTGAGATGATGCTTCTAATGATGAAAATATAGAAATGTTTGGTCTTTAGAGTGGTTTTTTTTATAACATGTTTGTTAAAATATTATTATAAGTTATGACATATTTTATGCTTTTTTCTTCAACTATATTTTTATTTTCTTATTAACTTGTGCCTAGTTCCACCAGGCTCGCGCCTCGCCTTGCGTCTCAGGCTCCAAGACCCTTATCTGCCTTAGTGCGCCTTTAATAACACTGACCATACCAAAGACATGTGTTGGAATATTCATGGAAAACCCCCAGATTGGAAGCCACGTGTCATGACCCTATGAGTAATAAAAGGGTATTATTGTAATAGGGTAGAATAGTTTGTTAGGGATATTCTAGCAATTAGTTAGGTGCACATGGCTGCATGTGCAAGGTTGTTAGGGGACAAATATGCTTATATAAGGCTGATGTAAATAGAGGGGATGGTATGCTGAAAATTATTGAAATGAATATCTGATTCTCTCTCATTTTCTCTCTACTTCTCTCCCTTATTTCTCTCTACATCCTTCCCCCATTTCTGTCCAAATATCCTTTTAAACTTTCTGTTCTTAGTTCTACTCAATCGGATTCTTCCGATTGCCAATCCAGCCCTATTATGAGCCCTAGGTTCATGACACCACGAAGCCAGAGGAGAAAGAATGCCTACGTGGCTGAGATAACAATTGGTGCGGTCTCTCAACCATTCACAGTAGAGCAGATGGAAATTTTTCAAAAACTGATGACTTCCTCATCAGTTACAGATGCTTCCAAAATTGTTCCATCAACTTCTAGTAGCTCTGCAGCGCTTACATCATATAAATGTATTTTTTTCTTATTGTCATATAAAGACTCACATGATACTTGAATAGTGTACACAGGTGCTTCTGACCATATGACAAGTTTCAATACAGGATTCAGTAACTATCAACCATGTACAAAAAATATTGGTATTACTGTAGCAGATAGGTCTACGTGCATAGTAACAGAGATAGGAGATATGGAACTCAATGGGTTAAAGTTGAATTCAGTTCTTCATGTTCCAAATCTGTAGTGCAATTTACTTTCAGTGAGTAAATTAACCAAAGATTTAAACTGTTCAGTAACGTTTTTCCCTTCTTCCTGTAAATTTCAGGATTTGTCATCAGAGATGACGATTGGGAATGCTGATGAGCGAAATGGTCTCTATTACTTGTCAAATGTTGGTTCTCCTTCAAGACCAAAGTTACCTACTGTTTTTTCCTTATTCTTTAATTCCAATGTTTTGTTGTGGCATCATGGATTAGGTCACTGTAGTTTCTCTTATCTAAAGTGTATGTACCCTCATTTGTTCGTTAATAAAGATTCTTCATCATTTCAGTGTGATCATTGTACTCTTGCTAAACAAACTCGTGCATTTTATCCATCTCACACATACAAACCTTCTACTCCATTCCATTTAATTCATAGTGATGTGTGGGGACCGTCATGAGTGTTAAATTTAATTGGGGAATGATGGTTTGTTACCTTTATCGATGACCATACTCGAGTATGCTGGGTTTACTTGATGAGTGAAAAATCTGAAGTGATTACAATTTTTAAACAATTTCACAAGCTTGTCACAAATGTTTTCCAATCATCTATCCATATTCTTCGAATGGATAATGGTAGAAAGTATTTCTCCCATGAACTAAATGAATATCTCCAAGAATATGGCATATTTCATCAAAGTTCATGTGCGTATACTCCTTAACAAAATGGAATTGCTGAGAGAAAAAATCATCACCTACTGGAAGTTGCTTGATTCATCATGTTTGCTAGTCATGTTCCACACTCTTTTTTACGTGAAGCCATTCTTACATCAACGTTTCTTATCAATCGTGTTTCCTCCAAAGTCCTTCAATATCAAACACCCCTCAGTGCATTGTTATCTGTCTTTCATTCCTCTTGGGTTCGTAATTCTCTTGAATCTTGTGAGTTTGGGTATGTGGTATTTGTCCATAATGTTCAACCCAACTGGGGCAAATTTGACCCTAAAGCTCTCAAATGTGTCTTTCTTAGTTACTCCACCACACAAAATGACTATAAGTGCTATTATCCTTCTATGAAACGGTTCTTGATCTCATGCGATGTTTTTTTTGTCACAGATCAAATCTTCTACCCCTAAGTTTCTCTTCAGGGGGAGATTAATTCTCAAGGAAACAAACATTGGGAACCCAATTTCTTCGAGCCCTTTCCTTTGATCTCCTCATCCTTTCCTTCCTAATCTAATTTTGTGTCCAAAAACAATGGTGATACAGGTTAAAGGGGAGAATTTAACACTATAGACCCAAAACCAATTCTGGTTTATTCTAGGAGACCACAAACTCCAATGTAAATTCAAGAGTATGAATCGATGACAGATCCCATTACGACAGATAATCAAGAAAAGGATGACAAAAATGAGTCATGTTGTGAAGAAGAAGAACTTGTCAATAACATTGATCTTCCGATTGCCATAAAGGAAGGGGATAAGGTCTTGTATGAGAAATTCCAAGTATCCTATATTAGATTATGTTGCATATACTAAGTTGTCAGGAAATTTCAAAACATTTGTTGCAAAGATTAATGAGATTCATGTTCCTAAAAATGTTCAAAAGGCATTTCAAGATCCAAATTGGAAGAAAGTTGTGCTAGAAGAGATGAAAGTGTTGAATGATAATGAGACTTGAGAGATGGTGAAGTTTCAGAGGGGAAGAAAACAGTTGGCAGTAAATGGATCTTCTCAGTGAAGTATAAACTAGATGGAATTATAGAGCGATATAAGACAAGATTAGTAGCACAAGATTTTACTCAAATCTATGGAATTGATTTTGAATAAACCTCTGCACCAGTCGCCAAGCTTAACTCAATTAGAGTTCTATTGACTATTGCTGCTAATTTAGATTGGAGATTACACCATCTAGATATTAAGAATGTTTTTCTCAATAGCACATTAGAGGGGGATGCATATATGAGAGTTCCTTCTGGATTTGAAGTAAAGGAAAATCTAGACAAGGTATGCAAGCTAAAAAATGCCCTTTATGGTTTGAAACAATCACCTTAGGCTTGGTTTACACGGTTCAACATTGTTATGAAGGATCTTGGATACAACCAAGCGCAAGCTGATTACACCTTGTTTGTTAAAAAGAATAAGTTAGGACAACAAGCAATACTTATTGTATATGTAGATGATATGGTGATCATAGGTGATGATGAAATGGAGATTGGAAATCTCAAAAAACGACTTCAAGTTGAATTCATGGTAAAAGATCTTAGGAACTTAGATACTTCCTTGGAATGGAGGTTGCAAGAAGTCACAAAAGGATTTTCATTTCACAAAAAAAATACGCTTGACTTACTTAAAAAGATAGAAAAACTTAGGTGTAAACCTTCTGGTATGCCCTTGGAATGTAATTGGAATCACAAGGTGTCAGATAGTGATCCTCCAGTGAATAAAGAGAGCTATCAGCATTTGGTAAGAAAACTCATCTACCTATCACTCACTAGACTAGATATTGTTTTTAGTGTGAGCGTGGTAAGCCAGTTCATGCATGTTCCCACAAAAAGGCACATGGTGGCAGCAAACCAGATCTTGAGGGATTTAAAGGGAAGTCTTGATATAGGGTTATTATTTAAAAATACTGAAGTTAAGGATATTGTTGGTTTTTCAGATGCATACTAGGCATGAATTGTTGATGATAACAAGTCAACAACTAGGTATTGCACAAAAGTTTGGGGGTAATCTAGCAACATGGAGAAGCAAAAAATAGTATGTGGTTGCTCGAAGCAGTGTAGAAGCAACGTATAGAATCATAGCTCAAGGAACATGTGAACTCATTTGGATACAGAGGTTATTGACAGATTTAAATATGCTAGTAACAAGTCCTATGAAGTTGTTTAGTGACAACAAATCAGCTATCAGTGTAGTCCATAATTCAGTTCAACGTGATCGGATGAAACATGTGAGGATTAAGAGAGACTTCATAAAGATCAAAATTAAGAATGGGACTATCGCTTTGTCTTACATTCCTATCAAGTCTCAGGAAGTTGATGTTCTCACCAAAGTACTTCAGAAATTAAGTTTTGATATTTGTATTTGCAAGTTGGGAATAACTGACATTTATTCTCTAGCTTGAAAGGGAGTGTAGGAAATGAGGACAAATGATCCACAATTTATGGGATCCCACAAATTGAGGGATCATGTGTCCATAATTTTTGGATTTGCTTTTCTATTTTTTAGTTTGAATAATGGGAGGATTAGTGGATTATTTTCTATATAAGATGTTGTAGTCGATTAGGTTAGAGAGTGAAGATATCATTTTGTTTCAATTGTTTGATTATAGTATGTGCCATGGAACTGTGTTTTCTGTGGTGCTGGTTTCAGTCGATTGTTTACCAAAGAGAGAAAGGCCATTTAAACATTGCCACAGGTTGACCATCATGAATTTTGAGTTCAAGCTGTAAACCTACTTGCTTCCGTGAGGAAATCAAGTGAAATTATCCTCTTCCTTCGATCCTTTCTTGCAGGAGCTTGAGTAAAATCTTCGCTCAAGCCTTGAACACCACATGTCCTTTTGGGAATTAGGAACCAACTGGCTGGGTATTTGGTAACTTGTTATTTTGGCTCTCTGCTTCCCCCTTTTAGTCTTGATCTATTGGATCAGGTTAATCCTACCAGTATTATTTCATCCAGGGGTGCAATATTGACTGGGTTTTCTCTCCTTAAATCTGCTATTCAGATAGAATGATTCGCCACTGGTGAATTCCAGAAAAACATTGGTAGCCTCACATGCCCATTTGAGCTCTCTTTGTGTTATATTTGATTTGCCTTTGTCTAACTGATGCAATGCTTAATTTTAGCCATGCCTTTCTGACCTATGCTAAATCAACTAAAGAAGAAATATATAAATAAATAAATCCTCTTGCTTCTTTTTTTTTTTTTTTTTCTTTGGTTGGGGGGGGGGGGGGGGGGGGGGGGGGTGTTTCACATTTGCTGAACTTACAATCATCATTTAATTTTTCTAGTCCTTGTGCAGCTACACCTCTGATCCGATTGCAGGGGTTGCTCACATTTGTTAGTGTTAGCTTGCATCCTCATGTTGAAAGTGGAGAGCTAAGACAGGCAGAAAATCTGCTACAGGGTACTGCTATCATCTACTTCAAACAGGTATTTTTCTTGCGTCTGTGCAGTGATTGATATGCTTTTTAGAATTTTATGGGTTTACCTGGTGGTAAATTCTTTTGGATATTGTTGCCTATCCTAGGTTTGCATCACCATTATTCACTCTTTTCCTAGCTGCAAACATCTACTTTTCAGACAATGTAACCTCTGGGTTCAATTTTACTCAGGAAATCTACATGTACCACTGGGTAGGTTCTTGTTAGTTCAAGCCAGTTGGATATTTGTATTCTGGAGCGAACACGTCTGAGCTGGGTAGATCAGTTCAATGTTGTCAGGGTGGTAGTTTAAGTGCCAAGAGATTTGGGGTGCTGAAAAATAGATCTCAACTTTGAGTGTCTTATGAGTAACCTCTCTCTATTCTTGGTGCTTTAAATGCACAACTGCATTTAAGTACAATTAGAGAAGACTAACTACTAAAATGTGCCATTTAAGTTAGGTACATTATTTGAATATAGAGATGTTAAACGAGTTCCGTGTTTCTATCTGACAAGTTAGGTTTAGTCTATTTTGCCATTTATATAAAATCAGCCCTAGCCTAACTCGTTGTATTTAGGCTTGTGGCTTGACTTAACTCGTTTAAAGGCTCGACTTGGTTGAATTTTAATTTTATAAAAAAATAAATAATAAACAAGTTAATTTTAAAATTTAATTTTTGATATTTAATTTAATAACTCTAATACTTTAAAAATTATATATATAATGTCACAAATTCACAGTGACAATTAATAAATTTTAAATAATTCATATTTAACATAATTTTATACTTTTTATAAAAAAAATTATCTCATAAACAAAAGTCGTAATCACCTTTAAAAAAATCTAAACATAAAAAATAAATATATATTTTAGACACGACTATTAGAGTTTGAATTTTAAATATGAAGTCATTATAATTTTTAATTTATAAAATTTAATGCTATTTTTAAAAGTGAAATTAGAAACTATTAAAAGTTGTAATTTTTAAATTTTTATTTTACAAGTGGAATTTGTACTTTTAAAAATATTTTAATATCTTAAATATTAATTAAATAAATAAATTATTAAAATTATTTTAAGTTCTTTTAAACATGGGCTAGCTTAATAGATTTTTGTCAAGCTTGACTTATTAAGGTTTGTGAGCTCAACTTGGCTCGATCCTCTTTGGGTGGGGTTAGGAGTTGAACTACACTCTTGATTTAGTTAACGAGCTGACGTGACTCATTAAACAAGGGTCTTTGACATACCTAGTTGTATATTATCGCTAAAGTGGTAGTTCATGTAAATGGAGTGTTAAGAAAATGGTACAATCTCTCTCTGTTGTTAGATAAGGACGTAGACTTTTAAATGAAGCTAAGTACAATGAGAGCGAGGAGATTAACTATTTAACCGAGATCACTCCCCGGATCAAACCTTATGAGTGAAAGTACTGGACATGCCACTTCAAAATAAGACTCATCCATTTACCATAAAAAAAAAAAAAAAAAGAGTAGTTGAATGCTTGGTCTGCCGTCAATGAATCAGTGTATAAAGCTATCATCAAACTTGTATTGAAATCCACAAGTCCTAGTGGTGGTTTGTAGAGGGGCCTAGATTAGGAACAGGGCTTTTTCCTCTAGGGTAGACTATAGTTGAGTCATTGAGACCACATGTGGATTGCTGGAAAGTGTTAAACTCTAAACTACAAAAGTGTACCCCTTTTGAGTATCTGATATAGACCCCAGGGATCTACCCATCCAAATCCTTGCAGTAGTGTGTGTGATATTCACATGACTTGCAGGTGATGGGTCCCAGTTGATCATGAAATTGCATTGCAAAATACAGGCTAGGCGTTAACATAATGGTGGGTAAGGTCGGATCTCCATCTCAATGTTGTACCCCATTTTTTTCTTCACTTGTCTCGTTCAATTGTTTAGGACCCAGTCCTCTCCGGAAACGTAGTGGTGCCTGTGTACCATCCACATACACACACCCACAGCACATACTGCTGTACAGAGTACATTCCTGATATCACTGGTTCTAGCTGAAAAAAAAAATAAAACATTATGTTTTTTGGGTTGTGATTCTTGGGTTCTTTCTTTTTATCTTTTAATTTTTAATAAGAGAGTTTGGTGTTAGAAGAAGTTTAATAACAATAGTAAATTTATTCTTTTATGATCAAAATATCATTTATTTTAATTGGTAAAAATAATTTCTTTACAATATATATATATATATAACTACATATAAATACCAACTGCTCTACTCTCTCTCACAAAGTTAGAAGTCCTTGCCTGGTACGACGTTCAAAGGTCTTGATGTACTGTGGCCTGTGGGAATTCAGAGTCAGATACGGATACAGAGAGAGAGAGAGAGAGAGAGAGAGAGGGAGGGAGGGGGGGGGGGGACAAGGAGAGGGACAGGGAGATTTATGAATTATAAAAAGAGGCGGGGGAGATGGGTAAAAAGTAGAAGTGGGTTGAGGCCTGAGGAGGAGTAGTGGGTGGGTGGATGGATGGATGGATGGATGTGGGTCAGTTGTACCAAAAAGACAAGAATTATCATGGGAATGGAAATTAAGACATTCTTTTTCTGTGAGAAAATGACACGTAACAGCATAGCTGCAGCATGCTTTTATCTCATTTCTGGGAGAGGCTATGCTCACCAGTTCTTCTCAGCAAAACACACACACCAGCACTTCTCTTTGGTATTGAATATTGAGAGTTAAAAGGGCTCCATTAGACACCAAATATTTTATGTTACAGGTTAATTATATTTAAATCATTCTAAAATATTTTTAGTAGTTAAATCAATGGTAAAATTGTCATAACATATGAATTACATAAAATTGTACAAATAAATAAGAGGGCAAGAATGAATGTATCTAGTATAGTTAAAAAAGACATATTGACAAATGGAATATCAATGTTTTTTCATAAAGATTTAAAATAAAAATAAAAAAATGTGAAATTTTCACGTACAGAAAATGATAAAAAAGAAAAAAGGTTTTTAGTTGCATCATTGTAAGCATATATCCTATTTTATTAAAACACACACACACACACACACACGCGCATCTGTAATATTACAGTGTATGGTTTGATTGTAGTTTCTTTTCTTGAATATTTGATATAAACTTAATCTCTTTTCTTTAATTCTTAAACGAAACCATATTTGAAAAAGAGTACGTAGATTGGACCAAAATAGACTAAGTTAGATTAATTTAACAGATTGGATTTTGTTAGAGAGAATCATAAAGTTAGATTAATTTGATTAGATTTATCTTTTTATATCTTGATCATGCATGTTTATCTTTAGATAGATTTATCATTAGATTTGTTGAATACTCTTTTACTCAAAGTTATTTTTTGCCATTGAATTCAATACGATCCCCTATATATAGCTTGTATTGTTCGAGTTGTAAACTCGTGACCTTGCAAAAATGTTCCCTTCAAAATTCACGTTTTTTACTTTAACATATATATATGTCTTTTAACACCCCAACTTTATAAAAGAACATGAAACTAGTATGGGAAAATAAAACATACAGATGCATCCCTTCTTGCATTTTAGGACATAGACAACAACCTGGCCATGGCCAAGTTGAACAACTGTCAATGTGTAATTAATATGATCTGATGAGTCCAGCGTACTGCAAGCCATGAAAATGGTTTTTTTTTTTTTCTTCCATTTTGTATGTACCTCTTAAGTCTCACGTTTATGTACCAGACTACTAGTATCCCGGTGTCAGACCACCACCAGATTTGTCTTTTTTATGGTAACAAGGAAATTTTCATTTGTTCCAGTGCCAGGTGGGTGGAGTTAACTTAGTCTTATACGGTTAAATGTGGCGTTCTATGTGGAATTTAAGAAGGTTTTAGTCATGTTTGTGTGAAGTTTTAAGTGCAAAATGAGCTAGTAATGTTATTATTGGTTGATGTAGTATGGATTTTTTTTCATAATATCTTAAACAATCCTTCCTTGTGTATAAAGTGAGTAGCCCAATATCTAATTAGTTTCACAAAACTTAATTCCCTGGGTAGGGTAGCCATCGAATGAGGCACGTCTTTTGCGCGTAGGGGTCCCTTAAGCACTAGTTTAACGTTTGACGAGAAAACACAAAGTAATAGTATTAGTACTTTCTTTTTATATTTATGAGTTAATGTTATTCTTTTTTTTTTTTTTTTTTTTAACTTTCTAATATGTATACATGAGATTGTGTGTGAAATTTTAGTCTAAAAGTTTACCACTCGTCGTCGAAGGATTGTCATGTTTTTGCAATGCGCATGCCATTGATGTATCACCATAAGAGAATAATAAGAGAATAAAGACACGTTCTTTTTATTGTTTTTAATTTGTTTTTAGTTTTTAATTTTTTAAAATAACAAAAATATATTTATTTTTATATTTTTTAAAATGCATTTTCGAAATCAATGAAAAATTTTGTAAAAAAAAAGTGTTTTTACCCAATTTAAGGCCAAAATTTGAAAACTTGAAAAATAGTCTCTCAAACCCGAACGTCCCAATCTTACGCACTCACAACAACCTTTCGTTTTTCTCTTCCTTCTCTCTTCTTTCTTTTTATTTCTCTTTCTTCTCTTCTCTTCTTTTCAAGACTCGGTCGTTAATCGTGCTTGCCATCGCTATCACCGCTCTTCCTTCTCTTCTCTTCTTTTCAAGGCTCGATCGTTAATCGTGCCTGCCATCGCTATCACCGCCGCAAATCGCCATTGACTATCCGTCGTTGCTTGACCGCCCACGCTTTCCGTCATCGATGTCGTTCACTCTCTTTGCATTGCGAACTCTCTTTGCATTGTGACCATCTTTGCATTGCGACCAACAATCTCTGTAAATCACTGATTTTGTGTCTAGTTGGAGATTTAAACTTAGCTCTATAGAAATTTGATTGTTGGATCTTGCTGATTTTTGAGTATGTTGGTTGATGGGGATAAATGTGTCGGGTGGTTGTCTCTAATCGCTGAAAACTATCGATCACGGTGGCTGGTGGCGACTACCAGTGCGTTTTTCAGTTTTGGTTGAAAATTTAAAATCAAATTTATGAAAATTTAACCGTTAAATTTAGCTCATTTTTTGTGTATGTTAACCTCATTCGCTTAACGTTTCTAATAGTTGTCATAATCGGAATCACTATTTAGTGGCCGTTGTCGGGTGACCATTGACAATGACGATTATGACCGAATAAAATTAAAAATAAAATACAAAAAGAATACCGGCTAAAACTTTTAGGTAGTGACTTGTAGATCTTATAAGCCAGGGCCCAGGGGGAATTAATTCATCGTGGAGTTCTCTTTCCATTAATAAAGTCTGAATTTTATTAAATTTAGTGACTCATCCTGCATGCATATATGGAATTTTGATGTATAAATTACAAAAATAAAAATTAGGATTGCAATACCACCCCCACCCCCACCCCCACCCCCACCCAAATTAACTTATGCTTAATGAAACTTGAATACTTAATAATATTTAAGTCAAAAGTCATGTATGTTTTGAATTCATCACTACAGTACAGCCTCACCGTGCACTAGTTCAAAAGCTTCCCACTTAATTTGCAAGAATGACTCTAGTGCGTAAGTCGAATAATCAGATAAGTAATATATCAGTATTAATTTGGTAAGTTACGAGTTTGATCATCATTTTACGTAAGGGTCAAAAATCCAACATGTTATTTACCTCTCTTAATGTAATTGAAAGCACAAATATTAAGAGTCGTGCAAAAATGATCATCTCAAAAATAGGTACGAGCCATTTCTTTTAGTAAATTTTATTCTTACTACTACGACTATCACTACCACTTCCACGTCTCACTTCTACTCACTTCTACTGGTGATACATACATTTACAACTTTATATGGGGAAGTCTTTAGAAAGTGGAAAATAAATATTCCATCCTAAGAAATTAAGGAATCCATGAATTGATATAGATTACTAAAACATTTGAACTTATGATTACTGAACAATAACTAATTAATCAAACAACCTTATCATTATTCCAATGCTCTTTTTTTTTTTTTTTTAAAAATTCTTAAAAGTAAAAAATAAATTGTAATTGGTAAAACACCGAGTAATGGATTTTTATTTAAATTTTTTTATTTTTTTTTACATGTATATAAGATAGACCGCCCTTCTAATACACACACACACAAATGACGAATAATGTTATCATTCAAGTAATAATTTTGTTGATAGGTACTTGTTATATCGTTCATAAGTTTAAAGATAAGTGAGTTAGGGCTCATATGATTGATTCTTAATGGAATTTTTTTCTGAATGCCTTAAACGAGTGTCTCTGGTCAGTTGAAAATTTCTTTTTCTACTCAAAGAAAAAGAAAGATCCTAAATTAAAATTTAATTTTGGAAGTCACAAATTTTGATCCAAGCTGTGTGAACTTTACAAACAAGAAGCGAGGCCTCTGATTTGAGGTTATGGTAGTTTGAGGAGCCAAGCCATAGCATAGCATAGCATAGCATATGGCATAATAATGGATGATGGGAGACAATAGAATAAGATGGATTCCAAATCTAATTAAGTTGATCATGTGTTTGTGTAGTGTAGGTGATGGATAATGATATGATGATGGGTGAATTAATGGATAAAATAACTTCTTTAGCTTATAATATAAGATTGTACATATCTCATCATGCATCCAAAAAGTTAGCATCTTAATTATTTAATCAAATCAGATTATTATAATATGAATAAATAAATTACCCCTTTTAATTTAATATTCTAAAAAGTCAGCATCGATCCGCAGTTCCACAACTATATATCGTATTCTATGGCACGAATCGAAGGCAAAGGTGAGTTTTCACTTGCCTTTACGTCGTTCGTCCCTTTGCCAAAAGGTACGTCAAAAACTCTTCTTCATTTCAATATGACAGCCAGAAATTTTCTTTTGTAAGCATCCATCTAGAAAGAGGTGTCTTTTTTTTTTTAATTATAATTTAAATTACCTCATGATTATTCATCCATTTATTTGTATCTTCTATATTTATATTATTATATAAATAAATATCATATTTTAATATTTTAAAATACCGTCAATAAAATATTTTTAATTAATTTTGCTTCCTACATTGGCGCTCGCCCCCTCTTTAATTATTATCATATATAATTTTTTAAATTCATAAAAAAATTATTAGTTTTAAAAAATAAGTACTTACCTATTTATAGAGAAGTTTGAGATATCTGTAATAATTATGAATTAATTTATCCTTATTCATTACATAATTTTTAAATAGAATTTTAAGGGTTAATTTGTATCCCTTAATTTCGTTATAGAAATGTCTCACAAGACTTTCTCTATGAAGATCTCCGTTAATTGAGGTCTTTGACGGAGTCTTCTCACAAAGATCTTTCATGGTTTTATTTCTTGTTTGGACGTATCCCATCTAGACTTTGTAAATGGACTTTGTGTTAATGCCAATGTTGGGATGCATATGAATCAACTATACATAATAGCATATATATATATATATATACTTATAGAAACGTCAGTGTTACATTATTATTTTGATGACAATGTTTGTTTAATAATTTCGTAATTAGCCAGCCTAATAGTTTCTTGTAGAATTAATGAAGCTAGAGCTAGTGTACTGTAGGGTGGGTGGCTAATTAGAATTTGATTAGGTGATAATAATAATGGTAGTTAAGTCAGTTAACTACCCCAATTAGGGTTAGATGTGTATGATGACCAAAAGAAAAAAAAAAAAAAAAGGGCATGCAGCCATGCCCACCACTAAATAATTAAAATACTACTATATGCCTCCATCACCATCACCATCACCATCTTCCCTCTCACAGTCAGCTCCACTAATTAAGCTGCTAATTTCTTAAGAGCTCTTAACACTTTTATATCAACTTTAAACAAGATTAATTATGACTATATGGAATCAAACTAAGCTACTTTTGGGTGTATGTGTGTGTGTATATATATATATATATATATATTTACAAAGTTGATTTTGCAAGATCTAACACCATGCTGTAGACAAATGCATCTAACTTTTGTTTTTTTTTTTTTTTTTGGGGGGGGGGGGGGGGGGGGTAGGGGGGTCATTTTCTTAAAATGATATATATAGTAATAGTGCCCTAGCTGGTTACTTATTTTGCATTAATTAATTGATGAATAAGTTAAAAGAGTCCAAAGTTAAGAATTGCCCCAGTAGGTAATATATATATATTTTTGTCCTTATTGTTTTTGGGGACAACAATAAGGAAAAACAAAAAAAAAATCCCCAATTAGAAATATTGCAAGTTTTAAGGTTAAATTATTTAAAATTATAAATAGAAAAATACATTGATGAATTTTAATTTTCAGTAAATTATACCTATATTTTTATTTAAAAGTTGTGTTAGCGTAACCATATTGCATACTTTAGGACCTTTCAGTGATTTGATTTTGTGTTTAGAATTAATCTTAATTATTATTTGAAGTCGTTATCAACTTAATTATATAGATAGATAGCCATATTTATATATATATATATATAGCACTCCATTATTAATAAGGCAGATTATAGGCATGTTTTAAATTCCTAGTCCTAGAAAGAAAGAAGGCGACTCACATTATTATGAGGATAAAGTATATGTTTAACTTCCATTTCCAAAGTAGCTAGGGCTAATATCGTAATTAACTTTGTGCATATTTTTCGAACATAAAATAACTGCGGAGCTAGATAGATAGCTACCTACCTAGCTTATCACTTCCTTCCTTGCATATGATCTTCTGCTTCTAGCTAGCTAGTTATATAGGTTGTTTAAAAACATAATAATAATAATAATAATAATAATAATAATAAAGAATCCTAAATGTATGTATGTATGTATGTATGTATGTTTTTAATGAACAAGATACATTTATTTAGGATCTATTAGGGGGGTGGGTGGGTGGGTTCCACGTGGATCCTCCTAATTATATATTATGTATCTATATCATCAGCATATATAAAGTTGATTGATGACGCTGGAACTGGATCCCACCCACTACACACCTCACACTTGATCTCTCTCTCTCGCTCTCTCTCTCTCTCTACCATGCATCCATCCTTTGCTTTCCCATCCCATCCCATCCCACCTCACCTCAGCAAGCAAAGCGTTACATTAACATTGCCATGCAGTACCCTCCCCTCCCATCTCTCATCCCATTCCCACGCTGCTGCAACAAACCCAATGTTATTTTTGGTAACGACATTTAAACATTTCAACCCACTGCATTTATTTATTTAAAGATGGGATGGGATGGTTTTTAATTGTGATTAATTACACTGACCATCCATGCATCTTAATTATTTTAAAATTATTACATTTAACTACCTCTGTAACATCCCGCATCAAATGATAAGAAGAATCAGAATAACTTACTTTAATGAATCTATATGAATTTTTTAAGGAATTATTTATTCTTGAACTTTTTCAGCTCAAATACGTTTAATTTGAATTTTTTTTTTATCTACATGTAGGTTAAAAAATATTTAACTAGTGTTATTTCATTTCTTACTTATTCTCAATATATATTACATTTTTCTGGATTCTTGAGATGTTACGATGTCTTTCTATTTATATGTATTTATTTATAAACTTTTCTTTCAAGCCCGTATACTATATTTATTAAATAAAATCCATCTTAGGAGTGGCAGCAGATCGAGCGAGTGCAATTGGGTTTAATCAATTATATATATAAATATTTTGTGATACGGCTGGATCTTGAATTTATATATGGACGGTCGAGATCAGTCGATGTTTTGTGGTCGACATACGCCGAACCCTATATATATATATGCTACCTTTGAAGCTCACTTTCTCGTCTTAAATTATGATGTTTGGGGACTTAGGGGTTGTTTGGTTCCAACAAGCGCAACTGGGAACTTCACCAATTTTTCTTTCTTTTTCGTTTTCCTTTTCCCCAACATTTTTTCTTAACTCTTTTACTGTTTTAGAGTGCATCCAACTTTGGAGAACACACACACCACTCTCCTACTCTACTTGGAAGCGCGTGCGATGCACTCTATAGAATAATTTTTAGAATTAAATATATAAACTACCATAATTTTTGAATTAATTAAAACTTATTTTTTTTAATTCTTTGTAATCGTTTGTTAAAAATAAATAAATTCCATTTATAAATAACTTATTAGGAATAATCTTTTTATCTATTAAATACATAATTAGCCAAATTGAATTAATATCTCTTAAAAGACTTATCTTGCAACATCTTTATTAATAAAATACGAGCCACCACAGTACTCTTTGTCTTGCCCCTCTGGCATATTTTTATTTTTAAGAAATTTCTCTAGTTGAATATTTTTGGGATTTATTATTATATAAAATTATTTATTTTTATGAATGATAAATTATTTATATATGCATGATGTTGTGTTCAATAAACTAAACCTAATTCAAAGGTAGGGCCGAGACAAAAGAAGTCTAAAAAGGAAAGACCAGGAGGCCTTTCTAATAGAATTGTCCCACCCAGCCCCCGGGAGACTTTTCGGAGGCCTCTCTTGAGTTCATGAATATTTAAATTCATCTTCAATATCTTTATTTAAAAATTTAAAATAATTTATTCTAAAGGCATAAATGTTCCTATACTTGTCAAATTCAATTTTTATAAATAAAAAAGTTGTTCCTTTGATTAAGGTAAGACAAAAATTCTGTTCAAACTATAATTCTCTTGTTTATTTTTTTAAATATTAAATTAAGTATTAGAGGGCCTGTTCGAGAGACACCCCGTGCTCTGCTTTCTCTTCCGCAGGTTTTGCGAATACTAGAAACTCGATAGAAATATATACTCTCCTGCAACTATAAATTTATAAGTATATATAACCAACAACACATAAAATTTAATTAGCAATATTCTCTTAAAAAATTAAATCATAAACCCTAAATTAGCCACAACATTCTCTTAAAAGACTAACGGCCGTGGTTAATTTTTGAAAATTAGAGGGATTGATTGAGGAAATTTTAAAAATTTAGAGCACATCTAGTCTAGGTTAAATGACCAAACTAATTTAAGAGATGTTGGATGTATAGATTAAATATCAAGAGTTTTTGTACGTACTATATATATAAAAGGACAATGGTTTAAGATGTAATACACTTTATTTTCAAATAATGTTCATTTAGTGTAACTTAATTATTTTCAAATACAAAATACTTTTATTAGTTGATCTTAAATGTATTGTGTTTTATAATATTTTATCTACCAATAGAACTATTTTGTAAATAAAAATGTATATTATTTAAAAATAAAATATATTTATTACATCTTAATTACTATTCTTAGGATAATAATTAACCTTATCCGTATTAAAAAAAAATATATATATATATATATATATTAGTCATGAACTAAGGTTATTGATGATCATTGAATTTAAAAAAATAAATAAATAGATGGGTACGTAGTAGATAGGAATAAAATAAAGACAGGAAATAATTATTTAGTGATTTTAAATTAGGCAATTAATTAAAGGCTAGCTAGAACTAGTAGCAGTATGCATGGGATGAAGAATGACTGGGCCTTTTAATTAATAAATGGGGGATTATTAAACGTATTCCACAATTATTATATATATTAGTGTAATGGAGACATTTCAAAGTGTGAATGGAACACTTCAAGTTCAAACCCAACAACCAAAAACTAAATAAAACAAAGAATTTTGCCTTTTACAAAAGCTTAATTTAGATAGTAATTAATATTATTATTATGAGTATATATAAGGCATCTCATCTGTTAATAAAAAAATCTTATGATATAAATATTAATAGTTTACTGATTGTATACATATGAATGTGATTTCTGTACTGTTTCCTTAATTTTGGATAAAAAGTTTTTTTTGTTTTTTTTTTTTTTGTTGATATAACAAATATCGTTGTTTATTTTAAGAACATTTTAAACAAAATTTTATAATTCATTATATTCAAAAAATTAAGAGAAGCCTAGTAATTAGTAAAGTATGTGATAAAAAAAATGAAATAAAATTATGTATAAATACAAGTCTCACTCCCCCCCCCCCCCCGGGACACAAAGTGTCCTTTTCTCCCCCTCCCCCTCCCAATTTTAAGGTTCACAGCTCCCCACCCCTCTCTCTCTCTCTGAAAACGACTGCAAGCAACCTGTGGTCTACCTCTGTACATACATATATATCGCTTTGCATTATATTATTATTATATATGTAATAGAAAAGTAGTAATTAACACGTATTAATATATAATAATTATATATAAGTGTCTATGTAAGCACAATGGGCCGGTGTAAAACACTGACTCAACCCCATTTCCCTTCTTTGCAAGTTTCTCGCCCTCCCCCCAACCCTTCCGTCTTCTCTCTTTCTCTAGTTGGGTTGTCTCTATAATTGCTTTCATCGATCGGTTCAATCTCAAGCTCCAAATTAGTTAAGAGTTGCAGAAATGGTGGATATCCAGACTGTTTGCTGTATGTGTGGCGATGTCGGCTTCCCCGACAAACTCTTCCGCTGCTCCAAGTGCCACAACCGCTTCCAACACTCGTATGTATATATACTATACTCTCCTCCTCCGCCGCCGCCGCTGCAAACACCACCACACACAAATACATATATACACCACACACACCCATATGTGATCATAGCCATAACTTTTTCACTCACACGCCCATCATGGAATTTCATGCTCCCATGTTGTAAGGCAAAACCACCCAACGGCGGTTGCCGCCGCTGCCGCCACCATATATATTCATCCTTTCACATACATATATTTGTGTGAATATCCTTGTCATCACGATCATCACCGAAGTTATAGTCTCACAAACAATAGATGATAACTTTGATTAATTCGAGGCATCAAGTTTGCGAGTTTCGTACCTACAAAGTTCCGATGGAGTGGTATAAATTTGACTTATCAAAGAAGAAAGTCATGCCCACCATGGAATTCTCATGCTCCCATATCGGCCGGCACATACCCACCTAAGCAAAACCACAGGCGCAGCAGCCGCAGCCGCCGCCACGCCGGGAAAATCCTAGGCTGTCCACAACACATCAACCCACCATTCATCATGACGATTTGCACCAACATGATTAGCTGTATTATAGTACTTCTTCCTATTATCTAATAATAATAATATCATTAGTACAAATTAATCGTTGTGGTTTTGTCTTTGTCTCAATTCCACTGTTCAATGTCCTGAAAACTATTCGATCAAATCAATGGTAGGTACTGCAGCAACTACTACAGCGAATTTGCGGAGCCAATTGAGCAGTGCGATTGGTGCCAGAGCGAGGAGAGAGGCTCCAGACACGGCAGCTCGTCGAAGAAGTCTTCCGCCGCCGGGAGTGAAGCCGGAATCACCCACCGGTCGGAGTACTCCGGCGGCGACAGGATCAAGCGGCCTGAGCGGGAAGACGGCGGCGAGAAGGGGAAGAGCCCTTCGCCGAGAACCGCTACACGCAGGTACAAGCTTCTCAAGGATGTCATGTGTTAGGCGGACACCGGTTTTCTCATTGCCTATCGCTGTGATATCACCTGTTAAAACCGGATCATGTTCAAGCCTTCTGTATCTAATTCGGATTATAAGCTGGGTTTTATGTTTATTTTCTTTCGTGTTTTTTGTTTACTGGGTTACTGAATCTTGTTTGGCATTGTGGGTTTTCCTTGAAGTTGTTACTAAATAATGGAACCTATATATATATATATATACATAGACACATATACTATAATGGGATTTTGTGTACGCAAGTTTAATTTCTAGTAATTTAATCATGTAAAAATCTGATCTTTTGGGCTGCTGAATCTTGCTCGCCATGTTTGATTTCTGTGTTCTTCTAGAATGTGTCATTTAATTGTTTAATGATGGGACACAGAATTAAGTAGAGAAATCCGATCGTGATCATGTAATTGATGATAATCTTAACATGATGGATTATGATTAGTCTGTTTTAATTCCTTTGGCTATCAAACTCTTGTTTAGCATTAATTGAATTTGGTATTGATGAATAAGTATATATGTATATATAACGGAACTCACACACAAAATTTCTACCCCATATATACAAACACGTTTTCCTTAATTTGTTCTTTGCTTGACACTTGGCTAAGGCTAATTCATAGATGCATGCATGGTGGAATAATTAAGGGCTTGTGTTGGAGGTTTCTAGAAATGGGAATTATTTTTGGGGTTGCGATGAAGATATATGATGATGATTAGGGTTAAATATTTGTGGATTTGCGAGCTAGCTAGGGTTGGTCGTGTAGATATAAGTCGTCTTCTCCAGACTCCAGTAGTAGTCACATTTATGCTATGGTTGAGCGTCTTGAATTGAGGAGAATTGAATGCAGTAGTAGTAGTAGTAGTAGTAGTAGGGCTCCTTTTCCTTTTTCCCGGAAAATTCATAAGTCACCTAAAGCTGCGGCCTTTTTCAGATTCACTGAAACTATTTATGAGACCCCGCGCCCCCACACGTCCCCCTCCCCACCACCCCAAACTCCTCAATTATTGTTTTCTCTTCTCGGGATGAAACGAATTGGGAACACCACAGACAGTTGATCAAAATAAGCTACTTCTTAATTAATTAATTACCACAAACATGGCCTTATATAAGTTTCTCGATCATGTGGCAAGTTTATTCATCAAGTACGTACTGGCCCATTCTAGCTAGCTAATTAATTTTATGTAATATATATATATTAATTGTTGATACATATAGAAGCAGTAAATATTATGAAATGTTTTTATATTGATCAATTATCACTTTTAGAGCTACTTTTTTATGCAAGAAAGCCGTGGCATGAAATATATTAATTATTAAGTACACAAAGTTGATGGGTACCTCCTTATTATTTGGCCAAGTCATGGAAAAGACCAACAAAAAAGCTCATCTTGATAGTTTTTGAAATGTCAATCAAGGCTTTGATTCTTATCCATCAAAATCTTCTGTGGTTTACAAATCATCATCATAGAAGCTACAGTTATTAATGACTTAGCATTGGTTTTAATTTTATCAAGAGCGCATTAATTGGTAATTCTTCTAGATCATTATCATCTGCTTTTTTATTTTTTATTTTTATAGTTTCGCCTCATCAGTGTGTGTCCAGGTTCCTTGGATTGTTTTATCTATTGGTAGCGATATGCGTTTGCAGAAGTATATATATTTGTTGATGAATAATGATCAAGAAATGAGTTGAGCTACAATATTATTATTATTCTTCCATATATATTGTGAGTGATGTTAGACCAAATTCTTTGATGTTATCTTACACATTACAATATTAATTGATCTTGGGTTGTTTTTAATTTATCGATACGTTGGTTGGTCCCTCAAAGATCTGCCTTTTGTAATAACACTAGTTAGATTGCCACTTCTTTAGTTTCTAACTGAACAAAAAAAAAAAAAAAAAAGTCCTTTATTTTCCTACTTTTCTTTGTCTGTTCTTGTATTTAATCCCTTTTTTTAATACTTGAATTCATAAGTGAGATTTTTACTGTCTAGATAGCATAAAATCATTAATGCTCTCTCTCTCTCTCTCCCCCTCAAATTTTCAATATTATAATTTGGTTCAGAACCCCATCGATCTATGATGTCTCACTATGCTGCATAGTACATATATATATAGAGAGAGAGACAGACTAATTAGTGACCATCATGTGAACCAGCTGGTTTGAAGGTGAAGAAAACTCAGTGTCATAAATAAATAAATAACTAAATATATAGAAGTGATCAATTAGCTTTCCTTTGCTTCCAAACTATCGATCATCAACACAGTCACATGGTTACTTTGCCTTGTCGCCCTTCAGTATCGATCCTGCTTCCTTTCTCCAACTTTCAAGCAATATTTACTAACAGTACTGATTAGCAGGCTGCATGCAGTTGTTTAGCTAGCCATCTCGATGATGCTTCTATTTAATTAATATATGCATCTGATCATTCTCAAAAGTAGCTAGTTTTGTTATTTTATATACATATATCTAGTGATTAATTAGTATATATTAATTAATTTTTTCAAAGTTTCATCTTAGAATTTAGTGCACAATGGCGATCGAAGTATATCTTTTAGTTATATGGTGTTGCTAATTAAGTGCATGTACGTATTTTTCGCTTTAGGATCAGATTATTATGCATACATTAAACAACCAAAAATAAATATATATTAAAAAAAGGGAGAATATCAAGATTTTAATATAGTTTGATTGATGTTAATAGATTGACGTTTATAATTATCTTACAATAATAAAATAAATTATTTATCTCTTAATCGATAAACAAAATTAAACTTTAATCTTATAATAATAATTGTAACAACTCTAGGGAACTAATCAATTATTATTATTATTATTCTTTAGTGACATTAATTAATTATCGAGTGGTGACATGCACACTCCATAAACATGCAACTTTAATAATAATTCAGTTAATTATATCATCATCTGTCAAATTACTAAGATATGGGATAACTTAAAATCTATATTAATTAGGAGGTCGATCTATTTAAGTGCATATACATACTCCAAATGTAACTGATCAACATATATATGATATATATAGGGTATATATACTCTTGAGACCATTAATTCTGTCCTGTTTTTCCTCTTATTTTCAATTATTATTTGTGATTAATCCTTGAAATGCACTTTTGAATCACTGCCTAGCTAATTTAATAAGTAGTGTCATACGAACTGTTTAATTCTGAGAGGCTCAAAACAATTCTCTAATTGTTTCATATATATAGGCAAACCTACCTATGATCAACTTCATCATGCACTAAGGTGCGACACTAGTACTTGAGGATCCAACAAATTCTACAATCATTCGTATTAGTAACTCCACTTAATTTCACATTGCTCGATCTCGCACAAACTTAATTTATGTACTGATTAAGTATGTAATTACGTACTAATGTTGGATCTGATCTTATTTGTCACACATGATGAGATACATCTCTATCTAGTTAAAAGAAAAAACAATTAATTAGCATAAATATATAGTAAGGTAATTTGTTTAAAATTATAGATAATCCTGGGTACGTACGTAGTTAAGTTTTAATAATAAATTAACAAAATTCCTACGCATAAAATATGCATATATATATATATTAATAATTACTGACAAAAACTTATATTCATTTATTAAGAAACAAAAATCCAGCCACCTAGATGCATGGATGGATGGTAGCCCAAGTGGCCAATTGTGTGGGTGTTGTAAAATTTTTAAGAACCTCGATCTATATATTCGTGTCACAATACCTTATAAATTATTAACTTTTTCTTTATATATATATATATATATTGATATTGATTGCATGTCCTCTTGGCCCAAGAAGAGTTTGTGGTTGAGAAGAGCGGATATTGACTAAGAACAGGTCGACACGTGGGCTAACATGTGGTCGACACGTGGATAACACAATCATTTAAAATGCCAACTTAATTTGTGTTAATTAATTGATGATGATTGTAGTAGTGTTTAGGGCATGATGATATAATAATAATAGCAGATGCGTGATGGGTGGGCCAGGATGATGAAAAAGATGACAAATTTTCAAATTAAAAAAAAAAAAGAAAGAAAGAAAAAAGCAGAGCTTCATTGTCAATCAATATTTTCAAACTAATAATGTTGTTTGTAGCGAGAGGATAGTGATGATATAACTATAATTAAGTGTATGTATGGGCTCGTTTGTTTGTTCTTTTAATTAATTAGTAATATTATTATTATTATTAAGTCCCACACTGAGTCAAAGATTTGAAGCATCCCTCCATATATTTTTGTATGTCACAAGTGTGATTAATTGATATTTAGAATGAATAAATTACCCACCATAAATTGTAATTATAAAAAAATACTTGGGTTTTGAACCCAAAAAAAAAAAAATTAAAAAATTATAGGCTAATTATTAGGTTACCATGTTAATTTGTTGTGAAGAGAGTGTGGCCCAACAATTACAAACAGGAGTTTTAGTGGCGGCTAGGAGTAGGGGATAATTATTAATTAATTGAGGCCCATAAAGACGAAGTTGGATGGGATCTGCCTCACTTGCTGGGAAGCAATCCAAGTGTTGATTCTACCTAACCAACCTACATGTATACATATATATATATAAATGCTTTACTTTTGTGACGGGGTTTGGCAAATTAAGGGGGGGGTGATTAAACAAGGGTTTAGAGAGCTGTCTTTATGATTACCACTAGGTTGACTTGTAGATTTTGGGGGGTCCATTCTTAATTCATTTTCTCATCATCATCACCATCATCCTATTACTTCCTATGTATATATATGCTCCTTTTTTCAACACAAATCACTATTCCAACAACTTCTTCCAACTAATCAAACATCAAATCCACATCTTCATTTCTTTATTAAGATGGGTTTATCAAAGTGATTAAGAATTCTAGTATATTGCTTTAGGGCATTGTAATAAATAATTTATTAAAGTGATTTATATTTTTATTATTGTAATATTTGATCATTCGAGTTGTGGTACTTGTTGCTAGTTAAGCTCAAGTCAAGAATCTCTTAACTGGGCCTAGGTGAAGTGCCTCGGCTCAACAAATAACGGGCCCACTCATTTTGGGCTCTCTGTCCTCTTCGATTGATTTACTATTAGTAGAGTTAAAAAAGAAAATTCACCATATTATATATTATAAGGTTCATGGATTAGATTTTATCAATGGGTAAAATTCATTCTTAAAAGGTAGTTTAAAGGAAGAGGGTATCCAAATCATATATAAACAATATAATGTGGAATAAATGTAACTTCAACACCCTCTCTCACATGTAGAGTGTAAATACATATGAACAAGATCCAAACCTAACACCGCAAATAAAAGCCTACTTTGATACCATGTTAAATAGATATGGGTAAAATTTACTTCTAAAAATTAGTTCAGATAAAAAGAGTGTCTAAATCACATATATAAATAATATAACAGTTCAGTAATTTAACGATGTGAAATAAATACAACGTCAATAGATTTAAGAGGAGGGAGTTGTAACATTGTCGAATTATTAATAATAGTGGCAAATATGAAGTTGGTCTGGTGTTTTGGTGGTACAATTTTGGGCGTTACAAGCAAAAGTTATGCGAGTATATTATTTTCAATGGGTGGGGTGGGTAATAAGATTACAATTATTAGATAGGTTTATTTTGTTATGTTTGGTGATGGTAAGCATGACATAAATAAGAAATGGGACCCAACCCAACAGAGGATCGATAATGGGTGGATGTGTTTGTTTTCATGGAAATGGTCTGCTTGCGAAAGAAATAATTGCAGAATTTATGGGAAAGAAAAAGAAAGTTGGTGGATTCAAACACGGTTCGGGCCCATTAGTAAAGACTGGTGGATCCGTATATTTATGAAGCTCAGAGCGGCCTGCTCGCTTAAAACATGACGCAGTAAAAACTATGGCCCAGTTTGCTTTTGCTAAAATTAATAATTGCCTATTTATTTTAGTCTTTAAAATGAATTCTCCAAATCTTTGGAGTTTACATAATAATAAAATGAAAAGTAATTTTTTTTTTAAAAAAAAAAATAAGAGCCATCGAATTTTTTTATTTTAAATAAGGAAAGGGCTTGAAAATAGATATTTATATTTTTTGAACTAATATACAAAAGTGTAATTAGTAATTAGGGGACATTTAGAGAGTAGTGGTAGACCAAACCACGACTTTTTAAAAAAAATAAAAAAATTATTTCTTTCTTTAATGGGTCAGAAAGAAAATATAATGAGCCAGCCCAAGGGGTGGTCTTTAGGAAATAATTAATTATTAGATTTATGAAATGAAATTAAATAACATAATTCAAAATTGTCTAATATAGAACTAACTAGTATTGTTGCGAATGTCTAATGTCTAAGCAGGACCAACTAAAAGCAGCGTGGCGTGGTAAATACATGAAGCAGGGTCTCCCCTCCACACCCCCACCCCACCAAATTAATTATTACCCTTCCTAGACCTAGCTAGCTAGAGAAGAAGAAGAAGAAAAGTTTTTGGAAATCGTCAAATGGTCCCCCTTGCCTTTGCCTTTGCCTTTGCCTCTGCCTATGCCTATCTTTTTCTTTTATTATTATTATTTCCCTTTCTTTTCCCAATCTTTCTTAATGTTCTATACATCTATCTATCTATCTCTCTCTATATGTGTTTCATTAAAAGGAACAAAACAATATGGTATGCGTGTTGCCAGGAATTTCCATGTTTCCCACAACACTGGGGAGAGTTTGTTCGCGTCCACGTGTCAAAGACCCATTTCGTCTTTAAGTACAAAGTGCGAGAAGCGAGATATACTACTACCGGGACGGGACCATATATATATATATATATATATCTCCATCAATTTCATCTCTTCTCTTCCTTCCCATCACTTTGGAGCAGCATCTTTTTCAAACAGCAAGCAAACCCAAACCTTTTACCCAAAACCAAAACTGAAAGTTGAGAGAGAAAATTTCAAATTCAAATATCTTATAAAATAAAATGTAAGCAATTAATTCTAATTAAATTAAAATAATGGATGGTTTTGAATCAAAATTGGAATAGCTTTTCCATTTTGAGTAATGATGATACAATAAAATCAGCTTTCCAGAGTAGATAGTAAAAAAAAATTATAGATTAATAAAAGGACCCATTAATTAAAACAAAAAAAATCCACAGAAAAGAAAGGTAAAAAAAAGCCCCGGCCCTCTCCTTGTCAGTAATTTTGACAAGTGCACATCAGTGTCAGGCCAGCTTAGCTCATAGCTAGCTAGCAAGCATTACCTTTCTTCCCTCATCGTCCGCATCCACAACCACAAGGCTGCTTGCTTGTGCTGGATCTCTTCCTCTTCCCCCCCCCCCCCCCCGCATTCTTTTCACTTACATTCATATACTTATAAATTAATACCATAATATTTTATAATTATCAAATAATACACACCCCCTACCCTTATATATATATATAATTATGATTATACTTTTTTTGTATATATTAATTAAAAAAAAAAAAAGAGTTTATTTGGACATGAATGATGACTGTGTGTCTGCGTGTACTGTTTTTAAAACCATTATTATTATTATTATTATTATACCACTGGTGGTAACGGGTATCTACGGCTCTGTTTGTTTCCCTGCAAATTGCAAACCATTAAAAAAAAAATAATGATTTGTCTCAACTTTTCCCATCAAAACATAACTCAGTGCTGCTCCAATGTAACAGGCCCCGTTTTCAACTTATTTACCATGATACCCCCCCCACCCCGACTTTTTCATGCAAAAGTTTTGACGCCAAGTCAAATTTAGTCTAATCTTATCTAGTCTGTTCTTCAATTGCTTGTATTTAGTGTATCTTATTAATTTTTAATTGTATTGAAAACTAATATATATTTTAAAAATAAATTTAATTTTTGGGTGACTTTGAAGAGGGCAATAATAATAATAATAATAATAATAATTTTGTGGTGGGGAGGGAGGGAGGGAGGGAGGGGGTTGTAGTTATAGTTACTAATAGTAGTCTCTCAGCATACATACATATATATATGTATATGTATATATATATAAAGAGAGAGAGAGAGAGAGAGAGAGGAGGAGGGAATGGGGAAGGAAGAGTGGTCACAATCACCCAATCTTTGGCCAATCTTTGCTGCAAAAATGGCAGATGCTGGGTGGGGGCTGTGGGACCGCTTTGTATGCCCCAAAACTATACATTTTCACTTTACAGTCTGTGTTGCTTTCATCGCTTTAAATAGTATAACAAAATTCACTTCCCAATTCCCCACCACCCATTCTAACAATCCAACATTATTATTATTATTATTATTATTATTATTATTATTATTAGAATAATGGTAAGAATTATGATTGAACATTGACGAGGATCATCTGATACAGAAAATTATTTTATTATTATTTTTTTTCACTTAACACTCCTTTTAATAAAAATTGTAATACATGGTCGATGACTTTTAACATTATTATTATTATCATATAAATCGTTAATTTTTTAATTTGTATATTTTTAAATTTTATAATAAATTTAATTAATTTTTGAATATCCTAAAATTATTAATACTCTCTCAAACACTTAGAAGTTGTTCTCTTTGTGTTTTAATTTTAATATTTAAATTCATTTTCAATTTTATGTTTTGATTATTTATTTTGAGATTGATGAAAAAACATTCTTTTTGTCTATAGTGTTTTCTATATTTTGAAAACTTTCAACGTGTTTGTAATGAAAACAATCAAAACGACTTTTGTTATTTTGAGTTTTCTTCATAATTTTTTTTCTTATTTTTTAAAATATATTTTTTAAATATAAAAATAAATACATTTTTACTGTTTTGTAAAACTGAAAACTTCAAAATAATTTGAAAACAACAAAGAGAACATGACTTATATTTAATTTTAAAGGGTGTCATAGTTTATTTTGACAATGCTATATTTAATTTTGAAAATTTAAAGGTTAATTGTGCAAAATTTGAAATTTAAGCAAATAACCAAAGTTGAAGCAGTGTTTTCCCAATTTATCCTTATTTAGAATTTCTATGCTATAAATTTGTATAAAATTCATTATTAACCTAAAAGAAAAAAAAAAAAGTCTACTCAAATCATCAAAAGCAAAAGAGAAAATATTTAATATAATTGAGATATTCTGTCATTTTGTAATATTAATCTAACAATTAATGTAAGTGAGAATACATAATTAAAGCATATTAAATATATTTATTTAAAATACACATTAATTAAAGAAAAATGTTATTTGTACTCGGGTTACGCTTTAGGTTATATAATGCAACTAAAATGATAAAAATACCCTTCAACCAAAATAGTGAGGTGAGGTAACGTGAGGTGCATGACTAAAATACCCCTCATCAAAGAGGTGAGGCGGTGAGCGCAAGGGGTATTTTAATTATTTATGCGCGTGTGTAATTCTTGATGTACAAGTAGTATGATCCTTAATTAAATACACACATAATAAATTATTTTTTATCACCTATTCAATTACATAAACAACAGAAGAATTTTGGGGGCTCTTCTAAATAAAGTCTCTTTTTATATCAAAATATCCTTTCTATTATGTTTTAATAAAATAAAAGATATAACTACTAAAGAAGCTAGTTATTTATTTTTGTCAAAATATAATAATAAATTTATTTGTTGCGGGAGAGTATCTCGAGTGTAGTCTCTAAGAGACCTACAGAGAAATAAAATCAGTTAAGAGCGTGGGAGATTAAGTTAGTCTCTGAATGAGTATGTAAAATGCTAAAAGGAAAATGCTATTGGTACACCCATTTTGTACACTTTGGACTACAAAATAGGGTATTATGACAAAAAATCCCTCATGAGGCGCATAGAGGCGCGTGAGGCTCATGGAGAGGTGCAGGGTATTTTGGTCATAATACCCCTTGTGTAGCCCAAGATGTACAAAAATGATGTACATGTAGCATGATCCATGCTAAAAGTGAGTAAAGTTATAGTCTGAGCCGAGTTCCAAGCATACTTCTGCTAAAGAATGAGTCTCCCATTTATAGGAAGAAAGAGATTACAGGTGGAGGGAGAACCAGGGCTGGCAATTTTGGACACGACCCGATTACACGACACGGAATTAAGTGGGTTAGGGTAGGGGTTAATTGGGTTAGGGTCATAAACGAGTCAACCCGTTTATGACACAATTATTTTCGTGCTTTATGCGGGTCAACCTGTCTAACCCGTTTAAACAGGAAATGACACGTTTAATTAAACGTGTTAACGGGTTGACCCGAATACGTTAACACGATTATATACGAAATGACACGTTTAATTAAAAATGTTAGTGGGTTGATTTGAACACGTTAACACGATTATACACGAAATAACACGTTTAAAACTAAATAACACATTTAACTGGTGATACAGCACGATCCACTTAAATTAAACGGGTTAAATAGGTTACCAGGTGACACGACACGACACGTTTAGTTAAACGGGTTAAATGGGTCGTATCGTGTTACACGTTTAATAAACGTGTTGTGTTTGGGTTTAAGGAATTTGACACGATTATTAAACGAGTCGTGTTCGAGTTAGCCTGACACGTGTTATACGTGTGTCTCAACACGACACGATTACGACCCGCTAACACGAATTACCACCCCTAGGAAGAACCATAATTATTAGCAGGCATTTTGGGCTCTTTTCTAAATTTACAGACAAGGATATCGAAGGTAAGATAAACTCTGTTCTTGACGATTTTGCATGAATAGTTTTTGAATGTTAGGTCTCTCGAGTTTTATAGTCTTTCATAGGATCTAGAGAGAGGCTTTTGAGTTTGGATGGCCCATAAGAGTCTTCCAAATAAAAATTTTCTTGTAAGCAAGTGACCTATGAAGTTCTCCCGAAAGGATCCCTCAATGATGTTGAGAAAGGCTTTTAGGAGGGTTACACGGGTCACTTAGAAAGGTTATTCGGCTTTATTTTTCTCAGTCTCTCGCTTAGTTAGTCATCTCACTTAGCTAACTTACTAGACTAATAGTCACTTGATTACTCGACGAACCACTCGACTTACTCGAGTAACCTTAGTCTCTTAGTTATCTACTTGACTAGTTAGTCAACTTACTCAAATAACTTTAGTCTTTTGGTTATTTATATACTCGACTAGTCACTCAACTTATTCAAATAACTTTAGTCTTTGGTTATTTACTCGACTAGTCACTCAATTTACTCGAGTAACCTTAGTCTCTTGTTTAACTAGTCGATAAACCTCTATTGCCCAAGTCACTCGATAACCTTACTCGCTTAATTAGTCAACTAACCTCTCTTGCCCATGTCACTTGATGGGCTACTCAACTAACCTCACTTAGTCGATTATCTTGTCTCGTTTAGGTCTCTTGATGGACTATAAACTTTCTTCTCAAGACTTGACTCATTCATTGGACAACACTATTTTTTCACTTGAACCAAGGGTGGAGCCAAAGTGAGGCCCAGTGAGGGTAGTTGCCCCCACTAGGCCAGATCTTATTTTTTTTAATTTTATATTATTTTTAATTCAAGTCCAACTCTTAAAATCAATCTAAAATTATTTTATTAAATCTTAGTCCAAATAGGCTAAATGGCTCAAATCCATTAATTGCTAAGTCCTAATCCATTTCATTTTCAAATTTATCCTATTTTGTGTTTTCTTTCTCAATTCCTACCCAATTTTCTTTCTTTCAATTGCTATTGCTATAGTTGAAATAGTATTTTCTGCAATGAACATTATGAAAAATCGATTGCGTAATAGGATTAGAGGTCAATGGATGACCGATAGCTTAGTTGTATATATTAAAAATGATGTATTTAATAAAATTGATAATGAGGTTATCATTCGACATTATCAAAGTATGAAAAATTATAAGAAATAATTGTATTTTTTTATATTTTAATATTATTATCTTATTTTTAAAATTATATTTTTTATATTTAAGTTCGTCCCCACTGAATCAAAATGATGGCTCCGTCCTGACTTGAACCTATTATCTTGGACTGACAATAGAATAAAAATATTAATATTAATATATGCCGAAAGTCTTATTTTCATTTAAAATATGCCTATAAAGCAAAAATTAAATTATAACGAGTAGCACTGCCTTTTGAAGGCAAAGCTTACTTCAAAATTTTGCCATTGAATTGAGTCTAACCCAAAACCAAATTCGGTCTAATCTATTTATTTAAAATTAGTACTAATCATAGAACCGATTCGATATTGAGATGAAGTGAATGGTGATATTTTACTCTTGAGTAATGAAATGGTTTTGATGAATGTCTATATGAAAATCAATCTATATGGATTTTGTGAATGAGAAAATGAATTTTTTAATATATGAGTTTTGAAGCAAGGTATGAAAACCTATAGAAGAAATATTGAGTATGGTTGAGTGTGATTTGTTTCAAAATATACTTTTGATAATCTCAACTTGCTTTCAAGATAATCAAAATGAGGTTTTAAAAGAATCGAATAAGGATGTATTGAAAATTCAAGATTTTCTATAGAATAGTCGACTATCAGGATCATTCTGTCGACTATACTTCAAAATAGTCGACTATTTTTGATGTTCTGTCGACTATTTAAGTATCTGTCGACTATTTTAGCATCTGTCGACTATCGAGTAAAAATAGTCGACTATGCCTTTTGATCTGTCGACTATTTTTGTTCATGAAATTTAAAAATTTCTTCACATTTCAGCAACTGTCGACTATTCAAGTATGTCTGTCGACTATTGGATTTTTGTATTAAAAATAGTCGACTATCAGTATATGTCTGTCGACTATTCTTAGTTTTACTTGTAAAAATAGTTGACTAATCTTTTCTTCTGTCGACTATTATGTTTCACAGATTTTATAACGGCTAGTTTTTCAACTCCAACGGTCACAAAAACGGCTAGTTTCTTCTTCAATCTTTATGGATGCTTATATATACAACTCATGGATGATCAAGGAGAGGCTAATGGACTGAAATGGGATGATCTAGCAATTGCAAACAATTTTATTCGAGCTTACAGTGTTTGGGCTTTCATTGTTTTATTTTTTCTCTCCAAGGCTTTGCTGTTCTATCATTGAAAATTTATTGTTAAGCCTTATTTTTCATTGTGAGAGAACTTGTAACTAAGAGTGTTAACTCTTAGCTTATCTCTTTCATTTGTATTGTTTCTATTTTCCTAGCTTGTGTAGCTAGAGGGCCCATTAAATTGGGAGGTTGTATTTCCTAGCTTGTGTAGCTAGAGGGCCTACTTGTGTAAGTAGGAGGTTTTAGTGAATTGGTTTAAAATCCTTAGTGGGAGCTAAGGTAGTGGATTAGACTTGGTTTAAGCCGAACCACTATAATTTCTTTGTGTCTTTTATTCTTCTTGCTTTACATTTGTCATTTCATATGTTCTATATTTTAAATCACTAAAACCTCAATTGGGTTAAAAAGTTTTTTCAAGTTTTATCAAGATTTTTTTAAATATCCAATTCACCCCCCTCTTGGTGTGTGCCATAGCATCTCCCATTCTAACAAATGGGTCGAGGTGATTGATGTTAGTTGAATTATTATAAACATCGTTTGGTAAATATATATTAAGTTTAGTTAACGTATATAGAAATGTTAAATGATTAGAAATATCATAAAATTACTAACTATAAGTAAATATACAATATGCAAAAAACGATAAAAAAAAATCAAAATATAATAACTTATCTAAACAAACTCATCTCAATCATAATCTGGTCAAAATTAAAAGGTTGAAAAAGTTAATAGAATTGTGGAAATAATAATTCTAAAGCTCTAAAGCACATGCGCCCCTTTCCTTTCTACCCGATAAGACTCTTTCCTCTCTTTGCCTTCGTCTTTCACTTCATAATTGTCTTCTTAGATATCTCAAACAAATTTTGCCTCTCTTTGTCTTTGTCTTTCTCTTTTATCTTGCGTCTTCCACTTTTTCTTCACCCCTCCTCTTTGTCTCTCTTTCCTGGTCTAAGGAAGACACTCTTTTATTTTATGAACTTGGCATAAGTGATAAAATTCTCAAATTTTTTTAAAAAACACAGAGATTCAACTTTTAGTGAAAATAAAAATATTTTATTTAATAAAAACTGATCACGTGTTTGCTTAAGAATATATAAATTTATGATCGCATCTGATTTACTCGAAAATCGAACCACGAAAGAATGCCGATCTCTTCTAAAATTAAGCAAGTGAAACTCAAATACTTGAATCATAAAAAATAAAAAAAAAACACTCTTTTTTTCCTTGTCTCACATGTTATCTACTTTTTTTTTTTTTTTCTTTGGTGACGCAAAGCAAGCTGATTTTATTGAAAAAAAAATAATTGATTCAATTTACTTAGTAAGTTAGATTTAATGTGTTGGATTTTTTTTTTTTAAAATTTGTTCCATTCAAAAATGGAATCCAGGGTGACACCTAATCATATATTTATTTTATTATCTGCGAGTACGGGCTCATATACATATATAAATTGTGGGAATCCAAATTATTGATGCAATTACATGTATAAAATCAATTTAAATAGAAATTATATTAATTTAGACGCGATAAATAAAAACCAATTGCCTCCTCTCCTCCTCCGGAGTAAGTACCCAAAGAGAAGGGCCTCCCCACCCCACCCCTGTTACCCTATAGCTAAGCTGTAGCTGTAGCTGTAGCATAGAGTAGAGAGTATTATTATTAATTAAATTAAATTGAGATGAGACTGGTCCCACCTCCCTACCGTCCCACGTGCCACCTCCCCCTCTCTCAGTCACTCACTCACTCACACGCATATGTGCACGCAAGCCCCAGCACATCTCTGCAGCTTTTTCTATCTTTTTAGTTTTGAACCTCCCCACCCTACCCCTACCCCTAACCCTAAACCTAAACCTAAACCTATTCCCCCCCCCGCCCCCAACCCACACCACACTTCATTACTTCTTCAGTTCAACCCTACATATCTCTCTCTCTCTCTCTCTCTCTATATATAGTTTTCCTGTTTGGGGAGGACAAGAGCCAGATTTGGCGGATATATATATATATATACGTATGCATATGCAGGACTAGTGGGACTAAATGTAGTAAGTATTCTGCGTTCCCATATATATTTATATATATAATCCCTTGTGGAAAGAGCAAAACCAGTCTTGTGTCCTTCCCCACCGGCAGTCTCTACAATGGAAAATGGGTGGAGCTTATTCAGCAGCAGCAGCAGCAGCAGCAGCAGCAGCAACCGGGGGCACCACGGTCATTTCACTGCATGGGATATCTGGGACTTGGCTGCTGGTACTTCTCATCGCTTCGATTGGCCCAGTACTTCTAGCACCACTGCTGCTGCCGCTGCCGCTGCTTCCCCGCCTCCCAATCCCAATATTACTAGCACCTTATCGTTGCCTTCTCTCTCGGCCACGCCGGCGCCGGAGGGGCTGCTTTTTACCCACCAGCATCCGCCGCCGCCGCCGTATGCGGCCGCTGGGTCCCACTGCCACCCGGACCCGCACCTGGTGTGCTTGAACCTCGGGAAGAGGCACTACTTTGAGGAGGGGGACCGATACGTTGGGAAGAGAGGGAGGGGCTGTTATGGGTCGGCGGCGGCGGCGGCATCGGCGGCGGCGGTGCCCAGGTGCCAGGTGGAGGGGTGCCACGTGGCGCTAGTGGACGCGAAGGAGTACCATCGGCGGCACAAGGTGTGCGACGCGCACTCCAAGGCGCCCAAGGTGGTGGTGCTTGGGTTGGAGCAGCGTTTCTGCCAGCAGTGTAGCCGGTAAACGCACCTTCTTTCTTTTATCTCTCTGCCCATACGTGTGTATGTATATGACGGGTATAATAACGTCTCCGGCTCAAATTTGATAACTTCTTTCTATCTATAAATTGAGTTGTATCATTTTATTTACAAAAAAATATATATTTTTAAATAATTATATATATATATATTCAAACAATTATTAAGCCAATGATTTTCTCATATGAGGCTTTTTTTTTTCTTTTTTTATCTTGGGTTTTAATTTTGAATAATAATTCAGGGTCTGGTAGTTTTTGATAAGTTAATAGGTGGGTATTTTACAAAACAAAAAACTATAGGCAAAATATTTGTTTTAACTTCTCTCTAATTTCATATTTTTTATTTAAATAATTAAACTTTTTATTATTTTAAATATATCAATAAATTTATAATTTTGAGTCAATTATATTTTTAATTTTTTTATTATTTTAATTACAACTCCTAAATTTATTATTCTCAACAAATTATATTTTAAGAATGTAATTAAAATAATGAAAAATTTAGAGTATAATTAATTTAAAATGACATAATTTAGAAATATTTTTAAAATAATAAAGAATTTAAATATTTAAATAAAAAACGAATAAGTAGAGGATTAAAATATATATTTGAGGAAAAGCTATATAATTAAGTCACCAAATTATTATTTGAAAATGATATGGAACACTGGAAGGGGCAAAGATACTGTACATATACTATTTGTTCAAAGATACTGTACTACTAATCCGGGTAGGGTATTTGCAGCGCTACCTGCAGCTAATTAATTATTAAGTACACTTTAATTCTATCCATATTTAGCATGGATCCATTTTTTTTTTTTTTTTTTTATAAATTTCTACAAATTATTCTTAAAAGAATAAATATAATATATTATTCTAATAACGAATTAGGTCTGTTATTTGTTAGGTTTCATGCAGTGGCAGAGTTTGACGAAGCGAAAAGGAGTTGCCGGAGGAGGCTAGCAGGCCACAACGAGCGGAGAAGAAAGGGATCTCATGACTCCTCCAATATTACCAACCTTACTAGAACCTCTTCCCAAGGTTCACACACCACTCCTTAACTTATTTTCTTTTCTTTTCTTCATTAACATCGTATATATATATATATATATATGTACGTCAAACTAGTTTTCCTTTCTTTTTTCCTGCCTTCCAAACAATATTTAAGGCCATGTTTGGGAGTTCTTCAACAGGGTCGGAAAAAGAAAAGATCTTGGATACGCAACAGAACAGTTGGATGTATTTTTGCATGAATACACACAGACGCGCGCACACAACTATAAAAGAACATTAGTTTTCTGTTTATGTTCTTTTTTTTTTTTTTTTTTTCCTCCAAATTAAATTCTAGGTTCAAGCATAGAACAAGGCAAGATTTTTACCAGAAATATTGTTGAGTGTGTAAAACGAAGGATGAAATTAAGGCAAATTATATGTTTAGGACCATTTTAAATTCAAGTTCTGGTCGTTACACCTGTCTCTGACCTCAAATTTTAAGGCTTATAAGTTGGTAGCTTACTAATATGAAAAAATCCAACTTTCGCTGTGATTTCAAATTTAGGATTAATTCTTTTAATATATAGCTAGGGACATGCAACCATTTACAAAACAACCATTTAGCCCTGCCTCTCTCTTCTCTTCTATCTCCTCTCTTTTGCTAGCCGAACCACAACTGGATTTGGCCATGGAGAAAATCGATGGTCTTCGACATTGGATTGCGAAGAGGAAAGTGAAGGAGGGAGAGAGAGAGAAAGGAGAGGGGAAAAAGATAGAGGCCGGAAGGGTGAACTTACCAATCGCCACCATTATTTTTTGGTTCCCCGGGGGGGGGAGAGGGGGGTGTTTCTTCTTCACCACCATAGTGAAACTACATTTTTAACTAACTAAAAAACAAAAAGTCGATGGCTACAGCTTACACGTGATTTTTTGTGCTGCATCTGCAGGAGGTGCTCTCTCTCTTCTGTCATGGAAGAATACTAGTTGGTTTCCATCGGCTGATCTCTCCTCCAGATGCAGTGCTGCTCTCCGCGAGCTTACGGCAGAAAGCCGGGCTGCCATCCTAGCCCGGCAGCTAGCCCTCGACCCTAGGAACATCCAAGCACTGGACGATGATATCGTCAATGGCCCTCACCCTCAACTCGCCCCCAATTCTCTGATGATAAATTCCCATCAGCAAATGATGCTCCGGGAGCCACACAGCAGCAGCTGGGACCGGTTCACCGAAGGCGGAGGCACTAACTTGACGTTGGACCTGATGCAGGCGCCAAGCTCTGCCTTCGGGTTTTTGTCGGTGAGGGGAAAGGCCGCCAAGGAGGAGGAAGAGGAAGAAGAGGGGGAAGAAGAAGAAGAAGGAGAAGGGTGCTCCTCCGACCTGTGGAGCTCCTTGGCTGGAGCTCATCATGTTTGAAGAAAACCACTTCCACTGGCTTCCACTTGTTCTGAAACCCTCAAGGTCGATCCATCATATCCATGCATGCATGGATTAATTGTTTTAAATGATTTAACTGCTGTGATCTAAAAATTGCTGGGTTTTTGTAAAATTTGAAAAAATTGCCAGCATTTTGCTGATTACTGTGTGTCCGCAGCTTGCTGTTAACGTGCGTACTTGATGATCCCTAAAAAAGAGTTGTATATATGTATATGTAGTCACTCATGATCTGTGAGTCGATTAATTCCATGAATATACTATATATGTCTCGCTTTGAACCTGGAACCTAGCGATCCTATATCATTAATATATAATGCCTGGGAGTTTTTCTTTTTACTGCAAAACTACTGAACATGGATAATTTATGGTAGTTATATATAAGGACCGCCATGGAGTGAGTGCATCCGAAGAGATGAGTGAGTATTCCAATTCCAGAACTCTGTACAAATTAATATTACACAGATTCAACCCTATTAACTAATTGTAATCAAACTTGCAAATCTCATTCATGTTGAACTGGGGAGGAGCTAGCTAGAGGTTTATTGCATGCAGTTTCACATTGTAAGCTTTGCGTTGCTTTCCTTTCACTTTAGTGGCTGAAAAGCACAGCCAGACAATAATGCCTTGTGAAGATGACATGAACCACATGGGTTGTGATTGTGAAAGTTGTTTGGTTGCCTCTCCATCCGCTACAATTAATAACCAGTATGACCACAGGGGAGGGATATTGGGCAAAAGCATTTATCACATGCCATGCCAAAGCATACAAGTCTTGAAATTCAAGTGGAGGGACTTCTAATAATGTCTATCTTACATAGATGGTCCCTGACGGGTATAAAGACATGCACATATATATATATAGACGTACGGGGGCATACCAAGGAACAAAAATTGTTGTCGCTGTTCATACTTACATTATACCTGGGGAAAAAAACTTCTACGTACGGGTATAGGTTTAATGTTTTAATTTGCAAATATCAACAGAAGAAAGGAATTTTTTTTTCCCTTTTAAAAATTAGATTATTCAAATGAAACAACCTATTAAATTTGTCGCCCTATAACATGTCCATGTCCATACACAAATGGAGGGGGGAGGAGGACAACCCCCTCCTCTGTCTACACCCATGTGCACCCTGCAAGGCCAGGCCAGGCCCACAAATGAAGAGGCACAAAATTAACTCTTCCAAAATGAAGAAAGAGTCCACGTGGCTAGGGTTTGAAAAGGGTGTAACCTAGCTATACACACTTAGATAGATATGCATACTTATATAGATCACAAGCTAGCCGCGTTGCATTTATGTTTTACAATGAGCACCCTGATGAGGAGGGCCCCTTAGTTTTGCCGACACTTTGAAGGAACCACAGTTCATTAATTAGTTGCAGTAACATTGCTTGCATGTTGGAGTTCAACTCATAAAAAATTATGTTTGTTTGTCTAGAATTAGCTTGATCTTTCTAGCTTGAGTTGAATTCAATATTCTTGAATGTATGAAGGTGTAAACCTTCACTTCATGCAAGTATTTCAGGGCTCCAATATATGAAGTTGTATTGGTGTACGTTCATCAATTAAACCAGAACTCCTTAAAATTGGAATTGGAAATGCAATATACACGCATGATATCACTAGTTTGTTTGAAAGGTTAATTGTATAAATGGTTATAGCTTTGTCCTTTGAATGAAAGAGTGCAACCATTAGATACATGCATGGTTAATTATATCATTTCATCAATAGTGTGTCCATTATATCATATCCTGGATTAAAATGAT
Source organism: Diospyros lotus (assembly GCF_014633365.1). NCBI lineage: Eukaryota > Viridiplantae > Streptophyta > Magnoliopsida > Ericales > Ebenaceae > Diospyros > Diospyros lotus. Next base: position 12,202,458 of record NC_068342.1, on the reverse strand, counting down.
GTGTCCAATGAATGAATTGGTGCATCCTTTGATAAAAGGGTGTGTCCATTAATTTGATTTTTGTTTCTGTTTTTGGATTAAAAGGAACAATGACAAGCCAAATGAAAGAACAAGCGATTGACTCTAGGAAAAGGGTGGGTTACCACAGATGCCTCAGACGAAAGGGGACGCATGCATTAAGTAGGGCTTAGGCCAATTCACTGAACCCAACAGTGCTAGGTTTTGGAGAACTTAGTTAGAGTCATCCGTCCCTCCACATTCCTATTGAGTCATCCCTCGTTTTCTCTTTTCATAAATCACAAAATATATAGCATCCACAGCAAAAAAAAAAAAATGAAATAAGTAGGGAAGAAAAAGAAGGTTGGATTGATCCAACAAATTAATACGAACATGATGTGATGATCAACTGAAGAAATTCAAACTCCTTATTTGTGGTCGTTGGGAAAACACCGAAAGACACAAACCTTGCCATTGGCAAAAATCCACAGCAATTTTGTTGGGTTGGGGAGGATGGATTCCAGTGAAATCGTTGGGGTTCACGCAATTACAAGGTGGTTAAATAGTTATTTTATCTTGAATTTTAATGATAAAAAAATTCTTATAATGTCTCCAATAAATAAATGAGAGGCCATTATCAATTCTAAAAGGGTGACCGTATAATTTCCTTAAAATAAAAATGCAATGAGGGCCAGACCATTGATATTTGGCCCGAGGCTCAACTAACGTTTTTGTGTTAGATGGGGGAAGATGCCCAGAAAGATGGGACATAAATGTTACTTGGAAAGCGACCCCTCTCCGAACATTTTAATGATCACCGGTGAGAAGAGCTGCTGTTCATGCACACTTAATTGTACAGAGACAATTTTTACATTAATTAAAAAGATAATATTGAATTAATATAATATTAATATCTTTGTAATTATAATTATTCGAAGAGTTCTTTTTGCTATTTACCAGAGGAGTAATTAACGGGGTGATTTGAAGGCAAAGCCCCAAGGCTAGCTGCCTAAACAACACCCCCACTCTCCTTCAATTTATCACCTTAATTACAGGCCAAAGTGGGTTCAAAGTTGATTCACTCCTCATACTTCTAATTTGTTAGGGTTAATCACAGATCTCCACATCTATAATTGATTTGCAACAGTACTAAAGTAAAAAGCATTTTTTTTTTAAAAAAATAATAAAATTGAGATAATTAAAAACACATACACGTTACTTTAATTTCTAATTAAGAGAAACAACAATATTGATCACCCCAGTTATTTGAAGAAAAAAAAAGTACTGATATAAGAATTATTCAAAGCAACATCATTAATTTCTTGTCTTTAATGTCGACCATAAATTATATGACGGAACGGCTGCTCAAAGAACTTTATAAAGGCCATCATATTAAAACCCAAAATTTTAAATTTCAATGAAAGAATATCATTAATAGAGTTAGCATCTTAGCTACTTTTTACATAAAAATATCATTATTTATCCTATGTAAATACATATGTACATTTGTGGGTGCGGCACGCATGCATTAATTCTACAGGGGAGACTTCAAATTCATCAATGACATTAATTATGGCCAAAGAAAAGGCATTGCTTCTTACGTTTTTCTTGGTGTAACCAGCATTTTCCTTGCAGCCAAACATACATACATATATATATGTATGTATGGCACAGAGAATGATGGATAAGGCATCTGTCCGGCAGATGAAAATTTATTGTTAAGAAAAAGGAGATTATATATAAATAGAAGGGTCCACCATTGATGAATTTCGTGGAAGGCGCAAGGAAGGAGGCTGGGTTGGCTTTCCCAATCCCCAGATCAATCATTAGACAGAACCCTACTCGAGGATCAGGCATATTGCTCTCTGATCCAACGTTGATCATCATCAGGCGAGCGATCTTCATGGTACGTGAAAGACAAGCCCAGCAGCATCAATAATTCATCAGCTATTATTAATGAAAACAAACATAAGATTTCAACGTCACCCTTTTCTATCATCATCATCAGCAGCAGCCCCAGCCAAAAAGAATATAACTTTATCACAGATCTCCCAATCCAATAACTTTGCCCCAAACAAGCCACAACTATGCTTATACAGCACCCAAGACAGAGGGCTTTGCTTGTTGCTTTCTGGTAGCTTGCTGCAAACTCATTTAATAATAATAATATGCGTCTATTTAATTAGACAAGGTTTCGCATTCCTAATTAATTAAAGGATGCTTATTAATTGCTGGGGAAAATTAGACTTAAAATATATATGTGAGTATGTGGATTTAGATACATAGGCATAAGCTGGGAAGCTGGGAATGTGAAGTGAAAAATTAGATAGTTGGTATGGTGTGTTAATCAAATGAATGACTGATTTTACGTATAGAAAGCTTATAAGTACCTATAGCTATGAATCGTGTCGTGTGCTGCAGAGTGGTATAAGATTAATTAGTTTTCCTTATATAGCGTAAATTACCAACAAAAAAGAAAAGAAAAGAAAAGAAAGTGCTTAAATATTTTAGGTTTTTATCGTTTTAAAATGAATGCTTAATTTTAGTAATTAACAACTGAATTTATCAATTTATTATAATCAAACAATATTTTTAGAAATCTTTACTGTTAAATTTTATTAACTATTGAATATATATATATAATACAGTCTATTTTAGTGGTACTTTCATGTAAAAAAATATCATCTTTCATCAAAGAAAGCGTCCAAGGGATAAAGTTCATTACAATTTTGATAAAATTGTGGATTATTAGCTTCGTTTTGAAGTTGATTTCTTTTAGCATTAATAAATAAGGAAATTATCAATGGTTTCAACTCTTTCTGCCATAGTGTTAATTAAGCCTGCGCCATGAACAGATGCAACGAGGATTTAATCTTACTGATACTTATGAAGTTCAGATATGTATATCTATCTATCTATCTATCTATATATATATAATGTTGCAGTTTTGATTTGATGGGTTGAATTAATTTTATGGGTTAAGTGAGTAAAAAGCTTACAGTCTCTTTGTTTTGATTCTAAGAATTTGTGCGATTGTTGGAACTATAAAGTAAGAGCAAAATGCAAATTTTAGCTATCCAATCTGACCATGAATTCAACAGGCAAATCATCAACTGCAATATCAAGGTTCAGATATAAAAGAAGTCTGGGAGGGTTAGCTAATTAAGGTTTCATTGGGAATGGTAATAATAGAGAGAGAGAGACCGAGAAATGATATTCTAGTTTGCGAAAATAATAAAATTTTTATATAGATCGAATCCTTAAGAAACAGAAAAATCACAAAAAAAAAAAATAAAATCATATATATACATTAAAGACTACTTTTATTTTTTAAATTATATATATATATAGGATTATTTGGAAAACCAAAATTGGAAAGTATTTCTCATCAATATTAATCTAGCTAGCAAGTGATTCAACAAATTCATTTACAGAAAAAAACAAAAGATTTAACAAATTCAAGGTAGGTAGCTAGCTAGCTAGGTTGGGTTTCTGATTCATAGTACTTAGTAGTCACATGTAACAGATAATTTTCCAGGAAAATAAGAAAGGAAACGTGGAAGTTGATGGTTCAGAGATGAAGTGTCTTGGTCCATGGGGGAGGGGGGGGGACCCACATCCGCATATAAGTAAGTAGCTTTGATCAAGAAGTAGCCTCCATGCAGGAGACAGCTTGACTTCTTGACCCCTTCTCCCACAAGCATATTCCTAAAAGGAAAAATTTTACACTACAAACCTACATCACACACATACACACGCTTCTTTTTCTTTATCTTTTTTCCTTTTCCTTTTCTTCATCGTTTTCATTCCATTTTCCGGGAAAATATCGACGCACAGGACAAAAGCAAAATAATGCCATCGCCGGAAATGGAAAACAGACCTGCACGAGCATGCCTGCCAAAACTACCAACCACGCTACGGAACCGAATTATATATCATCAATTAAAACGAGAGAGAGAGAGAGAGAGAGAGTTAAACACGGCTAATTGGTGGAATTCAATTTCAAAGGAAAGAAAAATAGATAGATACAGCAGTTTGATCTCGAATACTAGACGAAGGGGTTAAACCCATCGTATTTTTCTCGATCATCTTCAGCACCTTAACTTACTTCTAATTCGCTAGCTAGTCAAGCCTTGGCCATGGAGCGAGCTTGGGATTTCATCGATGGATCGATCGGCCGAGAACATTAAGTTACCCGTTGGAGAAGAAGAGCGAGCTTGTTGACGGCGATGAAGCGGCCGCTGATTGATACGATCTTTGCCGGAAACAGTCCAGCGACATTCGGGGAGGCGACACTGCCACCGTTACCGAGGAAGCCGAGTGTACTCCGGACTCCGGCGGAGACCCTAATTAATTAAGAACAAAACCCCAAACCTTAACTCAAATTCCAGCTGCCTATCGAATTTCTAAAAAAAAAAAGATCCAAGATGATGAGAAATAAAAAACAACATTACCAGATTATTAACCAAATAACGAATTTATGTTTTCCGGGGAATCCATGACATGGGTGCATGAGAATGTATGTATGTGCGTGTGTAGATAAAGTAGGCTTACTTATAGGGTTTTCAGAAGACGGAGCAAGGGCATTATTTTCAAGCTGGGACTTGGGTTCCTGGTTGGGTTGATGATGAGACTTCCGGCGGCGGCGATTGTGATCGGCGAGCCTTTTCCGGCAGCTTCGCTTCCCGTTGTCAAACTCCGAGAGAAGATGGAATCTACATCGATTGCATTAATTGGATATATATATATATATATATTAAACTTCACAAAAACACAAGCAATAATTAACGTGTACGTGCATATATACATCAAATTACTGAGCCAAGAATAAGAAGAAAGTACTCATTGTGTTTGCAGTGAGTTCACAGCAAACACTACCATAAGAAGCAAAACCAGATATGATTTACGGAACGTAAGGATCGATCATGACAATGGGAGCAAGCACAAAATTTTGCGGACGCAAATGCCCTCGGGATTGCCCCGCGTACGGCGGGGCCAATCATTGGCTCGATCGCATGGATTCAAGGGCATTTTCGTCATTTGAGGAACTGCCGGCGAAAACCAAGACCTCCATCGAAGAACAGATGCAGATGCAGATACAGATACAGCGAAAGAGAAGAGAAGGCTCTAAAAAGGCGGGGAAGAGAAGGGGGTTGTGGTAATTTCGGAGGCTACTACGTACCTGCTGCACTGTTGGCAGAATCGCTGAGTCAACCCAGCGGTGATGACGGTAGCGGCTTTGGAGTGGAACTCGCAGACCTTGTGGCGGCGGTGGTAGTGCTTGGCGTGGCTCAGATCGGCATTGCAGCCCTCCGCCTGGCACTTGGGCGAGTTCAGTGAGCCGGGCTCGACCGGCCTGGACCGGCGGTAGAGCCGATTCACGAAGTCGTCTTCAGACGAGAAGTACGTCCGGCCACCGAGATTGAGGCCAATTCGGGAAGCGAAGTCGATAACTCCGCCACTAGGCTCGCTCTTCGGCACCACCATGAGCCCCGCGGCGCCACCCACCGGGTCCAGGGACAGCATCGCAGGTGAGGGCGGCGGATAGGAGGCGGCGTAGGCGGCGCGTGGGTCGTAGAAAGAGTGTAAATGGGAGGGCTGGGATTGGGGCTGGAAGTGGTGGTGGTGGTGGTGGTGGCTCTGGGCGAAGGCGCCAGTTGAATTGACGAGAGTTTCGTTAAGTGCTTGGGCGTATTGGTCGAAAATCTGGCGGCTCTGGTCGGAATCCTGGCCGGTCTCGTCCCCGGAGAAGACGACAGTGGAGGGGTTCCCCCATTCGTAGTCCAACATTGCCGGAAAACTTTTGATTTGAAAACCCGACCAGTTCAGCTTTTCCTGATAGTGTTGTTTATCTGTAAGCAAGCAACAAAATCACACAACTGGGTTAACTCGTGTATATTTTATACAGAGAGAGAGAGAGGGAGGGGGGGGAAGAAAAAGGTGTCAGCTTTGAGAGAGGGAGAGAGAGAGAGAGAGAAGAGAATTGAGGAAACAGGAAAGGCTGCAAAAGAAGAAAGGCTAGCTAGGGGTTTGAAATGGATATGCATATTTGGAGGAGAATAGGAGGAAATCAGGATGCTGGTTAGGTTGCTTGGGATTGAGGGACATGTCGGGGATTGGAGGGTTTTGTCTGATAGAAGAAGAAGATGATGATGAAGAAGAAGAAGAAGAAGAAGAAGAAAAAGGAGAAGTTATCTTACGAGACACGCACACACACTCAGGCAGAAGCTAGATAGAGAAATAGTAATTCAATTTCAAACCCCGCCTCTCTCTCTCTCTCTCTCTCTCTCCATTTCTAACCTATTGCCTTGCGCTTTCCTTTCCTTCACACCCTCTCTCCCCCCGGCCCTTCATCCATCCGTCTGCCTTTTCTCCAAATTAATACTGTCTCTCTCTCTCTCTCTCTCTCTCTCTGAAACTAAGCTGCAGGAACTGGGTTGTGATGTGGCTTTTCTCAGCGGGGGAGACACAGAGAGTGGTTGATTTTACAGAATTGTGGGAGTTGAATTTACTATCGTGTCCCAGAGTCATTCGCCTAATTCCTAAAGAGCCACTGTTGGAGTTGGAAGTAAAGTAATCTTCAACCTACTCGATCTTCACCATTTGTTTAGTTTTATAAATATATATATATAACTTATTCCACACTCTGAATAAAACTCATCAGGAGACTGGGTCACCGCTCGCTCGCTCGTGCTAGCTAGCGCAACCCCAACCCCAACCCCAACCCCAACCCCACCAAGCTTGTTTCAGAAATAATCCTCTTTCTTTCTTTTCCAAGTAAATCAATGCATGCTCCTCCTCCTCTTTTCTGGTACTCTTTTTTTACCTTTTCTTACCCAAAGTTTTATTTTTGTCTTTTTCCTCCATTTTAATGTTCTCACCTCACCCTGTTCCCATGACAAGACAAGACATTTAGTAATAGAATACAATCAAATTTTCTTTACGAATTAAACCTATTATTAATTAGAGATAGTTTTGTGCATGCATGCATGCATGTGAAATTAATGGTCATTCATTATAATTAATATTGTGTATAACATTAATTCTCAATACATATATATATATATGACAAATTAAGCTGGTGACGAATGCTTTTTATTTATTTGTAGACAAGAGAGCTCCGATCCCTAGTTATTATACAATTAAGTTTACAACACAACCGATGTGGTAGCTAGTGGTATTAGCCACTGGGTTTTATCCACTTAAACCTACGGAGTACATGTCACCCAATGTCTGTCTTATCAAAAAAATTAGTCTATCTATCCTCCATTATAATTTTCTTTTCTGCCCATCCATGAATGAGCCGCTCTCACCCTCTCGATCGTGTCGTGGCAGCCTGATTGAGTTGGGTGGCTGGCTGATCATAACAATAATAATATCCAATCTTGAAAAGTCAGTCAATTGTTTATTAATTCCGCCGATCCGATGTCAACATATTTAAACCCCATAATATTAGGATCATTATATAATAATAAAATTGTCCAAGGTATAGGAGAGGAGGAGCTTTTTGGAACTCACCACCACCCAGCAGCCAAGCCAAACCTGCAGGCTACGACTTTTCAGATCTCAATTTTAAATAATGTGCTCATTATTTATAATCATTTGAGTACGGTTCTAATTAATATAAATATAGTAACCTCCCAGTTATCCTAAATTGTTAGTTTGTTGATCCTTATTAATTTAACCTACGTTACGAAATTAAAAAATAATTAATTATTCTTTAGGTAAACGGCCTAACATTTTGAATAATTAATGGAAAATTTTTACTTAATAATTCATATATATTAGTTAATTCAGAATGGGATCTATCTGAAATTAAGTTCATTTACTTAATTTCTTGAATCTTTTACTTAAACCTAATTGATAGCCGATGAATTTAAATCTTCTATGAGATAAGTTTACATATAATTTGTCTTTTTTTTTTTTTTTTATACATATTATTATTCTAAAAAGGAGGCGGCATTAGTGCACAACCCTAGTAGAGTTAAAATTGTTACCTAACACACCCTCAAGTTAAGGTGGCGGAGTCTACTTGAAGTCAACGTCCAATGAAGACTAGAGGCTAATTAAGCATAAGAGAATAAAGAAAGGGAATTATGCTGTTTACAGTGATTATAATAAAAAAAATTATAATAAAAATTAGACACATATATAAACACAGTGAAAGAAGATTTCTATTAACAACACTGATTTAATTAACACTTACGCTTAATAAGGCATTTTATAATAATAAGAGCTGTGGAAAGTGGATCATGGAATTGGAGGAGGGCAGGCAAACATATATGGGTAATTGGGTCGGAGGTCGACGTCCTTCAAATCAAACGGCCAATAGAATAGCAACAGCGAGCATTGCCCCATTTTCACCCAGCAGTCGGTCAGGACGCGCCGTTCAGGAGGGTGAGCTTCAAACGCGCAGCTTAATTAGGTGTGTTGATGGAACGGCCTTATTCAATGCTGTGGCCCGCAAATAGCATCTTCGCCGACCCACCGACTCACTCGACGAGACGACTGCAAGTTCTTCCGCTTCACGAAAATCATCATATTTATTTATGCCCTGCCCTGAACTGAATTTTCATATGTTGCCTTTAATTTGCCCCTTTTCGCTTTCACCAAAATACCCCCCCCCCCCCCTCCTCCCTCAACGCCTCCTCCGTCTCCCAACTTCATCTTCATCCATCCATCGCATCGCATCGCATCTACCTTGCAATTTTAATTTTATTGTTTCTTCAACAACCAACCAATTGGGTTGTATGTAACATTCTAAATAAATTCATCAAATAAAATTAGAACATACGAAATCTATAACATAATAATGTAATTTAAAATGCACATAATTATTTGTTTCTTAAAATCCCTTATTGTTACTTAGTCTCACTATCTTCTTTTTTAATCAAAGCATTCAAAAACTCTTCTTAGTACCTACTTGCAAATATATATAGTAATAATTATTTGGGTCAAATTATATTCTTTTTAGTAATTTCTTGGATTAACACAAGGTGTAATTGGTGGGAATCTTAATAATGAACTCTTATTTTATTTTGAGGGATTAAAAATATTCATAATAACAAGTATAGAAAAATTAAAAATTACAACTTTATACTTATCATGAAAGATAGATTAATTACAACCTAAACCATAATTCAAAACTAACAACAACCCTTTTTACATATTGTGGTAATTAAGAAATTACACTTCTCTTTTCACAATAATTTTTTTTAAAAACAAAACTATATAAATTATGTTTATTTTGTTGTTGTTGTTGTTGTTTATTTTTGTATTTTTGTAATATTAATTATTATCTTAAAAATAATAATAAATATACCTTATTTTTAAATAAAATATATTTATTATATTTTTAATATTTAAATAAATTTATTAAGTGATAATAAATATATTATGTTTTGAACTATTTGATTAATTAATAGAATTATTAACCTCTGAATTTAAGAGGGTTAATTACACCAATAATCACTCAATTTTACATTCTATTATTGTTTGATTATTGAACTTTGAAATGTTATTTGATAGTCACTAATATTTCAAAATCATTACTATTTAGTTATTGAATTTTAAAATATTATTTACTAGTCACTAATATTTCAAAACTATTTATCATCTGTCACTTATGAACTTAAAATTTAGTAACTAACAAGTGACAAATAACAAACAATTCTGAAATATTAATAATTAACATGTAACATTTTAAAATTCAGTAACTAGTAATAATTTTGAAATATTAATGATTAAAAAGTAATATTTTAAAGTTTAATAACCAAATAATAAGAGAAATGAGAGTAGCGTGACTCAGCGTGGGGGTAATATATGTAAATAAGGGAAAGGAAGAGGGGTAGGTTAATAAAAGGAACAAAAAGACAGGGGAGGATATGATCGTATCTACAGCGTACGATGTGTTGATAATAGGCTGTTTTATCACTGCAGTAGGATTCCACACTCGCGCGCCTTTCAAACAGAACTGTACTCTCCATCTGCCCGAGGCCACCTGTCCAGATGAGGGAAACGCTGTACCCGGAAGAATCTGGAAGCCCGTGGAGCGCGTAGCCATAGGGAGGGAGGGAGGGAGGGAAGATATTTAAGGTGTGGCTGCATTTGGTGGGAAAAGGCTGACACGGAAGTTGACTCCATGTGTACGGAATGCCTACTTGGTCAGACTCTCACACACACACACACACATCCCAGAATAATTTAGAGAGAGAGAGAGAGAGAGAGAGACTTAAGCCGCCTTCCTTCCTTTTTATTTATTTTATTTTATTTTATGACCCAACTGTTTTGGCTACCTAATTTGGGAGAGATGGATCTTCCTTTTAATTTAATTTTTAAATAAATTAAATACAATCACAAATTTATAAATTTTTAAATAAATATGAGATTAGTCTTTACTAAATAAAATATTTTTATTTTTATTAAAAAATAAACTCTTATCATTTTTAAAAAATTGATCATTTACAGCATGCGCATGCCAATGCCAGGGACAATGATGAAGAGAAGAAGAGAAGAAGACTTTTCTTCTTCTCATACAACGCATGAAATGTTGTTGTGTTTTGACGTCATATTACAACATACATCTCTTTTATTAATGAAAATGTTTATATATATTGGAATGATTTACTACATCCATTTAATATTGTTTTTTTTTTTTTTTTTTTTTTACTTTTATACCTTTTTCTCAATCACTACTACACTTTTCCTAAAACATCTTAAAGCCATGACTCAAAGGTTATCCAAAAGGGGTTCTCCCCAAATAGGCGTGATTTTTTTTTTAAAATAAATAAATAAAAATATCTCATTAATTATGTATTACTATTACTATTATATTATTTAATTTTAAGTACAGTGATTGATTTGATAATCAGTCAAAGAATTTATAAAGAGACAGAATTTTTTCTCTTTCTTGTAGGTAAAATATGTGCCAAACAAACTCATTATTCAAAATTGAATGATAATTGACCCCAAAATATGCATCACTACTTTCATCATTCATTAATATCAAATTTCTTTTAGCAGTTGTTGGCATCTTAATGATTTAATTATTAGGTACGTAATTAATGTAAAAACTCATTTGGCTTGTTTTCTTAATCTAATTGTTTAAAATGAAACAACGTGAGGGTGGAATGGTTTAAATGGTCTTTTTATTTTCTCCTTAATTTACACAAAAAAGAAAAGAAATGAATGGTAGAAATATTCCTTTTAAAAATGGACATATTTTCCAAGACCCCAAATAATCAATCATCCCACTGTATTAGAAAATGATAAAAATCTTTTTTTCTTTTTCTATTTTAGTGAGTGAAAATTAATTAAAATAATAAGAATCGATTGTATAATTGAATGAGTTTAGTAAAATGTTACTTCTTAGACCTAACATTAATATCAAGGGCGGATTGAGGTTATGAGGGTCTGAAGCCTGTGTCAATCCACTCTAAATCTGTTCATGGATGAAACAATAGGGGCAATGGACCCATTTGGACATTGAGGTTGAAGTCGGCACGGGTTGAAACTCATGTTGGCCCCCCTAGATCTGCTCTTGATGTATGTTATTTATAAGTTTGTATTGTCTAAATTCATCAAACATATACAATAATTCACAAATTTACTTGAATTAAATAAATATACTAAAATTAATTATATATGTGAAGAATTACTAATTACTCCCTCTCAAATAATTAAGTTCGAACACAGACACAAACTTAATTACCTGTTAGAACCAACGTACCTTATCATGTACACATTTGCTTCATGATTAATCATGATGCAATGCTGTCGTCATAAAGTGGCTAAATACCTAAATCCCACCAAACATATATATGTGTGTGTGTGTTGCATAATTGTTTCCAAATACCATTTACATTTAGATATGAAAGGTGAAGATGGTCTTCCAATTAATGCATCCATTCTTAGACCAACACATTGGACCATCTCGGAGACTGAGAGTATGCATGTGATCCGTCGTCTAATTGCCTTGCTATAATAATAATATGTATATATAGAAGCTTAATTATTGACTTTGAAATTAAGTTGATGAACAATGTGCCAATGAAAATTTGTCCGTGCTTGGAAAATAAAAATAGTTTAAGAAGTTAAGTATTGTTATATATTGATGCATGCATGCAAGAGTGGATTCAGGAATCTACATGGAGGAGATTGAATTTTTTTTTTTTTTTTTGAGATATAAAACAACACATCACAAACTTTGAGATATACTATAATTTTTGTTGACTATATTATTATTAAAAAATATTTTTTATATTAAAAATTAATTTTAATAGTGGACTACCTCGCAACTCATACGTGAATTAGCCCTTGCATGCATGCATGTTTAGCCATTTTAATATAATAGGTTAGGTATATGTGGGTTTCTAAAACAAAAACAAAAAAAAAGGAAAGAAAGAAAGAGAGAATTTTAACTATTCTTGCTATTTTATAAGTAATTTTGTGGTAAAATTTTATGAAAGTAAGATTATATATAGAAGTTTTGAAGCCAAGATATCCACCAAATTGTTTAATGAATCTTCTCTCTTAAATTATGCTTCATTAATCTACAACCAACTTCAACTAGTTTTTATTTTATTTGAAGTATGTGGACTTCATGTGATTAATTTTTAGCATTAGGTTCTTATGATTTATTTGTTTGTTTTTTTAAAGATTTCTTTAATTAAGTTAATAGTTTAAATAAATTATTTTTAATATTAAATTTGAATTATAAAAAATTAAAATACATACACAAACTCAAAATATTAATATTTTTTTTTACAAAGAGTGAAGACTTTATTAATAATAAATAAAATAACACCCAAGAAATTAAAAACTAAAAGTAAAATCATAAAAACGATAATGGTTTTTTAACTTAAGTAAGCCCCTTTTGGTTCTATTTTTTTTTTTTTTGGGGGGGGGGAGTAAGATAGATAGATTTTGAGAGAGAGAGGAGGAGTAGGATAGATATTTCATAACTTCAATTCAATTCAATTAAACTTACGTTAATTCAGTTCAATCACAGTACTTTACCTGTGTCATCTCAATCTCAAACAAGACATAAGTAACTCTTTGGTGGGAAAGAGAGTCATAAATACCGCACATACTAATAGAAAGCCACATCAAGTTTACATGAAAGTGACCCCAAATGTGTCCTGGTAGAGTTAGGTGAGTATGCTCCTGTTCCTGTACTAGTTATTAGATATCATCAAACTTGTCTCCAAATATAAATTTGTATTTACAAATTATTGCATGCAGATGCAGTTAGAATTTTATGCAATATTGACCCACAAAAAGCATGGTAAATGCGGGTTCTTTGTCATCAAAGAAAATCCATACAAATTCACGTAGAATTCAAATGAAATTTCATATTTGTTTAGTTATTATGAAAAGAAAAAAAAACTAGGAATCACTGTGTTTCTAAATGCACACCACAACCGAGAGTGAGGGCGGAGTATTGCACAAGTGAGGAGGGCACGTACGTAACCATTCAATTAAGGGCATTCCTGTCCCTACACATCTCTCCTCTTGCAAACTCAGTTCCCCTCCAACCACTCAAAGCAAAGGCTCTCTCTCTCTCATATGACAAGATAGGCAGAGGAGCCCACATATATTAGATGTTTTGGCTAATTGTACAGAGCATGCATTACCTTACCTTAATTTGTAGGCATGCTGTTGTACTTTCTCATCAAACTTTTTTTTGTAACGAAACCCACCCTTCCTTCCTTCCTTCCTTCCAACAGAATTTATTAGCAAAGCAAATCTTCTTTAAATCTTGTCATTACGGTTTTAGTGAAATTAACCAGACATTAATCCATCCATCACGTTCTACCTGTCCTCATCCTTCGGCCACTTTTGTTGCTAATAATACAAACAAATTAACCTAATCAACGCCACAAAATTCCTTCTTTGTAACATGCGGAAGCCTCCCTCCCTCCCTCCCTCACTCACATCTACTTCACTTGCTTTCATTACTCGTTTTATTTTGAGCCATGGATTGGCTCCCACTTCTAGCAAGCTAGCTAGCAACCCATTACATAAACTGCTCTTTGATGCAGACAATAATCTTACAGTTATGTATTACCCAAAAAGTGCTTTTAAAATGAATTAATAAAGATCACAAAAATCGTTAAAGATCATCTCCCTTTTCTTGTAAACCACAAAGAACTGAAAAGACATTTCCCCACACCACGCAAGGTAATAGATTTACCGGTGATACCCCTCCCCCGGGATGAAATGATTTACGTATTTAAGTAATATTTATTAATTAAGATATAAATTAAAAAATAAAAGATATAAAAATATTTCAGACTTTTATCATTTTCAATGCATGTTAAATTTATCTGACATCAATTAAAAAAAATATCACATGACTTCTTATATGTATTCTTTTAAATATGCTTATCTCTTTCTCTTAAATATATTTTAATCCTTATAAATAAAAAAAATATTTATATTCTCTAATATATTTTAAATAATTTAACAAATAATTTGATAAAAATTTAAAATATTTTTTAATTTTATCTTTATTTTATATCTTAATTTATAAAAAAAAATTATTTTATTTTATTTATTTTAGCAACGCTACGTAAGATTAAAAAGCCAAAGATAGTAGCCCACATGGGTAGCCCAATTGGTCAAGAAAGGAGGCACAAAGTGTCTTTCGTGATGAATTTTGAACCAAGATCGAGGATCGAGTCTCGCAAGCGATAGTGTGGGAGTACCTCTCTCCAAAGTGAGAGGGCTCCTTGTACGATGTGAGCTCGGGTCTATCCACTGTGTCCGACTGAGTCACCATGATTAACCTCCCCCACGTCCTGTCGAGCCGAATGTGAGGAGCGTTCGAACGAACGATTTCACCTTTCGAGCCAAAAAGCCAAAGATAGTATCTCAAATAATTTCTGACAAATATTTTAAATAGCTGGCGCGCTATCTTCGCCACATTAAAAGGCAGTAAGTACACTATCAATAAGTACCCACCCGGGTGGTTTCCCTCCCAAAACAGACTCCTGAAGGACCGCCGGACAAACCACTACCTCCCTGCCACCAAACTTCCAACATTAGCCACAGATTCAATGCTTCCATGCATAACAACAGTTTCCATAGTTAGCCCATGAAACTGAGTTTCCACAATAATAGTAAAACAAGCGGAGGGCAGAGGAGTATAATCAAGGCTATTTTCTTGCACTTGTCAACATCTCTCCTCTCTCATGCATAATGCAACTAAAAAGTGAATACTACAGCACCATGGAGATGCATTGATCCAACTAAAAAGTGAATACTACAGCACCATGGAGATGCATTGATCCAACTAAAAAGTGAATACTACAGCACCATGGAGATGCATTGATCCAAATTGTGAAAAGCAATGTTGGTGGGTTTCATCTGTGCACACGGAGTATGAATTCAAACTACAATCTCCACTCTTATGGTTGAGGGGGAGAACCATAGGACAATACAAAGAAAAGAAGCAATTAAACCGCCCATATATTTCTCCACCATCATTGTCCATAAACAGTAGTTGCTTGTCTGTTTCTGGTTAATTTCCCAATAATTCATTTGGTTTCAGAGGTACATATCCTTTCTCAATATATGAAGGCTAGTTTCCTAGAGATTCTCTGCATTTCACTGAAGCTTCCTTAGTCAGTCTCTAAAGCTGCTTGCCTGATTAGTCACTGTCCTGAACTGGAGATTCCTCAAACATCTCTATCTGAAATAGAAGAAGATAAATACGGTTACATGAGTACTTGCTCAATTGAACACAGATCAAATACTTATTAATTTTGTTCTTTTAAATCCAAATGCTGAATAAATATTAAATGGATCGTTAATTAATAAAATAACAAGTAAGGGATATCAATCATTAAAGAATCGAGAAAATCCACTAGCTAGCAGGCTCAGGAAAAGTTTTGCAGAGTGAAATTTGAACTTTCTGTAGCTTTTTAAGCTGCCTTAGTACAAATAAGCATATTTCTAGAACTCAGGGTGCATACATTAAAAATTAAAAAAGAGGACCAACATTCATTCCCTAAAGTATTCTTCAGTAACATCAACTTTCGAAGAAGGGACCGTGAGGAAACAAGAAGATGAATAAATTAACCATTAGCAACTATTAGACCAGTACTCCACTAAAATCCAAACTTCTCATGTGGCTCTGAGACTAACACTGGTCCTTCATTCCATGAGTTTGTGGTAAAGAAAAATACTGGGGATACAGTGGGAGAAGAAAACTCAGGTATCAACAGTGGCCACAGAACCAAGTGTCATACTTAGAAAAGACAAAGTTGGCATGAGGTAACAAATAAACAACGTTTATTTTAATAGAGGAAAGGGCGTCGGCGTCAGTGTGGAAAAGCATGCATTTCCATCAAAACTTAGGTAAAAACATACGAGGCATTATATAACCAACATAAGTGTAACGACAATTGAAGTTTTAGCATTTAGCATTTATGTACGGACTTCATAATCATGATGCCAGAGCCACAAACAATAGTCACATTCTGAAATTACAGCTGCACTAGACGGGGACATGCAAGTAACCAGTTGGAAGGTCTCTAAAATGCGCACAAATGCAAGTACCCATGCCAATCACTTCTAGGCATGGGTAGTCTTAACTCTGGAAACCCACTCCCCTTCACCAACACAACACCCCCCCCCCCCCCCAAAAAAAAAAAAAAGGCAGCGGAAAAAAAATAAAAAATAAAGAGAGAAGCTACCAAACAAAAAAGATAAAGAGAACGAGAAAAAAAGTATAGAAGGACAAAAGAACTAAAGAAGGCACGTTTCCATTCCTTGCATTACAATTGATCTTTAAGATGTGTGAAACATCATAAATTGAACTTCCGAAAACAATTACACATGACATTATTTGTTATCTATATATTTTTCTGGAAACAAGTGTTAAAAATATGGGGGAGAGAGAGTGACATTGACATTTCCCCCAATTGAGGAAGGTTGTTTATATGAAATCTATGAGCAGATTTCGATAAAAGAAAATGAATACCAATTACAGGATTAATAATAACCAAGAGTTTGACCAACAACAGAGTACCTACTTTGATTGTCTCTCAAGGTCACAAGAGATCTCAGGACACCCGGACTGATCTTGTCAGCAAGAATTCCTTTTTCTGAAATCGAGAAGGACTTCTCCTTCACATAGCTTTGAAGTTTTTTTGTGTCATGGTCAAGTCGGGCTTGATCTACATAACATCCAAGGATAAGACTTAAGGTCCCCACATTCAAGAGACAGAAGGATATTTTGTAGTTGGAGAACAAATGAAATCAAGCTTTTATATTTATGCTATATCACCCAAAAGCTGAAGCAAATAGCAATAGTTGTATCACATTCAACTTCTTGCATGAAAAAGTGCTAAAAATAATTTAACTGGTCACCCTCAAAGATATTAGAATTTGCAAGTATTTGGAGCATGGAAAATCCTGTAAAAAGCAGTTAATGCATGTTTTTATACCATTTGAGTTCCTAATTATAATAATCCACCTCATGAAGCAAGCAGCATACGTAGCTATAATATCATTTGAACACAAACAACAACAACAACATATCCAGCCTTCATCCCACTATGTGGGGTCGGCTACATGAATTCTAGATTTCCATGTATTTCTATCTTTTGTCATATCTTCATTGAGATCCATACACTTCATATCAAACTTTAATGTCTCCCTCAAAGTCTTCTTAGATCTGCCTCTACCTCTTTTTTTGATTAATTGTTCCATTTCATCAACTCTCCTCACAGGAGCGTCTCTTGGTCTCCTTCTCACATGACCAAACCATCTTAGTCTAGTCTCTCTCATCTTCTCCTCTATTGACACTACTCCTATCTTATTACGAATAACTTCATTTCTAATTTTATCTTTTCTTGTATGGTCGCACATCCATCTTAACATCCTCATCTCCGCTACACTCGTCTTTTGCTCATGTTGGTATTTGACTGCCCAAAATTCTGAGCCGTACAACAAAATTAGTCTTATAACTGTCCTATAGAATTTTCCTTTCAATTTTAATGGGATTTTATCATCACATAACACCCCCGATGCATTTCTCCATTTTAGCCAACCTGCCTTAATTCTATATGTGACATCCTCGTGAATTTCTCCATCTTTTTGAATTACTGATCCCAAATATCGAAAATGGTCTTTTCTTTGTAAGATTTGGTCTTCCAATTTTATTATAACATCCTCCACTCTTGCATTCTTACTAAATTTACATTCCATATATTCTGTTTTCTTTCTGCTTAATTTAAATCCCTTAGATTCTAAATTGTTTCTCCATAACTCAAACTTAGTGTTCACTCCTTCTTTTGTTTCATCCACCAACACTATGTCGTCTGCAAATAGCATACACCATGGCACCTCTGTCTGAATATCTTTAGTGAGTTCATCCATTACTAAAGCAAATAAGTATGGACTTAGTGCAGAACCTTGATGCAATCCTATTGTAATTTTAAACGGTTCAGTATCCCCTCCGTATGTTCTGACCCTTGTCTTTGCACCATGATACATGTCCTTAAGGGCTTGTATATAGGCTATTCGGACTCCTTTCTTCTCTAAAACCCTCCATAATACTTCTCTAGGGACCCTATCATAGGCCTTTTCTAGATCTATAAATACCATATGTAAGTCCTTCTGATGATCCCAATACCTTTCCATTAGGCGCCTCAATAGGTGTATAGCTTCCATTGTTGACCTACCGGGCATGAAACCAAACTGATTTTCTGAGACCTCTGTTTTTTTTTTTTCCGAGCCTCTGCTCTATTACTCTCTCCCAAAGTTTCATGGTATGGCTCATTAACTTAATTCCTCTGTAATTTTCACAGTTTTGAACATCTCATTTTTTCTTATATATAGAGACCAAAGTACTCTTCCTCCACTCATCTGGCATCTTTTTTGATTTAAGAATCGCGTTAAATAATTTCGTTAGCCAGGAGATACCCTCTTCTCCCATGCATTTCCATACTTCTATTGGTATATTATCCGGTCCCACCGCCTTATGATTTTTCATCTTTTTTAATGCTTGCCCTATTTCATTTGGACTTATGCGTCGATAAAATGTATAGCTCACGTTCCCTTCGAAGTTACTAAGATGTCCCAACCTAACTCTTGTGTCGCCATCATCATTGAATAATTTTGTGAAATACTCCTTCCATCTCTCCTTAATCACTCCCTCATTTACTAATAAATTTTGATTTTCATCTTTTATGCCTTCACTTGATTTAAATCTCTTGTTTTTCTTTCTCTTGCTTTAGTTAATTTATATATATCCCTTTCTCCATCTTTTGTATCAAGTCGTTTATATAGATTCTCGTATGCTTTTGACCTTGCTTCACTAACAGCTTTTTTTGCTGCCTTTTTTGATTCTTTATAATTTTTTTGATTTTCTTCATTGTTGCACTGATATACAGCCTTATAGCAATTTTTCTTATTTTTAATTTTCAATTGCACTTCTTCATTCCACCACCAAGACTCCTTAAGGTTAGGAGCTCTACCATTTGTCTCTCCAAGCACTACATTTGTTGTGTTTCTCAGGACATTAGCCATTTCTCTCCACATTTGGTTTGTCTGTCCTTCTCCATTTCATTCTCTTCTACCCCTAAATTTTTCTTTGAAGATTAATTGTTTCTCCCCTTTTAAATCCCACCACCTGATTCTTGGATTTTGTTTTATGTGATTTTTTCTCTTCCAATTTCTTACTTGGACGTCAAGTACTAGAAGTCTATGTTGAGTAGTCAAACACTCTCCCGGTATCACCTTACAATCCCTACAACATACCCAGTCCTCTTGTCTCATGAGGAAGTAATCTATTTGGGTGCTTGATGTGACATTTTTATATGTGATTAAGTGTTCGTCCCGTTTTTTGAACCTAGTATTGGTTATGATGAGCCCATATGCCATTGCAAAATCTAGAATAGACTTACCCTTATTATTAATTTTCCCGAATCCATACCCTCCATGTACCTCTCTATAGCCGTTTTCGTCTCTACCCACGTGACCATTTAAGTCACCTCCTATAATCACTTTCTCTCCTCTTGGTATCATTTGTATGAGTTCCTCTAAGTCCTCCCAGAATTTTGCTTTTATCTCCTCACCTAACCCCGCTTGTGGTGCATATGTACTAAAGATATTCATAATCATTCTTCCTAGAATAACTTTCACCATAATAATCCTATCCCCTATTCTCTTTACATCCACTACCTCATCTACTAAGCTTTTATCCATAATGATCCCCACTCCATTTTTTGCTCGATCATTCATTTGAACACAAACTAAAATAAAACAAAAATAACCAACAACAAGAATAATATACCAATCCTTAAATCCACTAGGGTTCAGCTACATGGATTCTAGTTCACCAATCATCTCTATTCATGACAAGATCTTCTATAAGGTCATTAAAATACATGCCGCATTTAAAAGTTTCCACCAAGTATTTTTTTGTCTTCTTTTCCTACCAACTTATTTTATTCAATCCACTCTCTACATGTAAGTATCTATTGATCTTCTTTTCACATGGAAAAACTATCTTAATTACCTCTCATGTGTCCAATCCTTCATAAGAGCAACTCCGATATTCCAGAAGGTTTACTGATATATCGCCTATGGTTGCAGGTACATGTTAGAATGCCTTTATGTTTCGTGTTTTAAGCTTGAAAACCAAGGAATAAGGCTAACTCCTCCCCTCATCCACCAAAGGCCCAGAGGGTTGGGCCACCGCATGGGGGAATACATTGTCCCCGTGACAACCTGCTTCAGTCTTCTAGCCACCTCATGCCTCATTTAGAAGCTCCCACAAGTTTCTCACAAGTCCTATCTTCTACACAACTAAAACTTGCACTAATCCAACTTGGCTACTTTCAATTAGCCTTGATAATTCCTTAGACAACTTTCACAAATCGTATTTAATAATTTTTTTATCATTGGAATCCTCTAACAATTCCTAGTAACATATCCAAAATGTGCCTAATTATCCTTTCTTGAGCCCTCAAGAGCCTGTTAGCTGACTATCACATCAATTGTAGACTGTAGTGGATGCTATCCACTATAGTTGACTATAGGATAGACATATCATTCCTGATCGTACCTGACCCTTCAGTCAACTATAGGTCAACTCCCGAACCTTCTACCATTCCTTTCTCCTTTTTGACCTTCATTATTGCACAGGATGTCACATTTTGGTCTATGTCATTTATGCAATTCACTTGGCTTGAATCACTTGATCTTCTTTACCTAAATTTAGCTAACTTATTTATATATGAAATATATCTTCATTTTTTTGTTAAGTCTATTGTATAATTTTTCATAAGCTTTTAACCTTACTTCATTGACTACATTCTCCACTTCCTTTTTAACTAAAATGTACATTTCAAACTTTTCTCATTGGAATATGCAAGAAAAACACTCCATACGCAATTACACAATCTATAGCAACTTTTTTTTTTTTTTTTTTTAATTTTTTTGCTAGGTAGGGAACCTATTGCAACTTTGAGCTCAAAGTATACATCAAAAGCCAAGCATGGAGATAAAAAAAAACATAAAAGAAAAAAAGAAATACAAGATATCAAATTCCTCAAGTTGAGAGTGAATACTTTTTTCTTGTAATATAAATTATTGGAAATTCAAAGAACTTTCTTAAACGGTGAGAATTGTGGAATTGATTAATCTAATATGTAAGTAGAAATTATTATCTTCTACTTCTTAAAAGGATATTTGAAACCTATGATTTTCACATACCTAGGTTTGATGATGATGATGATGAAGCCATTGCAGTGCAGTTACTGTTTTGTGTATATTGGTTTCTCTCCCTTCCTCCTTGTCTTGATGAAACACACTCAATTTTCTGATGGATTTTTGTTGTGTTCTTTTGTGGGCAGAGAGAGGACCAATATATGTGTAACTTCTCCTTTAATCTGATGCATCCATCAAGCATCAATTATTTTATTAATGGATGGATGAGATTTATTAATAACTTCCCACTATACATAGGAAGTTACTTGTTAGTCTCAACTCCTTAGTTTCAGGCCACTTAATGACAACTATCTAACATATCATTCTTCCTTTTGAGGTCAACAATAACGACCTATATTCAACCATCATAGCACTTCCATTTCTAAAATAAAAGGTACTTTACCTCACTCATGAAAAGACAATTACCAGTTCAACAATTTGTGCCCTTTTGATTAGCAATATCCTAACATGCAAGTGGGTATAATCTAGCACCAGATTAGTTGTGTAAAACCCCAAAATACTCAACCTCTTTTTTCTTTCTTCTTTTTTCCCTAGGGTGAGGGGCTAAAACAATGGCATGAATAACTATTTATAGTTGACTATGCTTAGTTCATACAAGAAAACAAGACACTTTTTTATTTTTACTTATTTATTTATATTTTGTGACTGCAATCTTCATTATTAACTCAATTCAGAAAGAATGACGCCAACAGTCAAGAATTCCTTTTTATTAAGGGCTTCAAGGCTCACATGAACCACACGCACAAAAAAAAAGGGTTCCTACTACCCATGATGCACAGTAATCTTGGCCGTCTTGAACTCTTATGTTCCCCCCATGTGGATATTTCTAACCTTCTGTGACATTACAATACAGCCTTGGCAAGATACTCAAGCCATGTCAATCAATTTTCCTAATCTTTTTTTCTTGTAGGGGTATTTTATTTTTATCTCCCATCTCATTAAAACTTTCCACCTGTCTTCATACACATGCGAAACTCACAAATAAATTAGAAGCATACCTCCACTTAGATATATCCTGCATAAATTCCAAGTAAATCGTGGTTATGTATCTCTCTTTGCCCATGTATTATCTAGTTGTGATGATAAATATACTGCCTTGCTGGCATCTCTTATCCTTTTTCCATAGTGTGAAACTGGAAGAAAGCAATTTACAATTATGTTAGTACGTTACAACACTCAACAATGTTTAGCATTTTCAAGAAAATAGTTGTCTTCTTTGATTGTTAGCCCAAAAGTTCCACTTTTTTAAGGACTTTTAAGTTCAAAAACCACACCAACAACAAGCACAAGCTTTAATCCCACTAAGTGAAGTGACTACATGAATTCTAGCTCTTCAACCATCTCTATCCATGGTTTCCCTCTGCCAAGCAC
Source organism: Diospyros lotus (assembly GCF_014633365.1). Classification (NCBI taxonomy): domain Eukaryota; kingdom Viridiplantae; phylum Streptophyta; class Magnoliopsida; order Ericales; family Ebenaceae; genus Diospyros; species Diospyros lotus. Next base: position 12,179,346 of record NC_068342.1, on the reverse strand, counting down.
TCTTTGCTACAGATTTCCTCTATTTCATCACTCACCTCATAAGTGTGTATATTAGTTTCTTAAATGTCCAAACCATCTTAATCACATCTCCCACAACTCATCTTCACAGTCTAACCTCATTAATGGTTTCGCATCCAATGTAAAATTCCCCATTTCAGTTACAGAGTCATATTTTATACCTATTGTTACTAAATTGACCAACATTTAAAGGTGCATAACAAAGATGGTCTTACTAACAGTTGTTCAATAAAACTTTCCTCTTAGCTTCAGAGGAATTTTATAATTACATAAAATGCTGAATGCAATTCTGCAGTTTAACCATGCCAACAACCCACATTAGAACGGGTCTTTCTCAGCTCTTTATGTTATCATAAATGTGGATAAGTCAGCTTTGCCCACTATTGCCAAAACTAGTCTTCTTGGTCATAGTCAAATTACCATCATAAACAATTTTGCATCATCTTTGCACCAAAATAACTCCACGAGATTTTTTACCCGTCTTCATAGATGTCAATGATACAAATACATAGACGCATTCTCACTAATGTATATGAACAAATAGAAGACCCGGAGTAGGTAAACTCTAGGTATAATTGGAGGTGAACAAAACAAACTGTTTTTCACACTTGAAGTTGAACTTAGATGAGGTATTTATACATGGGCAGGCCTTGGTTTGCTCCTAGAATATAGGGATGCAAAATACAAATTTAAGTACAACAGATAAGATAGGATTCAAACTTAAGTGATAGTTCTATCCTATCTATTAACAAAGGAGACTGAGAAAATGTTTTTCTCTATATATTATATATCAAATACATGGATTCCTCTCTTGTATTTATAGAGGAAGAGTACAATATGAAAGGAAATAATAATAATAAAAAGAAAGAAGAATATTCTTAACATATTCTCTACAAATAAAATATTTCTACACTCCCCCTCAAGTTGGCTTGAAGATATCTTCCATGGCCAGCTTGCTTACTAATTTTTCAAACTGACTTTTGTGTAACCCCTTAGTAAGAATATCGACAATTTGATCAATTGTTGGAATGCAGGGCATACAAATTATCCCATTATCAATTTTCTCCTTGATAAAGTGTTTATCCACCTCTACATGCTTAGTCCTGTCATGGAGCACTGAGTTATGGGCGATGAAAATTGTAGCTTTATTATCACAGTAAACTTTAGCTGGTACGGAAGCAAAGACCCTTAAGTCCTCTAGTAGTCTCTTTATCCACATGACCTCACAAATCCCATGGGCAGTTGAACGAAATTCAGCTTCAGCACTACTTCTGGCCACCATGTTTTGTTTTTTGCTCCTCCAAGTGACTAGATTACCTCCCACAAAGGTGCAGTAGCCCGATATAGATCTCCTATCAGTAACACTGCCTGCCCAATCTGCATCTGTATAAGCCTCTATGTGAAGATGTCCACGTTTTTTGAAGAGCAAACCTTTTCCAGGAGTTCCCTTTAGGTACCTTAGAATTCTGTAGACAGCTTCAAAATGTTGTGAACCAGATGAGTGCATAAATTGACTTACTACACTTACTGCAAATGCTATATCAGGTTGAGAGTGAGATAGATAGATGAGTCTGCCCACAAGCCTTTGATATTTCTCTCTTTCTACCACATCTTTGGCTTCGACAAGTTGTAGCTTCAAATTAGATTCGATGGGAGTTTCAGCTATCTTACACCCGAGCATTCCTATTTCATTGAGTAAATCCAGGACATACTTACGTTGATTAACAAAGATTCCTTCCTCAAATCTTGCAAACTCCATCCCAAGGAAATACTTTAGAGGGCCTAAGTCCTTGACCTCGAACTCCTGAGCTAGTTTCCTCTTAAGCTCATCAATCTCTCCCCTCTCGTCACCAGTCATTATTATGTCATCCACATAGACAATTAGAATAGCTCTTTTACCGTCATTAAAGTGTTTGAAAAACATTGTGTGGTTTGCTTGGCTCTGAGTATAACCATAGCTTTTCATTGCCTTTCCAAACCTTTCAAACCATGCTCTTGGGGACTGTTTCAGACCATACAAGGATTTTTTTAGACTGCATACCTTGTTGGTACCGAGGCTCTTCTCAAATCCAGGTGGGAGGTCCATAAACACTTCTTCCTCCAAGTTGCCATTTAGGAAGGCATTCTTTACATAGAATTGGTGAAGAGTCCAATCAAAATTCATTGCAAGTGAGATGCGGATTCGAATAGAGTTTATCTTTTCCACTGGAGCAAATGTCTCTTGATAGTCAATGCTGTATGTCTGGGTGAACCCCTTGGCAACAAGTCTTGCCTTGTACCTCTCTATGCTTCCGTCTGCCTTACATTTTACAGTGAAGACCCATTTGCAACCTACAGTTGTCTTGCCTTTCGGTAGCTCCACAATTTCCCAAGTGCCATTTTTTTTAAGAGCATTCATCTCCTCATTTACTGCTAACTTCCAATTCGGATCACCTAAGGCATCCTGAATTGTCCTTGGTACATGCAAGTTAGAAATATTTGAAAGAAATGCCTCGTGGCTATTGGAATTTTTGGTATGACAGGTATTTGGCGATAGGATGTTTAGTACAAGATCTTACTCCTTTTCTAGTGGCAATAGGGATATCAAGATCAAACAAATCAATTAAGGAAGAATTTGAAGGAGTAAGTTTAGAATTACCTTGAGTGGAAGAAGGACCATCATCCGAAGATGTCAACTGCTCAGTTACTGGAAGGATATTCGGATCAATAACATTTCCCTGAGATTTTCTTCTAATATAAAACTGAAGCTCAGGTTTCGGATTGTTTTGATCCGTTTGTAGTAATTCTCCCCCTGATTTCGATTCCATTATGATGCTTGGCACCTGTGAACTAGACGCATCCTATTCTTTATTGTTTTGAGCACTAATTTTCTTAGATCGTTTATCAGAGTGGAGTGGCGTGTCAATCATATCTAACATATTTGGAAGAGATTCAGGAATTTTCAAAAAATTATCCTCTTCTACAGGTTTAGAAATTTGCAAAAAATTATCTTTTTCTACAATATTCTCCCCCTAAAGATAATTTTTGGTAAAATAGGATTGATTTTCTATGAAAGACACATCCATGCTTATATGAGTTTTTTTTGTCAAAGGATTAAAGCATTTGTACCCTTTTTTTCTAGGAGCATAACCAACAAAAACACATTTTTCAACAGTTGGATCTAATTTGGATCAAAAAACTTGTGGAATGTGAACAAAACAAGTGCATCCAAAAGTTTTTAAAGGTAGCTTAGAGTACAACCGGCACATAGGAAAAATCTTTTTCATGGAATTTAAAGGTGTCAAATTTTAAGACTCAAGTGGGCATCCTATTGATTAGATAGCAAGCAGTTAATACAGCATCTCCCCAGAAGTATTTTGGGACATTCATAGAAAATATAATAGCCCTAGTTACCTCAAGTAAATGTCTATTTTTTCGTTCAGCTATGCCATTCTGCTGGGGAGTTTCACGACATGTTGATTGATGTAAAATACCTTTCTCTTGCAAAAAACCCCCTAAACATGCATTGAAGTATTCTGTTCCATTATCAGATCGAAGAATACTAATTTTTGTTTGAAATTGGGTTTCGATCATGTAAAAGAAATCTTTGAAAACATTTGCTATGTCGGATTTCTTATTAAGCAAGTAAACCCAACATAGTCTAGTATGATCATCAATAAAATTTATAAACCATCTCTTACAAGATAAAGTGGTAACTTTTGAGAGTCCCCAAACATCGCTGTGAATCAAATAAAATGGTTTTGAAGGACGGTAAGATTTGGGAACAAATTTAACACGATGATTTTTAGACAAATGACAGCTTTCACATTGATACATAGAGCAATCCACTCTTTTAAACAATTTTGGAAATAAGTGTCTTAAATAAGGAAAGCTAGGATGGCCTAGCCTAAGATGCCATTGCATTATTGGATCAGGAACAAAAATTGAACTCTTACCACTCAATCCGTGAGCTTTTTTATTATCGAAGAAATCCTTATTGAAGTAATAAAGTCCGTTTATCTCTCTAGCACTGCCAATTGTCTTCCCCGAGTTCTGATCCTGAAATAGGCAATAAGAATCAAAGAATGTAATGCGGCACTTAGAATCTTTGGAAAGTTTGCTAACAGACAAAAGATTACAAGTAAGTTTAGGAACATGAAGTATTGATTGAAAATCAATACTTTCAGAGATTTTAATGAGGCCTTTGCCAGCAATAGAGGAAAAATTGTCATCTGCTATCCTTACTTTTTCACTACTTGAACAAGGATTATATGAATCGAATAGATTGGACAAGCTGGTCATGTGATCAGATGCCCCTGAATCAATGATCCATAGAGTAGATTTTAAGAAACTTGACAAGGCTAAAGGAGTTCTACCTAAATGAGCCAAAGAACAATTAAGTGTACCAAGTAATGAATCGGACTATAGCAGTTTCATAATTTGATTAAGCTGCTCTTTTCTGAAGGGTCTTGTTTGTGGCTAGTCAAATCTGGGCAAGAAAATAGATCTTGAAGGGGCTGGCAGTTTGTGACAAGTCTGGAGCGACCCAACGAGTTAAACTAGATCTGGATCAGATCTGAGTTCAAATCTGGGTTGGCTAAACAACCAACAATGGTAGGCTAAAGATCTTCTGCCGACAGAAGAGATGCACCCGATTAGCTAGGACAATATAACTGGCACGGACGTCGTCAGCCAACCGAACAGAACCCAAGGGCAGCGTCGACCTTAGGGCGAGGCAGCAACAGTGGGCAAAAGATCGGATCTAAAGAGGCGGCGCAGCAATGGAAGGCAGCAACGGCTGATGATGGACGACGGCGATGATGGCTAGCAGATCTGGCGAAAAAGCGGCTGACAGTGGCTGGATATTGACGAAAAACAATCGGATCTAATGGAAAAGGCGGCCAGCGATGGCGCGACTGGAGCGATGGCTGCTGGGTGAACCACGACGGCTGGTGACAGCTACCGTCGGCCCTATTCACTGAACTTCTGGTGGTGGGGAGTCCTCCTGTTCGTTGAACTTCTGATGGGCAGAGCGGTGATCGGTTTCGACAGAGGAACCCAGATAGGCCCTTCGTTAAATGAGGGCAGGTTAGCCAGCGATGAAGGCTGGGAGATAGAACAAGCCCTAAGACCTAGGAACTTGGCTCTGATACCATATTAACAAAGGAGACTGAGAAAATGTTTTTCTCTGTATATTACATATCAAATACATGGATTCCTCTCTTGTATTTATAGAGGAAGAGTACAATATGAAAGGAAATAATAATAGTAAAAAGAAAGAAGAATATTCTTAGCATATTCTCTACAAATAAAATATTGATACACTATCTTTATGGAACTACTTTATCTTTAACTTTTTATCCCTTCTTTATTGTTTCAGTCGTCTTTAATTTAAAAACTTTTCAATCTCTTCTTATCATCTTATCTCCTTTACCACATTTGAACTTCTTCTTATCATCACAAGGCAGTAGATATTTCGTATATTCTTCCTTCAACATTATATACTACTAAATCCTATGTACTATATATTTCTCTTTATTAACTATGCCTATGATTTGTTAATCTTTTCAACACTCCTAGTGCTAAAGGTATTTCTTTTTATCATACCCAAACCCAAATAAAAAAGGAGAAATATGTCAGGTAGCTAACAGCCAGTATAAAAAATGTCAAATTGTTCATCATGAATTCTACATGTAATAAAGTAAAAGTGGTTCCCATCAAAATGAAGATATACAAGAAAGATTAAGATCATCTAAACATGGGAAAAAAAGACTAGTAAATTCACCTATGAGGCAAGTGGATGAAATGGAAAAAAAAAATTATAACAAAGCAGAGGAAGACCAAAAAAAATTAATGGAGAATCATTAGGCATGGCATGAGATATAATTCTTACAATTATAGCCATGAATAGAGATGAGTGAAAAACTAAAATTCTTGTAGCCATCCCCTCTACTAAAATTAAAACTTGTGATAATGATGACAAAATATATATCTCTCTTTACTCATGTAGTAGTAGTATTATCAATTTGGATCATAAAAATCTTACCTTCTTTATTATCTCTTAACCTTCTGTGTATAGAACTCACACCTTTATGTAAATTAGATTATTTGTGATGTATCTATAGATAGTTGTTAAGAGTTTTGTCTAAAGTATTGATGGTAGCAATAGCAGTGTTTTTGTATAGGTTATTATGTGGTTTTAGAAGGTAGAGATAGGCGGTGGACTCACTTGTAATTAGCTGTTAGGTTGGGGGTAAACTGGTAATATCCATACCTTGTAATAGTCTAGGAATTATCACCCTAATATTCTATAAATAGGGAAGGGGGGGCTAGGCATCAAAAAACGCATAATACAATTGTTTCTTGAAAAAGCTTTGAGAGAGGAAAGGCTGTGATTTTAGAATAGCTTTTGTAATCTTGAGAGAAGGCTTGTAATCGAGAGTGCAACTAGTGTACTGTGATCGTTCATTCTGAATCAAATAAGGCCACTCTTGAAGGGTTCATAGGGCTGGATATAGGATTGCTTATTGTAATCTAAACCAGGATAATCTTGGTATTCTTGTGGATGTTTGGTTTGCACATTCTTATTCTTTCAATTCAGTTTCTGTTCTGTTTATTATTTTCTGTTTGATTCTTTTAACTAGTTCTGTTAATTTGTCCGTGAGTGTGTGCGGTTGAGAGTGGCTGAATTCTTGTCTAATAAAATCTGATCCAGTGACCCTAGGAATAACAATAGTAATTGGATAACCATATTTTTAAAAGAAAAGAAACCAAAAGAAAACCTTTCTCCAAAATGGTGTGAGCAGCATGAAATGGAATCCTAGCTAAGACATCCGTTCCAGGAAACATCATCCATGTTTTCTCCATCGAGTCATGGTTGCCACAAGTTGCACACACCTCCTTAACGAGAGGCCTTGATGCAGAATCCCTAACCATTATTGACTCAAAAGGCAAAGGAATGCTTGTTTTTGTTGTTCGAGCCCTCTTTCTAAGAGCTGTCAGCGCTTCTCTATTGCCATTCCTCACTCTATCATTTTCAACCAACTGCAATTATCATTATTAACTATAATTTTAGTAGTAGTTTTAAACAAAAAAAGAACCAGTATCACTCCAAACTTGTGCTTTTAAACAAAAAAAGAACCAGTACCACTCCAAACTTGTGCTTCAATTACCTGGTGCCTTGCTAGTAGAAGATTTTCAGCTTCAATTTCAACCTCAATTAAACCTTCTTGGAATTGCCTCATATAGTCATCCATTTGATTCTTCACAGATATCGACTGACCTACCACAAGAATAATCTTTGAAACTGCCAAAACTGTCAACATAAAAAGCTCCAAAAATCAAGAATACAAAACTAACATTACATTGCATGGTTATTTACACTAGCTTACCAAGGATGTCCTACAAATGCAGTTACTTATAAATGCATATACATTTGACAGCAACAAAAACATATACCTGTGTTGATATTAGAGATCAACACTTAACCTACTAATCCATATCCAACACTTCATCGAATTACCAATAAAGTGTTTAACATGCAAGTAATCAGCATTCTTCAGGCCACTTGTCATAAAGTATTAAGACACAGCACTTGAGTATAACTTTAGAAGGAAAAAAAAGTACTCAAAGATTTAGTTTTACATACTTCAACAGTTATATTATACAAGCTAGAAATGGGTATCATGTTGAATCAAGTCATCTATCTATTTACTGGTACTAACCGATAATCAGTTCTAGGACAAGTTTTATTGAGCACATATTCTTCTACAGTGGAAATGGAACAAGTGAATCCTTTCTAAACTGTATACTAGTTGTACCCTCATTCTGCATTCTGCAGGATAAACCCATATCAAATTACTAAGAAATTTTCGTATTCATATGCCTATACTCTCTGACATCTAATCCACATCAAATATGGGTCAGACATGACAATTCGGCATCCAAGGTTAGTTGTGCAACTCCAGGAACAATCTTTGATCAATAAGTGTATTTATGAAGGACAGTGAAAGAAAATGATTAGAGGAAAAAGAATGAGATAGACATAGCTGAGAAGATTCAGGAGAAAAGGAAAATATATGAGAGAAGTATGAAAATGATAGAAGAGAAAGTAGAGAGAAGAGGAAAAACAATATGATAAAAAGGAGTAAACAGAGAGAAACCAGAAGTTGTGAAAAGAAAACCAAGAAGGAGAAAACTATCTTTGTGTTTTAAAATTCAATAAAAATTTTGAACAATGCCTATCTACGTAATCTTAGCGAACTAGGAATCAAAATAAAGTAACAAACAAAATCAATAATAAAATTCCTATATACTATCACGAATAAACCCAAAAAAATTAATGTTTTTATCATCTTCATCAAAGACTTACTAAGAGGATTGTCATAACCTTAGGAACAATAAAAGGGCACTATTGTAATAGGTGTCATGACCCAAGAGGAATTAGAGGGGCAATGTTGTCATTAGTTACAATTGTTTGTTAGGAGATGCTATTCATTCTGTTAAAGTGCACATGGGTGTTGTTCTACAATATTCTATCAGTTGAACAGTCTATAAATAGGCCATAGCATGTAGAGAAATGGATGCTGAAACAATATAATGAATTCATATTTTCCCTCCCTACTTTCTCTCTCTAGTTCTTTCCTTGCTCTCCCTCATTTCCCTTGATTTCTGCACTATATCTCCCTCCAATTCTTCTCCATTTCTCTCTCGAATTCTTCCCATTTCCTTTCTAGACCCTAGCTAAACCCTAGGGTCGTGACATTTGGTATTGGAGCTATTGTTCCTAGGGGATTTTCTTTGTTGAGTAATTCCAACAATAATCAGTGACGAATTCTAGCCAATTTGGTTCGACTTTTGAAGCAGAAACAGACCAAGTTATCCTCGGCGGTGATTCGAAAGTTTAGCCATTGACCAAGGCGATTCCATGCAACAAATTTCGAAGGTTGATTTTCGGAATTTGAAGGTTGGTGCGATTGGAAGCAAAACCTTCAACGATTGAGATCACTATTCAAAGGTAATTTTCGCGAGTGGCAATTTAAGCGATCTTGTCTAGAAGCGAATTCCACAAGCAGTATCAATAGAGCTCGACGACTCATAGAAGTAAGTTCCAAAGCCGACTCAGGAGATTTCCGAATGATTGGATTTCAATTGTCGAAACTGATAGCGGTGAGTGTCGGCTCAACTAGGATTTTGGTGATTTTGTTCGAAATTGAGGACGAGCAAGCCAGGCGATTCAAGGAGCAATGAATTTTGAAGAATTGAAGCAGAGCATTGAGCGAATCAAGAATTGAGGAGAATTCCAACTAGTGGTCAGTGAGTGGGTAAGAAGTGGACGCAAGCTTGGGGCGATCGTGAATCTGTAGCGGTCGCGAGCAACTGCAAGAAAGTCCAACAATCGGCAAACTCATAGCCGTTAGGCTCGAAATTTTAAGGCGATTGTGAATCACTTCAATTCGGCGAGTATTGAAGGAGTGATTGAAGCAAAGTCGTGGGCGATTCAAGAATTCAGGAGAATTTCAAGTAGATGTCGATGATTGGGTGAGACTGGGGCGATCCTTGAATCACTTTGATTCTGGCCAACTCGCTGCATGCGGTTGAGGTGAGAAGGCAAGTGCGATCAGGAGCGAAAATTCAGGTCTAGGTCACTACATGTGATCGAGTCGTGAAAGAAGGTGCAATTAGAAACGGTCCAGGGGTGAATTTCGGCGATCTGGCGAAATGATACTTCTCTGTTATTAATTTCCAACGGTGATTTTGAGATCTGGAGGCAACTTTGAAGCGACTTTGAAGTACTGTAATGGAGCCGATCGTTCCTCGGTTGTGAGTCAGGCAGCTCCCAAAGCAATCTTAATAGTGATCAGCTGCAGTTGAGGCGAAGCAGTGATTGAGGAGGAGTAGGTTGTTGAATTTAGGTTCCAGTGAATTTAGATTGGCTAAACTTGAAGCTGCTAAAGTTGCGGATTTAGAAGTGATCAATTATCAGTAGGTCTTGACGATTTATCGAAGCTATTTCAGTGACTGAATTCTGGTGAATTTGGAGGCAAAACAGATTCAATCAAGCTTTGAAAGTAATTGTGCAACAGAAGTTGTGGTTTTAGAGTTGTGCAGCGAAAGTGAAGAGCCAATAGGTTGTTTGAAGGGTAATTGATTTGGAGGCCATCAGTAGCAACTAAAGGCTGATTCAGATCTAGCTTTTTGTGAATCTAAGGTTGCTGAATTTGCGTATCGGAATAAGTTTCCAGAGTGGTCCTTGGAAGCTGATCAAAAGTCTGTTGTAGTGGTGAATTTTTAAGGAATTCAACTGAGGAGATGGCCAAAGGACTATGTGCTGCAACAAGAAAAGGAATCAAGGACCTTAATAGACAGCTAGATGATTTTTTGATCTTATTTTCATACAAATTCCAGGTTAGTATTCCAGCTAAATATTTTTCAAAAGAATATTCTGCCTACTTAAGGTAGATTGGAGATGAGAGTTGCAATGAAAAGCATGTGCTACAACCTAAAGGTTATATTAAAAGCAGCTGACAGATTGGAGGAATTCCTAAGGCTGATGTGTCCCTAAGATTAGGAATGGATGATGTAAAGGAGGAAAACTTGGGACGAAGAGTTGGGGAAACTCACTCCACACCCCCGGGTTTGCGGATGGACATTCCCGCATTTGAAAGAGATAGGCCTAAATGGTGGATCAGGCAGTGTGAATGAGTGTTCTACCAATACCGAGTAGCTGAAAAGGAGAAGGTAAAAATGGCTGCAGCTAATTTGAATGGAATTCCATACGTTTGGTTCCAGAATTGGAGCTAGGTAAGGGTGGAATTGAGCTGGCCACAGTTTGTGTAAGACTGCTAATCAGGTAGTGCATGAAGCTAATGAAGTAGCAGTGGAAAAGAAAGATGGTGTACATGTAGCTTATGCGAAGTATGAGACTGACAAGGTCATAACAATGGGAATAGCAGCTGCAAAGAACGAGGAAAAATTTGAACTAAATAAGGGAATTCTAAACGACAAGAAAGAAAAGGCAGTTGTTGAAGAAGAGACTGAGGTTCTACAGGAGGAAATACTTGCTGAAAGTGTGCCTACGGTATACTCCAACAATCAGCAAGTAGGAGGTTGGGGCAAATTTCCTGTTGAGGAATATGGTAGTCTGCTCGATGGTGATGTTTCTAGGGTTCTGCAACAAGACAAACCCAAATATGAGGAAGAACTAGTTAATAATACCAAACATTGGGGTGATATGGAGGAAGAAGAAGAGGAGGTGGAAGAAGAGAGGATTGTACTGAGCAACTTGCTTGGAACATCTCATACGAATGTCATTGGCATGGGCACACAAGACAAAACAAAGGTGACATTGCAACTAGAAGAATTGGGAGTATTGTACAGATTTTTGCCTATAGAGAGGTTTGAAATTATCTCTATGATTGGAAAAGATAGGGTTACAGGATTGACAGCTCATTCAGAACCATTTTTAATGGCAATAAGGAAGAAGTGGATGGCTGAGATTGGTGTTGCAGCAAGTCATAATACTATTATTGTTGAGAAAGAAGAAAAGAGAAAGCAAGAGCAAAGAGAAATACGAGAGAAGAACAAGAAAAGACAAAGAAGAAATCAGTTGGTGAAGAGAGGCATTGGATGAAGAAACATCGGCTCGGTTGTAATAAGTTTCTTGGGGACAAGAAACCCTTCAAGGAGGGGGGAATTGTCATGACCCAAGAGGAATTAGAGGGGCAATGTTGTCATTAGTTACAACTTACAATTGTTTGTTATGAGATGTTATTCATTATGTTAAAGTGCACATGGGTGCCGTTCTACAATGTTCTATCAGTTGAACAGCCTATAAATAGGCAATAACATGTAGAGAAATGGATGCTGAAACAATATAATGAATTCATATTTTCCCTCCCTACTTTCTCTCTCTGGTTCTTTCCTTGCTCTCCCTCATTTCTCTTGATTTCTACACTATATCTCCCTCCAATTCTTCTCTGTTTCTCTCCCGAATTCTTCCCATTTCCTTTCTAGACCGTAGCTAAACCCTGGGGTCATGACAATAGGCTCATAATAGTTTGTTAGGAGATATTTGCAAGTTGTTAGGAACACATGGGTGCTGCTAAGAATCAGTTAGCAACTAGCTAGGCCTATATATAAAGGCTACTTGTAAGAGGTTGGATATCATATATGTGAAATGAAACTGAATTTCCTTTTCTTCTAATTTCTCTATCCCTCTCTAGTTTCTTCTCTAATTCCTCTCCCTCTTTCTACTAATTTCTTCCGATGGTGTCATGGAAAAAAAAAGGGGAAAAAGAAAAATCTTTTTTTGAAGGCTGGCCGCAAGGGCCAACCCCACCAGGCAAATGCCCGCAGCAAGCTAGCCGCAAGGGCTAGCCTCGCGGCCAGCAGGCGCTCGCGGCAAGCTCGTCGTGTGCTGGCTGCAAGGGCCAGCCTCGCGGCACCTTGCCGCAAAGCAGTCGCGGCCAACAAGTGCCCGCGGCAACCTAGCCGCAAGGGCTAGCCTCGCGGCACCCTGCCGCGAGGTGCACGCGGCAAGCTGGCCGCAAGAGCCAGCCTTGCGGCCAGCTTGGCCACAAGGGCAGGCTCGCGGCAGCCTGCCACGAGCCAAGGCTGGCCGCGAGGGCCAGCCTCGTGGCCATCTCCCCCCATTCTTTTTTTTGGTTTGGTTTGGACCCATACAGCAAACGCCACGTGTCGACACCAGACACCCTTGAGAATCGTGCCCTATAAATACCCAGCAACAGGACATTAATGAGGACTTCCAACTTCAGTAAATCTTGTCACTTTGAATACACTTTTACTATTTTCGCAAATAGTCATTGGGATCCGAGACTGACTTTGGCATTGGAGGGTCTTCGCGGGAGAAGATTCCCGCGAGCCTTCTAACCTATTTTTTGAGCATCAACAGGGTCAAATCCTTGCAGCGAACCTAGCGGCGAAGGAAAAACCTCGTGGCAAAGGAAAAAGCTTGCGGAGAGACTTAGCGGCGAAGGCAAAAAGCTTGCAGCGAGACCTAGCGGCGAAGGCAAAAAGCTAGTGGCAAGAGCTTGTGACAAGAGCTTGTGGCAAGAGCTAGTGGCGAATCCTTGCGACGAGCATCCTAGCGGCAAACTCCCTTGAGGCGACATCATTTACGGCAACCTAATCTCACCCGACAACAAGCTCGAGTGGACCCCACATCACAAATTTTAATTGTTGTATTTTGGCAACAACACTTCCCCTCCTTCGATTCTTCAATTCTAATTTCTCCCCTAATTCCTATCACAACCCTAGCTAACCCTAAGTCCATGACAAATTGGTATCAGAGCAGTCCATCCTTGGCTATGATTTTTATTCGAGTTGAAAATTGATGAAATTAATTCCAGTAATTGAGGCCCAGATCAAGGAGGCTTGAGGCGATTCTATTGATTCCGTCAAATTCTATTAACTATTCAACAAGTACAGTCGGCGAATTCAGGCCTAAGGGAGAGATAAGCAAATTCTGGTGGTTCCGGAGCTATTGGACAGTGATTGGGAGATAGTTGTTCCTTAGCTATTAATGTCTGACGGCTATCGACGGTTCTTCTGTGATTGATTTTCGACAATCAAGGCCACGATTTTCGACGACCTAGGCCAATTCAAGGAGCTACCATCTACCAATGGTCCTTGGTCAGTCGTTAAGATTGCAGTAAGGAGTCGATTCCTTCAAGTTGATCAAAAATTACAGTCGAATCGGACTAGAAGATTTCCGGTTGTAGAATCCATTACGACTAGCTCTTCCAAACGCCGAAGCAAATTCAAGGGCAGGCAATTCCAAATTGGAAGGCATCACAGAGTGAGGCGACTTGTAAGAGGCTGAACTAAACCGATTAAATCTTCGGCCATTGAATTGCAATTGAGGGCGAAGCAGATTCGGTGGATTTAGAACAATTTGTTTGGAGGCTAAACTAAGCCTGTGATCCTCAACCATTGAGTTGCGGAAGTGTGACAGCACAATGGAAGCGTGGTGAACCCTGTCGATCTACAGACTAATTCCGACAACTCTGCAGAAGTGACAGAGCAACGAATCGCGACCAGGGCTTTGTTTGGATTGGCTAGATGGTGGAGGGAACCCGCATGAAGGATTTTGAGTCGCAGTTGCAGCAAGTCAACTTGACTAGGAAGAAACTCCAAAATAGAATTGATCGACTGGAGATCGGGAGTGTTCATAACCACGAAATGATCATGGCGTTGGATCGCAAGATGGAGAGTTCAACGAAAGGGTTGGAACAAAGGTTGGAGGGGTCAATTGCGAGGTTGCGAGAAGAAATGGGAGCCTAGATGCAACAATTCCTAGTGATGTTTGCTCGCCAGAATGCGATAAGGGTCACTCCTGATTTTTCCCCTAGAGAAGGGACTAAGCCAGTCTTACCAGGGAATAGAATGAACAAGGTGAATGGAACCTCTGAGAATGAGGTAGACCAAGAGGAGAAAGACGATGAAATGAATCTTGTTACAATGGCCAAGAAATCTGAAGGACAACCGCTAAACCAGGGCAAAGTAGCATGGGAATAAAACATTGATTCATTGGTGATGCTAGCTAAAGATCAAGTCGAAGATGAGATGGATCAGGATCCCAACCCTACCAAAATGGTTGGAGTTTCTTTAGATCATACTAGCCAAGTTGGTACCTATTTTTACACTGCATCAGAAATTGAGAAGGCGTGGCCAAGGATTGATGAAAAGGCTGACATGCACAGCTTAAAGGCTATCTTCTTGGAGCTGTGGCAACCATTTGGAACAACCATGGAGATCTGCAAAGACAACATGTTACAAGTTCAGGAAAAGCAAAAGAGAAGGAACATAAAGGCAAAGAGGAATGGGCCTAGAAGGAGAAAGAGAGAAAAAGAGATTAAACAAACAGTGATGTTAGGATTAGGAGCTCTTAGAAACTCAATTCAATACTTGTAGTTTGTCAATCTCTCAACACTCCTCACCCGAAAATCACCCACAACAGATAAAATAAACTGGAAATGAAAGAAAAGCAAAAAAATCAAAGTAAGAGACAACCAAACCAAGCAGTAGGCGCAAATTTATCCTGGTTTGAACTGATCAATGATCAGTCCTACATCCAGCCTCCAATCCGAGAGCAACTTCCACTAGAAACCAGAGAAACAGATTACAAGAAACCCTTAACTCTCTCTCACACAACTTCACTACCCTCACACAAGAGATTACAAAGACAAACTTTCTCTCTAAGCCTTTTCTTCCTCTTGGCAATCTCACTTGTATTCAGAGACACAATGAATGACATATTTGTTATGTTTGACTACCTAGCCCTTGCCTCCTATTTATAAACCATAGGGGCGTTAATTACAAAGCCTATCATTTAGCCTACACAAAGACTAAAATATCCCTTATAATATAACACCTAAGTTAACTCTCTTTAACTTAGAAAAAATCTAGTTGCATTCATCCGCCTAAGATCTCCTCGGTGGTAATAAGTTTCTTGGGGACAAGAAACCTTTTAAGGCGAAGGGAATTGTCATAACCTTAGGAGCAATAGAAGGGCAATATTATAATAGGCTTATAATAATTTGTTAAAAGATATTTGCAAGTTGTTAGAAGCACATGAGTGTTGTTAGGAATCAGTTAACAGCTAACTAGGCCTATATAAAGGCTACTTGTAAGAGGTTGGATATCATATATGTGAAATGAAACTGAATTTCCTTTCTTTCTAATTTCTCTATCCCTCTCTCATTTCTTCTCTAATTCCTCTCCCTCTTTCTGCTGATTTCTTCCGCTCCTTCAATTCTTCAATTCTGATTTCTCCCCTAATTCATATCACAGCCCTAGCTAACCCCCTAGGACCATGACAAGGATGTATATATAAACCCATATCACCATGGATTTTACATGAGAGATCACATGGTATTCTACAAAGACTATCTTTGTGAGATTTCTTTAGACATCACTAAGTGGGCTCTTTAATTTTGAATATGTGAGTGTTTTCCTTCATAATAATATTCAACCACCACACGCTAGTTCATGGTCTTGCTGATTTATATACAAAAAAAATTCCATATAGGTGTCGTACCTGAGATTTTGGGACCTTGAGGTGAAATGTAAAAATAGGCCCCCGAATCGGCCACGAGGGCAAGCCGGCGAGAGCGAGCCACCGGCCAAGAGGGCGAGCCGACGAGGGTGCGAAACTGCGACAAAGCGAGAGAGAGGCAGTGAGCGACGAAGAGCGAGCCACCGGCCACGAGGGCGAGGCGAGCCGGCAAGGGCGAGCGACCAAGCAGAGCAGCCAGAGGCGAGAGGGCGAGGGCGACAGCGACGGAGGGAGTGACGGAGTGAGAGAAGCATCAGCGAAAGCGCGAATGGGAGAAGGGCAGGGGCGAAGCTTTGCGCGGGGGCAGCCGCTGGGCCTGGACAATGGGCCCTTACAAAGTCCAATTTATGGGCTCCAAATAGTCGAATTTTCATGGGCCCACCTCATGAAAGGTCCGGCCCGGCCCTGTAGGTGCATTAGATCACCTAGCACTGCACATGCATGTTTCATCCCCTGTTTCATCCCCTCGTCGCTGAACACACACACAAGTACGCCTATGTGATTGCATTCTGACAAAATCTTTTTCAAGCCTCACCTATTTTAGCCATTTCTTATCTATATCACTTGATTTAGAATTCAAATTGTCTTAATGAAGAACTACTTTTGTCAATTAGAGATATTAAACAAGAAATGTTAAATGGGTACCTGAAACCTTGAAGTTGAAAGACAAAATGAACCACCTCATTTTAGCATCAAGAGCACACTCCACAAACACACACCCATATATATAGAAGATCAATCCACTTCAAAGTGCAAGTGTAAAATGAAATTTTTTAGAAATAAGCTTTCGATATATATATATATATATATATGCACAAGTATATCTATACACAACAAATACAAACAATTGCAAATGCATACATAAACTGGTAGCTATATTTCAGCAAATTAATCAAATACATGGAGGCCACTGATGAACTCACTGAGTCACTGACATCAGAATAAGGAAAATAAGCTAGATAGAAACAAAAATGTAACTCTCAATATAGATTTAAAAAGCCTCACCGAAATATGGTATTTCAGCGAGATAACGGCAGACACTCAGAAGTCAGGAATCAATTTCAGAGGAAGATGAAGTAAAGCAACATGCGCTACGGCCATGTTCTTTTTCAGTTCTGATTTTTAAACAGCACCGGATGAGAGTTCAGCCCAACATTTTAGGGGCTGTTCAGAATTTGTGTCTTTATTTTATTTCAGGTTTCTTTCCAACCAACCTAACGAAGCAGCTGTTGCTGTAGCTTCTGCTACAACTGTTGTGCGTTTATTATCGTTGTAGTTTGTAAATGGACTCAAAAAAGGGAATTACAAAACCTATAATTGTGCCTAAAAATTGACAAAAGGGGAATAAAAATGAAAAGCTTAATGCAAGCAAGCAGTAGCCACAACCACACTAAATAAAAAACCAAATGCAAGCAGTAGGCATACAAAACCCCATCAAGTAACAATACAAGGACAGCATCAGCAAGCAAGCAGCAGCACAACCAGTTTCGGAATTTTGTCGAGCAAGTAGAATGCACCTCACACCCACATAACCAATTTGTGATAATATTTAAACAAGCAGCATCAATCTAAACACCCAACTCATACCAAAGAGAAATCATATGCGATCAAGTAAATAGTCAACAAACCAAACAAATAACTAGCATATCAAACATACCTCCACGGCTAATCAAAGAAATAACCGATTGTACGAGAAAGTGGGTCGGCGAACGGAGCACCCAAAGACGACGAAGCCCACCACCGACGATGAAGGAGGGACTAGTGATGAACGGAGACGACTTCTACGAAAGTTCGAGGGTGAACAAAAGAATTGGAAGTGGTGTTTTCCGGGGGTAACTCGAGTTGGGGAGTAATGGAAATGATTTGAGAAATACAAACTAGGAGTATTCAAAAAGGCGTTAGGCCACAGTTTTTGGTCGAGTCGAATCGGACCAAATTGAATTGCCTGGTTTTTTCGAATTGACAATCCAATTTGGTTTGAAAAAGACGGTTCGATTTTGAAATCGAACCGCACGCATAGATTTAAAAAATATATATAATTTATATATTATATATAATGTTTTGAAACCCAAAAAATCAAACCACACCGAATCGCAAAATGCAGTGCGATTCGATTCGATTTTCAACACCAAATCAAGCTACTTGATTTGATTTGGTAGAAAATCAAACTTGCGATTTGACGCATTAAACCGTTCAGACTGAACCGAAAACACCCCTAATACAAACCCTAGTAGCTAGCACGCTCAAGACTAGGGGGATTTTGGCTTATTGATTTTTTCGCTTATTAAGCAAAAGCTCGTGAGGTGTTTGGGTGCAACTCACCAGTGTATAAGCTAAGCAGCTTAAATACTACTATCATAGCATTTTGCAAAATTTGGTAGGGGAGAGCTTTTGCAAAACGTTACTAATTTATAAGCTACGTTAACCAATTATTTTACCATTTTACCTAATTCTTTTTGTTAATTTTCAGTTATGCCCTTCTTCTTTAATCTATGCCTTCTACCACCTGTCACCTTAGTTCTTCTGGCCGCCACCATCGACCATCGCCGTCACCCCCACCGACTGTTTCCCCTCGACTATTGCTCTCATCATCTCCTCCATTGACTATCATCCCCGTCTCTCCTTCAACTTCTCATCTATCGCTCCATCGCCTGTTGCATGTTGATGTCCCCACCCTTATCTCCTTCATCCCTGCTTCTCCTCCCCACTGCCATTGTCTGTGTATGTATGTATGCATGTATGTGTATATATAATATATATAATAATATAACAATATTGTACTAATATATTTTTAATAATTATGTATAATTTATCAATATTTAATGGTAAAATTTTATATTATTCAACATCATGTCTGTTTTGATCTTCTGTCAAGTTTTGATGAGTTATGAATTCTTCCAAACCAAACACATAACTATTAATTAATAAGTTAAAAACATATTTATCTAAATATATTACTAACTTAAATGTTACTCAATTTTTAAGTTTTATACAACTTAAAAGTTAAATAGCTTAAAAGTTATGAAATAAAAGGGTAAGCCAAACACCCGGGCTTTCTTTTTTTAAGAGCTTATAAGTATTTCTATTTATAAATTATATAAAATTTAAAAATTAGTTAGTGTTTAATTTGATAATATATTTAGATAAATACACTTTTGTCACTTGTATATAGTTATATATTTGATTTGAAAAAAATTAATAAACTATTAAAACTTAATAAAAAGACTAAAATGAATATATTACTAAATAATAATATAAATAAAATTCATAAAAATATTAATTTATAATAAAAATAAATTATAAATTGATATCCAACTGATAAAAATTTTATCATTAGATGTTGATAAATTATATATAATTATTAAAAAATATATTAATATATATATATATATTAAGCCAGCATAAATGTGTTATATATATATATATAGTGAAGGGCGACAGATGGCAACAACGATGTTCTGTGGCGACGGAGATGGGTTGGAGGCGATGATTGATCTGGAAGCAGGAATCCACGAAGGAGATCAAGGCGACGACTCTGGGCTAGAGATGGTGGTTGATCTGCTAGAGGTGATAATGACGAAAGTCAACAATGGAAGAGGCAACCAGAGAAAGGGATGAAAGAGGATAAGAGAGAGTAATATTTTAAGGTATAGAAAGTTGTAAATATTTGAATTGTTTAAGGGCAAATTTGTAATTGATTTGTTCAACGAAATAAGTTACTGCTAAGTTTAAAAGTAAGTAAATATGATTTTGATGATAACAAAATGGGAAGATTGTTAAGTTCAAGGGTAAGTAAATATGATTTTGATGATAAAAAAAATATTTTAATGATATAAATTTATTTTTTATTCATGCAAAATATAAATTTATTTTGAATTAAAAGTGTGTACAAAGAGTAAAGTTATTTTGAATTAAAGGTGGATTGTTTTTATACATGTTTCTTTGTTTTAATCATTTATGTTTCAAAAGTTTATGTTTAAATTTTCATATATTGATAAATGCATTTCTTACTCATGCATAAAGTAAATTTATTTTGAATTAAAAGAGAATTATTTTGAGACATGTTTTCTCTTACTTATGCAAAAAGTAAATTTATTTTGAATTAAAGGAGAATTACTTTTAGACATATTTTCTTGTTTTAATCATTTATATTTCAAAATTTTATATTTGAATTTTCAAATCTTAAATTAAAGAAGAATTATTTTTAGACATGTTTTATTTTACTCATGCAAAAAGTAAATTTATTTTGAATTAAATGTGAGACATGTTTTCTTATTGTTTGAGAAAATCTAAATATTTTTTGAATTTTAAATTTCATATTAACCATTTCTTTAATAGTTAGTGTGTTTGGAAGATATATATATAGGGTAAGTATGGAGATTTTAAGTAAAACAATTTTGATAGAGCATTCAAACAAGAGTGAGAAGGTTTGAAGTGCTGCAAGTGTGTTGGCTAGTGGAATTCTCAACCATTGGTGACTTGTTTGTAATTGCCTTTGGTTGTAAGTTTGTTATTTTTACTCACTTGTTATGTGATAAAATTATTTTACTCATTTGTTGTGTGAGGGAATTATATTTGTCAGTAGTATACTAGTGGTTCTTACTTAGGGAATGGATTGTATATTGGTTCTAGCTCCAATTAAAAGTTAGTGTTGATTCTCCCTAGTGGAATCTCAAACTAAGTTTTGAGATGCTCAAACTAAGTCTGGAAAAAGAGGATTAGGCTTTTTAGAGCCGAACCTCTATAAATTTCTCTTGTTTCTTATGATTATGTTATTTTATTATTATTAATCCTACTGCAATCACCACATATTAAAATTATAAATTTAAGAGTTTTTAAAAGAGTTAAAAATTATTAATTAATTAATTAACTTTCCCTATTGAGTATTTTTCTAGGCAACAGTTACCAACAGTTTATTTGGAAAATATGGGAGTAACTTATTCAAAACGCTATTAAAACAGCTTGTAAGCTCGACATCGTTTAAATTCTTTCATTTTTAACAAATGTGTATCAAAATAAGCTATGTAGTGTTTAAGCTCCAATAAAAGCTTATAAGCGATCAAAACGAACCGCCAAACACCCCATAATACTTTGTATGTTATTTTTGTATCGATATCAATATATTATTATTATTATTATTGTTATTGTTATTGTTATTGTTGCTCTCGTCGTCGTCGTCGTCGTCATGTCATAAGCAAATATCCATTAAAAATTCACGAGCCCAAAATATCTCTTTGCGAGAAAAGTTAAAAATTTCTCATACGTAAGGGGTCTTATGCAACTCGCAAACTAGATAACACCGACATCTAAAAATTTATCAAAGAATATAAATCATTATTCATAAAAAATTATAATTCTAAAAAGATTATGAAACACGAGAATAAATATCATCTATAAGAACTCGAATCCTAATAGATTGAGCAAATATAAAGATAGATGTTATCTGTATTTTAATTCAAATGAGTTTCAAAATATCAAGATAAATGTTATTTGTAAGAAGTTTAATCTCGGATTATTTAAAATTATTTTATATTTCTCTATAAATAAACAGTCATTCATTTCTGAAAATGTACATATCTGATATTGATTTTAATACAGTTTTTATCATATTCAGTATCTGATTTAAGCATCAGAATATTTACATAAAGACCTTTTTGTGCCCTCTGATTGTTTCTTTTTTGTAGGTTTAACTGGCTTGACGGCTTGACGATGACGTTTTTAATTAAATAAATTTATTATTATATTCACACAACAATAATTATTATTAGCACTAAAAATTCAAAAGTCATGAAACACTATTTATTAAATAATTTCATGTAACATTCAAATAAAAAGTATATAAGGGTACAAAAGTGTAGTGGTTAAATTTTATTTATAATTTTAACTAAATTGGGGAATTAATGATTGAAGTGTAAGGGTGAACTTATTTATTATTGTTAACAAAATTTCTCTCATTTTTCTATTCATTGTAAGAAGAATAAAAAGTATTGAGGCTCCTTCTTAACAAAAAGAAAATAAAATATATAAACCTTGTTTTTAAGTGACTCAAAGATTATGTATTTGAAGTATAAAGTAAATTCTTTAAAATTTATGAGTAAAGTTACATGAAAAAAAAAATAATAAACCCTTCTATGATCCTCACAATTTGAAAAGATTTTTATACTAAAAATAGACCATTTTTAAGGACAAATTATTAAAGAATTCTTAAACTTCTCTTTAATTTTTATTAAATATATGTTTACATTTTTATAATTATAATAATAACTGAACGTTATTAAGTTTAAATAAATGGAGTAAGTTTTTAACTAAAAATTAAATTTTTTATTTTTTAAAGAAATCAGGTGAGAAAATTAAAAAATAGTAAATTGCTCTCAAATCCCTTCATTGCTAATTTTTTTCATTTAAACACTAATTAAGCTACATTAAATTAAAACTAAACGTAACCAAACAAAATAAAAAATAAAACCAAAAAATTAAAGATAAAAGACCCAAGAAAACATAACTTGTTCTTCGGCCGAGCAACCCAAAGGTTTCTCCAGCATTTTCTTGTTATTTTTTTTGTTTTTTTATTTTACTTGGTTAAATTTTGTTTTAACCTTACTTAATTATCGTTTAATTAATTTAAATTAATTAGGATTTAAGTGGTAGAGTTAGTAATGGAGGGGTCTGAATGAATGCAATTTATCATTTATTTGAATTTTATAGTTTTGGTAATTTTTTGATGAATTTTTACAAAAATAAAAATTTAATTTTTGAATGAAAATTTCTCTGTTAATTGAATTCATTGGAATTATAATTATTATATAATTATAAAAAGTTTAAATATATGCTTGATAAAAATTAAAATTTATTATATAATTAATATGTAAAATAAATTTTAAATTCTTTTAATAAGTTACTCTTTTTTGAAAAAAAAAAAATCTAATCTTATTTAAAATTTGTTCATTAGTCATTACACATCCAAAAGCCAAATGACATATCCAAATTACAAAGTCAATTATAGGCCCATGATTCTATCATCTTTGTTGAATTATTTTATGAGTTAGAGACAGGAATAGGCCAATGATTTCTCCTCAATGAGCTCATTCGCTGTGGCATCCATCTTTCCCCTTGAAAACTCATCAATCTTCAGCCCTGCACATCACAAAACACCCTTCCTTCCATTAATCATTAACTCTTAATAGTCTTGTCTTGTGGAATGTAAGATCTGTGTGGACGTTTGTTTGAAGTGATTCTTAGTAACTTTTACCCTGCACAATGGACCATTCTCCTTTCTCACAAATAACAGGAAAAGAGTAGATAAGGCCAGGTTGGATTCCATACGATCCATCAGAATAGACTCCCATTGAAACCCATCTCCCCTGCATCAAAAATTACATTAAACCCACAAAAACAAGGAAGAAGAAGAAGAAGAAGTATCAATGAGCCTCGGAGAAACAGAAACTCAACCTTGGGAGTGCCAACAACCCAGTCACGCATGTGATCACAAGCAGAGCTTGCAGCCGATAATGCACTCGACATCTTTCTAGCTTTTATGATTGCCGCCCCTCGCTGCTGCACTGTGCTGATGAACTCGGTATTTAGCCTAATTAACACATTCACAAATTGCATCTCAACTACCTTTATTTTTTCTGTCATTTCATTGCATCACGTACGAGTGTCAAATGCAGTTGGAATAAATTTACAGTTAATTGAGGATTGATTACCATTTATCGTTGTTGATGAGTTGTCTGACAGGCTTGTCTCCAGAACTGGTGGTTACAGTGGCATGGTTGACATCAGGGTATTGGGTTGAAGAGTGATTTCCCCATATGATGACATTCTTCACATCACTAACAGGGACGTTTAGCCTCTCTGAGATTTGGCCAAGTGCCCTATTGTGATCAAGCCTTGTGAGACAAGTGATGTTTTTCTCTGGGATTGAAGGGGCAAACTCTTTCAAGATTAATGCATTGGTGTTGGCTGGGTTTGCAACTACTAGCACCTGCACACAATTTGCCAGCAGAATGCTTAAAACATGCCAGGATCAGGTTTTAACCTGGTTCCGCCTCAATGCTTATTTTTAATTTTCATCCTACAGAATCCTCCCATGATAATTTACTCAATCAACAGTTTTGCACGAAGAAACTACAAAATCCTCCCATGATACAGTTTTGAATGGATAAAACTGGAGACTATCCGCTTATACGTACTTATTCATAATAATTTAATTACATGATTTCACAACCTATTGTTGTGACTAATCAAGAAGTAAATTAGCTGCTGAACCTATTTATGAGCGACAACTCTTTAACAAGATTAGATTCCTATGCTTGTGTTTGCATCCCCTATTCACAGCTACGTCGAGTTTTATGTGAAAGACTCCATCTTAAACTAATGCAAATTTAAGCAGTTATTTGACCACTGCCATAATTGATATTTTCATAACTACCCCTATCACATTAATCTAATGAGATTTTTTGGATAGGAACTTTGAACAGAAGTTGTCAATAAACCCAACACTCACACCTTGCAATCAGGTCTAGCATGATGCTCTAAAGCTGAAGCTTGAGCTTTGTAAATGGAGATATTTTTGGACATCATATCCTTCCTCTCCATTCCATCCTTCCTGGGGAAGCCACCAACCATGATGGCTATATTTACCCCTTGACAAGCTTCAACAACGTCTGTGGTGGCCACAACACCTGTTGACAAGAAAGAAAGGAAAATCTCTAAACATACATATAATATAAACAATATGCTTAAAAACTGTTAATCTAGATATATGTACCCTTGAGAAGAGGGAAGGCAGCATCAATGAGCTCCATTTTGACCCCTTTCAAGGCCTCAGCAGCAGGTTCAATGTCAAGCATGTGTAGAATTACAGGCTGATCTGGACCTAGCATCAGCCCTTTCGCAATCATTGGCACTAGTGCATAACCTATTTGCCCTGCATGCCTCTCAAACAATGCGTGCATTTCACAGATAAGAAATGGTCTTTTAGCATGACTTAGAGACTTAAGAGACAGAATAATCCCATTTTGCAAAAACATGTAATTACCTTGAGGAGTAACTAATTAACACTAAAGGAAAAACAATCTTATCATACCACATTACCCTCTTGTAATTTCTTGTATGTAAATATCCAGCATTAACCTTAACAAACAACACTAGAATGATGGTATAGATGTGAATTATGCTCTTATGAAATAAATTAAAAAGCAAGATTTACTATCTCGTCATTTTGATAAAAAAAAATATTAAAAAATAACATATCAAGTCTTTATTCTACTAAATAAGATGATAACTTGTATCATGCTAAAGAGTCTCCCATTAAATTTTTTTAGACCTTTAATCTTTCTCTACCTTTTTTCTAAAAGATTTATCCCATTTCATTCACTTTTTTGAGACGAAGACTTATTCTCAAATGATTAAATTTATAAAAAAAATATATTTCTCAAAACAAATCTGGTGTACCAATCCATTAACAAATTAATTGAGATAAACAACTCCTAAATATCTATAAATAACAAATTAAGTTATTACCTACTCTACAAACAATAACTTATGATCAATATATTTATCTATATATATATATATTCAGAGAATAACAATAAAAAAAAATAAGCAAAGTTGAAAGAGAAAATTGATTCACATCCTCAAAGATTGAATGAATGACATGCCTGCTGCACCAGTCACCAACACTGTCATAGGTTCCTTCTCTCCATTGAGGAAGCTGCATATGTAGCTGATGATCTTCCATGACAGAAACAGACAACCCAAGACAACAACAATCTTATCAAGCAATTCCACGCCCTCCATTAATATTTTCCACAAGAACGGAACGAAACCCTCCAATCTTTCCAATAAATTTAGCTATCAGATAGTTATTTACCCTCCCTTCCAACATTATATATATATATATATGCATGTATGTATGTATACTCAGGATGTATGGTGATCTCTGATCAAGCAAGCAGAGAACCCAAAGCGAACACCCCCACGGGAGGCAACCTAGTCCCAAGACAAAGTTTGTACGCAAAGAAGCCAACATTAATTCTCGAATGTTTCAAATTACGAAAAGCGTACGACACGAAAAAAATATCATTAACTTTGTGTCGGTTGACTGTTGATGAATTAGCACATATTCAGGGAATAAGGTGTCTTCTTATCTAGGAAAAGAACCTTTCATTCACATTGAGACGGTACAAAGGCTTTGTATTGAGTTTTACAACAATGGTGGAGTTTTTATATTATTACAAAAGTAATAAGATACTTTGTGCCGTCTTTAGTGTTTGTGCTCTTGATTACGTTAGGAGATATAAATTATAGATTGGGCCTTTGGTCCGTACACAGTGTAAGAATCGAAATTACAACTCACCAGATTAACACCGACATATTATTCATCTGACCGCTCAACCTATATCCTTAAAAACAAGCGATAAGACACCTTAATTGTATTAAGTGGTGTTCAAATAATTATAAATTATAAGTTTTTAAATATATTTATTTTTGATAAAACTATTATAATTTATGCTATGTGTAAGAATTTTTTTACTAAAGTTCTTTTCTCACTGTCGTTATCTCTTCTATTATATATATATACTAGCGGATCACCCATGCGATGCATGGATGAATGGATATCGTAAAAAGAAAAAAAAAATTATTAAAGTAAAAATTATATAATTTAATAGTTACAATAAATGAAAATCACAATAAAGAAGTAAAAAATAAATAAAATAATCGTATTACAATCATGAAAATACAACAAAAAGATTATAGATTTTGAAAAATTTCCTTATATGCATTCAATGGTAGACAAACAATTAAAAGCACATAACTCTATCCCGAACCCATGTAAAAATAAACCTAAATTAACATGTAATACAATAAGTAATGCGTAAAAAATAAAAAAATTACATAATAACAGGAAAAAAAATAAACGATAACCAACCTCTTTATTTTGAAATATGCATTCAAGGGTAGACTTTTTTGGGGGGGATTTTTACGTGTATTTGTCTCATATGTGCATACCACACGAACCCTCAAGGCCTAATTTTTCTTAGTTGCATTCACATCACTCACTTGACAGAATAGTGGTGCTATGTTACACCAGAAGACCAAACTAGGTAAAAAAATACGATTAAAATTTACTAAATAAAAGTAAAGAAGAAGAGAAGAAATGGAAGGATTGAACGGAAATTGAGAGAAAGAAGAGAGAAATATATTTACTTTCTTTTATTAATTTCTCTTCATTCAAATTCTCCTATTTCTCTCAATTTATCAAATCACATGCATTTAATTTGAATCTTACTCACTTAATATAATTTTCAAAACACAAATTTAATTTACATTTAATTTCTCCAAGTCCAACATATAACACATCTTCAATGTAGACTAATGGGAAAAAGGAGAATTAAAGAAATGATAATAATCAATTAAGTTGAAAAATAAAATTATGACATTTAAAATTATAAAAAATAAATTTAAATTAATTAAATTGTATGTAAAATAAAGATAATTTAAATAATCAATTAATTATATAAAATAATTATAATCAAATTTTCAAAATTGATTATCCATACATGACTTTACATATTTATCCTAACAATTAATTATCACATTTAATACATGTCAAATTTTAAGGAAGTAAAAAAAAAAAAATTAAAAAAAAATATAACATTTACGTTATATATAAAATTATAATATTTAAAATTATAAGAAAAATAATTTAAATTAATTAAACTATATATAAAATAAAGATAATTTAAATAATCAATTAATTATATAAATGATAATAATCAAATTTTCAAAATTGATTATCCATGACTTTACATATTTTTTGTAGTATCCCAAAATTCTGAAAATAATAATAATAATAATAATGATAACAATAATATCAATAAAAGATTAAATTAAATTAAATTAATTAAATCAATTAATTTGATTAAACGTGTGTGCTGTGCTTGTGTGCGTGGAAGCTGTGGAATGGCCAGTGGCCATATTTTTCAAAGTGAGCAGATGAGAGACAGGGGGAGGGGCAGAGAGTGAGCAGAGAGTGAGATAGAGATCGGGCGAGGGAGATGAAGAGAATGAGATCGGGTGAGAGAGAGAGCTCGCGAGAGATTGTGAGAGGGAGAGAAATCGAGATTGAGAGAGGGAGCGGCGGCCATGGGAGCTGGCCGAGAGCTCAGCCATGGCAGCCGAGCAGGGCAGCAGCGGCACACGGCCATGGGAGGCGGAGCTGGAGGCGGCGCGGGCTAGAGGCAGGCACGGCGACAGCGGAGGGCTGGATGGCGAAGGCCGGCCGCGGCCATGCGCTGTTGCAGGCTGCCTGGGTGCGTGGGGAAGACGATGAACAGGAGTGGCCGCTGGGAGAAGAACAGAGGAGAGGAAGAAAGGAAGAAGAAGGAGAAGAAGAAAGGAAGAAGAAGAAAAGGAAGAAGAAAGGAAAGAAGAAGAGAAGAAGGAGAAGGAGGAGGCGCTGGAGCAGTGGGCGCGGAAGAGGAAGAAGAAGAAGAAGAAGAAGAAGAAGAAGAAGAAAAAAGGAGAAGAAAATAAAAGAAGAGGAAAAATATGAAAAATAAAGGGATTTTGGAATTTTTCGGCAGAGGAAGTGATCAGGTACGTGGGTAAAAATTAGGCGAAGCATGTCATGTTTAAATTATAAATTTTTCGCGATTAAAATTAATTAATTTGAGTCCCGATTGTGTTATGTGCTAGGAAATGATTTAATTTACCTCGGGAGCTCGAGAGAGGTCGGAATCAGCTAGTTTCAGGCAAGTTCCAATCCCTTTCCTCGTATTCTTTAATTCCCGTGAGAAACCCTGTGATTTCTCGTATTTTATACCCTCCTTTCGTCTGTTTCGACTCGTTTATTAATTATGGAATTTGGAGTCGTTTGATTTAAATTTAATTTATTAAGCTGGCTTTATTAACGTGATTTAATTTAAAATAAATATGAGACTCGTTGAGATATTAATTGTGGTGCGCTTACGTGGGATTTTAGACGGTTAAATTAATTATATTACACGGTAGATTTATTTAATTAAGCTGCGATTTTATTTATTGCCAGCGAACGTTTTATTTCGCAGCGGGTGCGTAAGAAAAGCAAGGAACGGCCGTGTAAAGGCAAGCTCTTAACCCCCTCTTCTTGATCTTTAATTCCCGTGAAACATCCCGTGATTTCCTGTACTTTATTTTCTCCCTTACTTTAATTCGGCTTCTAGCCTTATTTGTTAAATTATTATTCATTTGTTCTAATTTAAATTAAATTCGAGGCTTCTATAATTTTATCCGTTGTGAGCCTACGGGGGTTTGTACCGCCCCCATTCCTTTCGGAATGATGCTGAACCCAGTTGGGACTAGGTTCCTAGACGGGCGGGTTTATTTATGATTTTATTGGGTTTATTTACAGTTTTTCTTAGATTTATTTATGGTTCGGTTAGAGCTATCGAGCAGTAGGGCAAGGGTCGGTTGTTGGTGACGTTGGGGTAGACTATGGTACGGCCCTGATGTGGACCGTCGGATGGACACCCCTAGTCACTGGCCGTTGACCGGTGCTGGGTACTGTTGACAAGCTCTGCCGGTATGTGATTTACTGCATGATTAGATACATTGTATCACTGTTCATGATTTGATATGCACATGGGTACGGGATGCATATTGGGATATCCATTTATTGAGAATGCTTGGACACGGACATTCTAGTTTGGTTAGGTTGCATCCAGCGCGAGCATATGCATGGCGTGTGGTTTACTATGTGGGCGGAGCATGGCCTGATGCCTGGATGTATGGGCGCCTTGTATCACGTTGATGCTCATTACGCCATTGCATTCTTATGTGCATTGCATGGATACTGGTAGTATTTAGTTCTCGGACGGGAGTACCGTTCCGAGGGAGCCTATGGCTCGGTTGTCGGGAGTACCGACGGATACAGGTGACGGGAGTACCGGCCTGGGACAGCGCGCGCAGGTTTGTGGAGACATTTGTTGCCTTTCAGGGCAGCGGCAGGTTGGTATGGGACTTGGGTGCCAAGTGTCTTATGTGGGCCCCAAGGACCGGTATGTGCTTTTATTATACTTTACTATTGTGTTGGAGCGTCTCATGCCTTGTGTGTACCTGGGGGTTTATTTTGGGAAGAGTTTTTTTTGGTTATACTCAGCCTACAGCCTTTCTTTTCCTTATGCTTGCTGAGTCTCTCGACTCACCTTGCTTTCCATCATTCCAGGTAGTGGCGGCGTGGGCCATAGCAAGGGAGTCAGCTTTAACGGCAGAGTCGGTGTGGTGTACAGGCAGTCTCGTCAATCCCTGTCAACTCTGATGATTGTGTAGGGTCTACTCTATTATTTTCTACTGTGCCAGGTGTTTTCTCGAGTCCTGTGTATTTCGGCACAGGAGTTTGTGTTTGTTTATTTATCTTGTGACCGCTGTGTTAGCGGGGTACCCGTAGTGCATGCATGTGTTTTTCTTCGCTTCCGTTGCTCTCATCTTTGAGTATGCATGCCGGGGTGGTTTTTGTCTGGTGTCTCATTCTTTTCTCCTCCCGTAGGCGCTCCCGTTCGGGTAGTCCGGGTGCTTGGGATATCCGGGCGGGGGTGCTTACAATGTTGGTATCAGAGCGTAGTTGAGTCAGTTTTTGGGACGAGTTCCTGTACACCAAGGTTGTCGGGTAGAGTTAGGGGAGTTTTGGTGTGAATCGAATAGAGTCTGGTTGCGTCACGTTGAGTTGCTAATTCGTGGGAAAGATGGTGTCCTAATTTATATTTGCGCAAGGGTGATGAGTGCACGTTAGGATGGGACCGTGAGGTGGTATAAATGAGATTTATTTAGGACTTGTGCCTGCCCTAAGTGTTTGGGTAAGAGGTTGTTTTAGCAAGGGATTGACCCTGCAATTGAGCCGGGTAGCCTTGAGGAATAAATGTCCTTCGTCCCGAGCAATGATTTGTCGAGGTAACCCTGGGGTGTTTTCTAACGATTGTTTGTTGTACTCGTACGACCGTTTTGAGTTCGTGGACATGTCATTTGGGTTGACCGACGTTTTCGTAATATCTATGGATTGGTCAGGACTGGTGACAGAGATAGAGGTCTGGAGTTCCCTTGGTCTCGCTAGGTGTTGTCGACGCTCTATTAAGTCTTGCGTCAATTTCATGAGAGATGAGGTCATGGTAAAATGTGAGATGGAGGTCCATGATTGGATTTTGCCAGGGGTGGTACGGAAGGGTCCCACCATGTAAGAATGTGCTATAGGAGTCCAATGATAAATGGTAGACCCGTAGGTACCGAGATGTGTACATGGTGTACTGAGACGGGAAACTAAAGGTTGGGTAATGTGGTAGCTCGTGTGTAATT
The DNA here is from genome assembly GCF_014633365.1 of Diospyros lotus. Classification (NCBI taxonomy): domain Eukaryota; kingdom Viridiplantae; phylum Streptophyta; class Magnoliopsida; order Ericales; family Ebenaceae; genus Diospyros; species Diospyros lotus. Next base: position 12,147,941 of record NC_068342.1, on the reverse strand, counting down.
GATAGTTAAATTGTCTGTACATATTTGGTCAAGAGATGTGTTATGTGATGAGGTATGGAGGTAAATTGAGGTTCTGAGGGGTTTGCATTTTCTTGGAGGTTTAGGGCATCAACCCTAAGTTTTAATCGAATCTGGATGGATAACTCGGAACACTAATACAAAGTCCCAAGAGAGATCTGCGATGGGAATTTATTGAGGGATTATTATGGACTTATGAACTTGGAGTTTACAGTGGTTATGCTGTTTGGAGATTTGGCATTACTACCTGGCTAGGGTCTAGGTGTTTAGTTCTCACAGGTGGAGCGGAGTTCAGGTGACGTCGCGATTGGCGTGGTAAAAGACTAAGGCTGTGAGATTCTGTAATAAATAGGGTAAAGCAAAGGTGATAGTAGACATTTTGGATTGCTGTGGAGCGTCTGTGATAAAGTGAATTAGGAATAAGAAAAAACCCTCTAAGCTTTGATGTGGTGGGAGATACCAAGGTGTATGGCTAGGACCGAAGTTAGTTATAGGGTTAAGTAACTGTTGGGTTTTGCTGTAAGGGTAGTGGTTGCTATGAGTACGCGCGGTACTGATTACGGACCACATGCCCTAGGGTCGGTTATTGACCGAGTGAGGAGATGAGACTCCTTTGGGTGCTGGTCAAGTGGTACATCGGCAGAAACATGAGATGGCTTGTTATGCCAGTCAGAGGAACGCTTAACCCACATCTTTAGGTTGCTTTTCGTTTTTGAGGCGACTTATGAGATGTCGTGGGAATGGAATAGTTCCTGATACGGTGAGGTGTTTTTAGTCGCTCAGGCCACAGAGCAGATAACACCGAGTCCCAGCTACCATGTAAAGTCTCGAGGAGGTCAAGGTTAGTATTTAGCAATCAAGAGGAGGTATGACCAATTAGCTATTTGGAATTAAGATCAGCAGCAAGACCAGACTAAGGTTGGGTGGTCACTAAATAAGTCATCGTGGGTAGGTCGATTCCTTTAAGGAGGGGAGAACATTTGGTGACATCTTAGATCTCGAGATGTATTGAGTGGAGAATGTCTATTCCTAGATAGTCCTGATTAAATGATCACCCCTACTTATTGACGGAACCTCGAGCGTGCCTCGAGCGTGAGCGGCAAATTGGGGGAGAAAGTACTGCCGAGAAAATTATGTGTATCTGGTTAAGAATCAGTTGGCAAAAGTCAGACTAAAGGATATTGCTGCTGAATCCTTGATTGAGGATGTCGTATCGTTTCCGTGTTCCAGTGCGTCGTAAGTACGTGGCAGGTTTAGGTCGTGTTATCGAATATTAGCTTCTCGCCATGTAAGAGGATGGCCCCACTCCTATCGTTATCAGTTGAGATATGAGATAGTAATAGAAGAACCTTGATGACGTCTCTTAGGCTGGTTAAGGTATTAGTGGTCATAACGTGATCCAATAGAAGTGATGGATTAGGGAGTTGTGGGAACTGGAAAATGATGATATGAAATGTCCTCGAGATGTTGTTGAGTAATATCATGAGCGTTGCGAGCGTATCTTGAGGAGATAGATTAAACGCGAATTTCGAGGACGAAATTCTATTAAGGAGGGGAGAATTGTAGTATCCCAAAATTCTGAAAATAATAATAATAATAATAATGATAACAATAATATCAATAAAAGATTAAATTAAATTAAATTAATTAAATCAATTAATTTGATTAAACGTGTGTGCTGTGCTTGTGTGCGTGGAAGCTGTGGAATGGCCAGTGGCCATATTTTTCAAAGTGAGCAGATGAGAGACAGGGGGAGGGGCAGAGAGTGAGCAGAGAGTGAGATAGAGATCGGGCGAGGGAGATGAAGAGAATGAGATCGGGTGAGAGAGAGAGCTCGCGAGAGATTGTGAGAGGGAGAGAAATCGAGATTGAGAGAGGGAGCGGCGGCCATGGGAGCTGGCCGAGAGCTCAGCCATGGCAGCCGAGCAGGGCAGCAGCGGCACACGGCCATGGGAGGCGGAGCTGGAGGCGGCGCGGGCTAGAGGCAGGCACGGCGACAGCGGAGGGCTGGATGGCGAAGGCCGGCCGCGGCCATGCGCTGTTGCAGGCTGCCTGGGTGCGTGGGGAAGACGATGAACAGGAGTGGCCGCTGGGAGAAGAACAGAGGAGAGGAAGAAAGGAAGAAGAAGGAGAAGAAGAAAGGAAGAAGAAGAAAAGGAAGAAGAAAGGAAAGAAGAAGAGAAGAAGGAGAAGGAGGAGGCGCTGGAGCAGTGGGCGCGGAAGAGGAAGAAGAAGAAGAAGAAGAAGAAGAAGAAGAAGAAGAAAAAAGGAGAAGAAAATAAAAGAAGAGGAAAAATATGAAAAATAAAGGGATTTTGGAATTTTTCGGCAGAGGAAGTGATCAGGTACGTGGGTAAAAATTAGGCGAAGCATGTCATGTTTAAATTATAAATTTTTCGCGATTAAAATTAATTAATTTGAGTCCCGATTGTGTTATGTGCTAGGAAATGATTTAATTTACCTCGGGAGCTCGAGAGAGGTCGGAATCAGCTAGTTTCAGGCAAGTTCCAATCCCTTTCCTCGTATTCTTTAATTCCCGTGAGAAACCCTGTGATTTCTCGTATTTTATACCCTCCTTTCGTCTGTTTCGACTCGTTTATTAATTATGGAATTTGGAGTCGTTTGATTTAAATTTAATTTATTAAGCTGGCTTTATTAACGTGATTTAATTTAAAATAAATATGAGACTCGTTGAGATATTAATTGTGGTGCGCTTACGTGGGATTTTAGACGGTTAAATTAATTATATTACACGGTAGATTTATTTAATTAAGCTGCGATTTTATTTATTGCCAGCGAACGTTTTATTTCGCAGCGGGTGCGTAAGAAAAGCAAGGAACGGCCGTGTAAAGGCAAGCTCTTAACCCCCTCTTCTTGATCTTTAATTCCCGTGAAACATCCCGTGATTTCCTGTACTTTATTTTCTCCCTTACTTTAATTCGGCTTCTAGCCTTATTTGTTAAATTATTATTCATTTGTTCTAATTTAAATTAAATTCGAGGCTTCTATAATTTTATCCGTTGTGAGCCTACGGGGGTTTGTACCGCCCCCATTCCTTTCGGAATGATGCTGAACCCAGTTGGGACTAGGTTCCTAGACGGGCGGGTTTATTTATGATTTTATTGGGTTTATTTACAGTTTTTCTTAGATTTATTTATGGTTCGGTTAGAGCTATCGAGCAGTAGGGCAAGGGTCGGTTGTTGGTGACGTTGGGGTAGACTATGGTACGGCCCTGATGTGGACCGTCGGATGGACACCCCTAGTCACTGGCCGTTGACCGGTGCTGGGTACTGTTGACAAGCTCTGCCGGTATGTGATTTACTGCATGATTAGATACATTGTATCACTGTTCATGATTTGATATGCACATGGGTACGGGATGCATATTGGGATATCCATTTATTGAGAATGCTTGGACACGGACATTCTAGTTTGGTTAGGTTGCATCCAGCGCGAGCATATGCATGGCGTGTGGTTTACTATGTGGGCGGAGCATGGCCTGATGCCTGGATGTATGGGCGCCTTGTATCACGTTGATGCTCATTACGCCATTGCATTCTTATGTGCATTGCATGGATACTGGTAGTATTTAGTTCTCGGACGGGAGTACCGTTCCGAGGGAGCCTATGGCTCGGTTGTCGGGAGTACCGACGGATACAGGTGACGGGAGTACCGGCCTGGGACAGCGCGCGCAGGTTTGTGGAGACATTTGTTGCCTTTCAGGGCAGCGGCAGGTTGGTATGGGACTTGGGTGCCAAGTGTCTTATGTGGGCCCCAAGGACCGGTATGTGCTTTTATTATACTTTACTATTGTGTTGGAGCGTCTCATGCCTTGTGTGTACCTGGGGGTTTATTTTGGGAAGAGTTTTTTTTGGTTATACTCAGCCTACAGCCTTTCTTTTCCTTATGCTTGCTGAGTCTCTCGACTCACCTTGCTTTCCATCATTCCAGGTAGTGGCGGCGTGGGCCATAGCAAGGGAGTCAGCTTTAACGGCAGAGTCGGTGTGGTGTACAGGCAGTCTCGTCAATCCCTGTCAACTCTGATGATTGTGTAGGGTCTACTCTATTATTTTCTACTGTGCCAGGTGTTTTCTCGAGTCCTGTGTATTTCGGCACAGGAGTTTGTGTTTGTTTATTTATCTTGTGACCGCTGTGTTAGCGGGGTACCCGTAGTGCATGCATGTGTTTTTCTTCGCTTCCGTTGCTCTCATCTTTGAGTATGCATGCCGGGGTGGTTTTTGTCTGGTGTCTCATTCTTTTCTCCTCCCGTAGGCGCTCCCGTTCGGGTAGTCCGGGTGCTTGGGATATCCGGGCGGGGGTGCTTACATTTTTCCTCGTAATCAATTACCACATTTAAGACAGGTCAAATTTTTAAGAAAGTAACAAAAAAAAAATAAAAAAAAAATTATAATATTTAGATTATATATAAAATTATAACATTTAATAACAAAAAAAATTAAAAAAATAAAATTATAATATTTAGATTATATATAAAATTATAACATTTAAAAATTTTAAAAATAAATTTAAATTAATTAAACTATATATAAAATAAGAATAATTTAAATAATCAATTAATTATATAAATGATAATAATCAAATTTTCAAAATTGATTATCCATGATTTTACATATTTCTTCTGACAATCAATTATCATATTTAAGACAGATCAAATTTTTAAGAAAGTAACAAAAAAATAAAGTTAAAAAATAAAATTATAACATTTAAGTTATATATAAAATTATAACATTTAAAATTATAATTTAATTAAATTTAAATTAATTAAACTATATAAAATAAAGATAATTTAAAAAATTAATTAATTATATAAATGATAATAATCAATTTTTCAAAATTAATTATACATACATGACTTTATATATTTCTCCTCGCAATCAATTATCACATTTAAGACATATCACATTTTTAAGAAAGCAACAAACAAAAATAAAGTTAAAAAATAAAATTATAACATTTAAAATAATTAAACTATATATAAAATAAAGACAATTTAAATAATTAATTAATTATATAAATAATAATAATCAAAATTTTAAAATTGATTATCCATACATGACTTTACATATTTATCCTAGCAATCAATTATCACATTTAAGACATGTCACATTCTTTAAAAAGCAACAAAAAAAATAAAGTTAAAAAATAAAATTATAACATTTAATTTATATATAAAATTATAACATTTAAAATTATAAAAAAATAAATTTAAATTAATTAAACTATATATAAATAAAAATAAAATAAAAAATTTACTTGCATATTATATATATAGATATATATATATATATATTTCATTTCTTCTATTGACTTCGTTTGCATGTTCTAGAATAATTGCATATTTATTATAAAATCCTTCTCATCCACCCATCTTGCACGAGTTAGATAATTTTATAACTAAAGTTACTAAACAACAAAAAATAATTTAATTTTCATGTTTTTCAATTTTTAAAAAATACCCAAAAAAAGCTTGTCAATGTATTTTATAATTATAATTACAAAAGAACATAGTGCTATATTAGATTCATATGTTTGATTCATATTAAAAAGTGTGAATATCATTTTATTTTGGGTAAATTACATTCAGACCCATGTGAGTTGAGTAATTTGCATGTTCTTCTATGATAATTTTAGAAATTGTTGTGGTTTAATTTTATATTTAAACACCCTTTTCGCCACAAACGGTGTAATTTAAATATAATTAAGTTAAATTAGATGAATTTAACTAAATTAAAATTTAAAAAATTAGTAAAAACAAAATTAAAATTAAAAAAAAAAACAAATAATAACATCATTTGGTATAACCATCATTGATAGGTTCCAATCACCTACAGACCTATCATTAGTTGATTTCATCGTTGAGGGACCCATCATGATAAATTCATTTTTATAAATTGTTGTAATTTTAGGATTTAAGATTTAAAAAGAATGAAAATGAGAGACAATAAAAAGAAATAATAAGAAAAAAGATAAAAATCCAACATCAGCAATCTATCTCCATCGACAACAAACCTAGTTGTTATTTAGAAAAGTCCTAACTACCTTACACATCTACATTGTCGAAGATGAATAACAACATCTAGAACCTACCACCACTATCAACAAACTCACTTCGTTGTTGCTTTGCATCATCAAATTTAGTCAATTTTTTTTCTTCTTCTCTCTTTTTTTCTTGGGTTTAGTTTCTAAAAATGTTTGTTTTAGATCCTTCTCAAAACCTATCGTTTCTAAAATTTTTAGACCTAAATTTGGAATCGATATGAACTAATTTGTCTGATTTTCAATCTAGAGATTTATTTTAACTAGAATTAACTAGTACTAAATTTCAATCTAAAGATGCCAAGAAACCCATAATTTTCTAAGTAGATTGGAAATGATGGTTCCCACTATTACGTTTTTTCAATTTTATTTGTTAATTAGTTTTAATTTAATTTAATTAGTGTTTAAGTTAATTAAAGTTAAACTAATGAGATTCATAACATAAAAGGTGTCTAAACAAAAAAAATTAAGTCGCATGAATCTCTGAAATTATTTTTAAATCATAAAAATTCTTATAGAAATGAGCTAAACTAAGGGTTTAGGGGCAATTTACCCATTTTATTTCCTTTGACAAAAAGAGAGAGAAAGATCTTATTTACAAAGCAAGAACTCGTAAAAGGGAGATGAAATGTGAATTATACATACATATGAGCTTCTCACCTAAGAAGCTAAAGCGAAGCCCAAAACTTCGAGGACACATTTTCTTTAAAATAAGATAAGGTTAATATCTGCCTCACGGAGTAGTACGAATGGTTTATAGGGTAAAAAATTACACCCAATTATGCAAGTTCGAGTCATGGCAGCTGCAATGTGGGAGTTTCATCCTCTTATAGAGGTGGCTCCTTGTAGGTACTATGCACTGTGTCTCCTATCTTGGGGACCGTCGTGTACCATGATTAATCTCTCCCACGTGCGTGGAGCAGCATGTGAGGGGCCCTTAAGGTAAGGAATTTCACCTTTTGTATTCAAGAAAATGTTGATATCTAATTTTAATCTAGTATATTGCAAGCCTAATAGATATTAATTACACCTTCTCTTCCAAATGTAATTAATCAGCTCGCGTTAAATATAAGCCCAATTAAGCAATGCATACTGGGCAAATTTGTTGAGAGTAACATCAAATTGGGAGTAAATATTCATTGAGTCCTACAAAAATTATGATAGGACAGATCAACAATAAAATCATATTTTTATAATTAGAAGACCACGAATTCAAATTATGAATTTTTTTTTTTTTTTTACAAAAAGCCAAAAGACTGATTACAAATACAACTTTCCCTCATCGTTTGCAAAGCGACACCCTTTATACAAAAATGAACATCAATTTATGTTGTTCAGTCCAAATTCATATAGGAGTTTCGACACAAGGACATTAGCTCTTTACAACAGTAGCAGACTTCAAACAACATCCTGTTCTGTGCAAGCAAAATACTTAAAAAAGAGGAATGATGAACAGGCAATCCCAACAGGGGTCGCAGGAGGAGCCTGAACATGTCGAGCTCGATCCTCTTACCACTTCTGCGTTGTATTTATCAAACCTGAAACTACAACAAAGAATAATGCATTCTCTTATTTGACGAGTTGACAGAGAGTGAAGTGTAACATTTCATCTTATGTGGGCCTAAGCAGATGATTACGGTGTCAACAAACTAAAACTTTAAAAGTATACCTTCAACCGATCACCACTCTGCAGGTGGTACATCGTTCTGCACAATCTGCCATGACAAAGTTCCTTCAGGCCATAATGGGGGAACTATACGCTAAATTATTGCCAAACTTTCAAAGATCTACAAAGTTTTCATAATCCTTCTACAAGAGTGTACAGACCAGGCTAATCTATTTTGCAATTGAAATTTAACTTGAGAATTCGTAACACCTTCAAGGTCAAGAGAGCAACCGATGAAGAACTGGAAAGGAAAAGGTGGAAGCAAGAGAGTAATTCCTGTCAAAGGATCTAATTCACCTAACACAGATATTGTCTAATACAACACGTCAACTTCTCTTTTTTCTCTTTTATAAGGACATGCATGCCCATTATCTTGCCTTAATGCATTAAGGGAAAACCAGAATTTCTTCAGGTAAACACCCAAATATTCTTTGGGTAGACTGCTAGACTTTCTTTGAGGATAGGGCAGAAGCAATTCTCCAACCAGAACCTCAAGGTTGTACGGCTGCTCATTGCCAACTTGTTCTACCACTAGGGGTTACGAACAAAGATTAAGGTCAAGACTATGCTGCTGCTGCTACTAACCAGATAAGCATAGCCAGCATCAACTTTGATCTTTCAAAATGCTGGAATAAGCTCAGTGTGAGTTGCTTTAGTTTTAGAAACAAAAACGACAGACTTCACCAAGCATTTGCAAAATTTGTATGGAGAAGCCAAGGTCTCTTAGAAATTGCTGCCTTCCATTCACACCAAATGTTACCACATAGCTGTGAAGCAAAACTCATTCCATAGGAAAATGGGATATAAACATGCAATAAAAACCAACCAATCATAGATATTTAAATTTATGAAATACCTGTGATATGTATTCTTTAATTCTTTCACTAATTGGTCCATCTAAAGCTCTCTCAGCAAGCTCATATATTAGAGTATTTCCTTCAGGGCCATTAGTTTTTTCTTTCTGCAAATATCTGGCAATAAAAGAGTTAGATAAGTGGCTGTATTCCATTTAGTTTAAGACACTTGAGTAATCAAAATAAAGAAATATCTAATGAAAAATCCACCAAATTGGGAGATTCTAACCTTTGCTGGACAAGTCCCTCCAGAGCTTGCTTCGTGTTACCCAGGACTGGATGGCTTCCATCAATTTCATACAATCCCAGCCGCCTCAACTGATGCCAAAGATTTTCTGCATGGCTCACCAAACAGAATGTGCCTTTCTGATGTTAGATTAAGATTCTAAATTAAATAAGATGGCACAAAGATATTAACTCAAAGTTACAAGCTATGCATTATGGTAAAAAAAAATCTACAGTAACCATCTAAAATGGAAAACATCCTTATCAGTAAGTTCAGTGAAATCCATAAGAAATGGTCTTAACTTAAAAAAAAAAAAAAGGATTTCAATAACAGTTCATTGTGTTTTCTAGGTTAAGTAAAATAACTAGCATTCAAAGCCTCCAATTTCTCTGACAGAAATATCAATTGAAAATACCCTAAGACTTTGTGAATCTGCTAACATACCTTCTGTAATTTTGCCTCCAGCAAGATGTACAATACCAGTAACAACAAAAGTGAAACCAGTCAGATGTGATGTATTTACATCCTCAACATATTTCTTGTACACATCACCAGGTAGCTGACTTATAAGAATATATGATTTTGCATCAGGAACACCTGCAGAGGTAAAATTTTTAAACCAAAATGACAGCAGGGAATAGAAAACTAATCAAGAAAACAATGGGTATCCTTTGCAATTTGCATGATGCAGAACCAACAAATCAAGAACAAGAACAAATAACTCAACAGGAAAAAACACAAATCAATTATCAAAGCTGTTCAAAAAATGTCCCTAAAGAGATCATATAGGCTAATAAACTCTAATGAAATATAATAAATAAAATATTAACTAGGAAAGAAACAAATAAATAAAAACCATGTTAATTTCTATATTTCCACCTAGAATAATATCTCCTAAAACATTTGTTCCATGTCTTCCATCATTCTCCCCTAGCTGAAAAGCATTTGACTTCAACAAGTTGAACTGCAAGTACCATTCTTAAAAGCTCAGGATCTAAAACTCAAAATTCTTCTTCAATAAGCCAAGTAACATCTGAATCTGGACGATCTTTCCACTTGACTAAAAATTAGAGATAATTGTCACCATGAGAGAAACCCACAATCTCATCATCAAACACAACATTAGTCGCATCCCTTTATTGCAGGAAGTGTGAAAAAGGGAAGACTTGAAGACCAACAAGGACACTAGTAGGTAAAATATGAGCCTCAAATGTACCCCAATTAAATAAGCATTATGTTCAAGTTTATGAGTGACAAGAGAATTGGGCCACTAGTTCACCAACTCTATGATGCACGAACCATGACATAATCACCCTGACTGATTAAATTCCCCAACTCTATGATGCATGTCAATGGCAAGCTCATAATCTACATTACTCGTTGCAATGTTAAGCCTAACCTCAACATGCAAACCGTGGATACATTGGGCAAAATTTTCAACAGTTGACATGGAGAATAGCAATGAACAATCTCAAAGAGACTCTTACCAGTGGACCAATTAATAAAGTCATTGTAGGCAAGGTCAGCAATTGACATAATCAAATCCCAATCACTAGACCTTTGTCCAACAAAAGAACCTAAGCAAATGTCCCAAGCTACAATTAACAAATTCAGTCTGATCATCACTTTGGAAGAAGGTAAACCATGCAATTTAACAACCTCTAGAAAGAATAACTTAGCAACATGTGAAGCATGGGTTGTTTTACTACAAGGAAACCTATATTTGACATATCTAACATGTCCTTTAAACTCATAATAGGAAACCTAATTTGATGGTGATTTTATTGATGGCTTTGCTTTTGATGTGCATTCTCCAAGATCCATCTTTCTCAGAGGTTAGGAGGGAAAGTACATCACAAGGACTAAGGCTATGAGCGAACAGAATGGTTAGCCAAATGTTTGTCTACTTGCCTATTTAATTCAAACATGCTCTTTAGGGTTCATCCTACAATGGAGAATATTAAGCAATTGAGACCTTTAAACTAAATCAATGGCATGTTTGATATCTCTCATGGGTGGGTCACTAGGCATAATATCTTGCAATTTCTCTCTAACTTACATTAGATGGTAACTCTAGGTTCATATCACTCAAGATGGACTATTAAGCTACAATGGCTAACCAATATCCCCTATCTTGACAATCCTTCTAAAATGCCCTAAGATTTAAGAGGTGGATATGGTTTTTTTTTTTTTTTTTTTTTTTTTGGTGGGGGGGTGGGGGGGGGGGGGGGTGGTCAGGCCTTTGGGGGGTAGGCTTATTCTTGACCCTAGTGTCTTTACTTGAAGGTTTGGCAGGTGGCAAGGTAATTTCCTTCCTCGTATAGGTAAAGACATAGGTTTTTTCTTGCCCATAATGCACTACGCTCAAATCATAGAGCCAAAAGGGCGACCTAAAAGAGTATGGGCAACAACATCAAAATTCATAGGTACACATCACAGTAAATCTCATTCTTATATTTGCCTAACTAAATAGGAAGAAGACATCTCTTAGAGATTGGAAAAGTCATTTTGTTTACCCATGACCCTAAATGTCTTAGGATGTTGTCATGATATAGCCTAGTAATTTTTAATTTTAATTTTTACTAATTGTAGTAGTCTGTGTAATAGGTTAGTTATTGCTTAATTTACAGTTGTGGGGTAGTTTAGGAGCAGTTACTTTAGTGGAGGAAGTGGAAACTGCTTTGTTTAAGTAGTGGAATAGCCTCAATATAAGGCTGTACCACTCTTGTCCATTTTTTAGGTTTTGATTAATAGAAAAGTTAATTCTCTCTCTTTGAAATTCTCCTTTTGTCTCCCTCAGATCTCTCTATTTCTCCCTGCTCCCTGTCTAAATTCTATTTTCTCTCTCTCAGTTCTCAGTTCTCCCTCTTAATCATATCAACGATAGGGAGACAAGATCAGATCAGCATTGACTGATAGTGATTGATTGGTACTGATTATTTGTTTCCTAAAACAGAAGATGTATATTCTAGATTTAGATGGCTGTATCTTTCTATTCTAAATTGTATCTTTCCAATAGTTGTTGTATCCTAAAGTTGTATAAGTTTTCAAAGCTAGATTTGGAAACTCTCTTATTTAATTTCTTAGAAACTTCCCAAGTTAAAGAGAAAGTTCTGTATATAATTGAACCTACCTGTCCAATGGGAATAAGATTGAACATTCTTTTCACGTCCTTTTGACATGGTATTAGAGCCATAGAATAGTCACCGTTGTTTTGAGACTATTAAGGCCTTTATCAATCTTCTTCATTTGATATTATGTCTACAACTCCTAACCCTAATCCTATGTTGGATTCGGCCGATTCCAGCAGTGCAACAAAAATTCCGTTTGTTGGAACCAGTAGTATAGGCTTGGGTGGAAAATTACAAAATATCCAAGTATCTAACCGATAGAATGATAAGAATTATTTGAAGTGGTCTCAGTTGATCCACACTTTCTTAAAGGGAAAAGGAAAGTTAAGTCACTTGTTAGGGACCGGTCCTAAGGAAAGAGATCCCACATTTGCAACATGGGATGAAGAAGACTCCCTAGTGATGTCTTAGCTGTGGAACTCCATGATTCCAAAAATCAGTGACATTGTAATGTTCCTCACTACAACAAAGGACATTTGGGAGGCCGTAAGGCTCACATACTCCAAGGTTCACAATGCTGCACAAATTTATGAAATAAGGACCAAAGTTGCAATGCAAGGAGCAAGATCCATCACAGAATATGCAAACGTATTGCAAACCTTATGGCAGGAATTAGATCATTACCAATGCCCACAAATGAAATGTAGTGAAGATGCCGCATTTATAGAAGTGATTTGTGGAGAAGGAGAGGACATATGGCTTCTTCGTAGGACTCAACATAGAGTTTGATGTGGTAAAAGTTCAAATCCTCGGTAAGGAGGATTTACCCTCTCTAAATGAAGTGATTTCAATAGTACATTTTGAAGAAGGGAGAAGAGGAGTAATGTTGGACAATTCTCCAGTAGAAGGGTATGCCCCTAATGTCTCTAAAGGCTCCTAACAAGGGACCTAGAGAGGAAAAGAAGATGGGGGATAGAGACTCCCTATGGTGTACCTATTGTAAAAACCCTACGCACACTATAGAGAAGTGCTAGAAGTTACACGAAAAGCCAGCCAAAGGCGGACAACTGAGGAGCCAAGGTTAAGTCCATATAGCTAGCAGCCATCAACAAGTTAAACAAAAGAGTTCAAAGCAGGGAGACAACTTGGAGCTTAACAAGGCTGAAATTGAGAGACTGAGTCGTCTACTGGAAACCCTTGACAAGAAAGCTGAGAAAGGTACTTGTTCTCTTGCACTAAGAGGTATTTCCTCTTATTCTCTTACTTTACATACTTCGAGAATAACCCAACCCAACCCAACTCATGAATCCTAGATTCTAGGGCTACAGATCACATGACCCCTTGCTCAACCTTTTTATAACCTATAGTCCTTGTTCAAGCTCCAGAAAAATTGCTATGGCAAATGGTTCTTTAACCACTGTTGCTGGCCAAGGGAATGTTATCCACAATGAACATCTCACCCTTAAAAATGTTCTTCATGTCCCTAAATTATTCACTAACCTTATCTCCATTCAAAAGCTTACCTTAGATACCAATTACAGTGTTAATTTCTATTCCACTCTTTGTGAGATTCAAGAACATGACATGAAGAGGAAGATTGGGCTTGCTAAGATTAGGGTTGGTCTATACTATCTTGAGGAACCAGTTGGATAGGAAAAAAATGAGAGGTTTCCCTTGTGTCATGCCTGGCTCAACCCAACAAAGATCAGCTATGGTTACATCACTATCGTCTCAGTCATCCTTCATTTTTTACTCTTAGGTTTATGTTTCCAACTTTATTCAAAGGTCTTGATGTTAAACACTTTCAATGTTCTGTATGTGAACTTGCTAAACACAAAAGAGTGACTTAACCTTTATCTAATAAAATAACTTCTTTTCCCTTCTCCCTAGTTGATAGTGATGTTTGGGGCCCTTCAACAGTCCCCAATATTTCTGGGGCACGATGGTTCATAGTGTTTGTTAATGACTGCACTAGGGTGGTGTGGCTATATCTACTGAAAAATAAATCTGGAGTACAATTTTTCCCACATTCCATAACATGGTCAAAAATCAGTTTGGGGTGGAAATTAAAAAACTTTGGTTTGATAATGCCAAAGACTTCTTCAATCAGTCCCTATCAAGTTTCTTCTAACAAAAAGAATCATCCATGAGTCTTCATGTGCTTATACTCCTCAACAAAATGGAGTGTCCGAGAGAAAGAATGGCTATCTACTTGTTGTTATCAAAGCACTTCTGTTCCACCATAATGTTCCTAAACATCATTGGGGAGAAACAACTCTAACAACCACTTTTTTGATCAACAGATTGCCTTCTCAAACCCTAGAATCTCATAGTCCCATTCAACTCCTAACCAAATACTTTCCTAATGTCCATGCCACTAGCTATTAGAAACCTAAAGTCTTCGGGTGTGTATCATTTATCCATGTTCATACTCCTAATAGAGGCAAATTAGATCCTCGTGCTCTAAAATACATCTTCATTGGATACTCCTCTACCCAAAAAGGTTACTAGTGCTACCATCCCTTTTCTAAAAAATTCTTTATGTCAGCTGATGTGACTTTTGTTAAAAACATGCCTTACTTAGCCTTTCTCATCAAAGTTAGAATCTGGTCTTAACAAATAGAGATAAAATTTCTTCTCTACCTGATCCGGATTTGTTATCATCCTTTCTCCCATCAGTTGGTCCTAAGGATTTATCAGATATGATTCAGGAGGAGCCCTTACCAGGTACTCCTTGCCCACTATAGGTATACTCAAGAAGGAAAGAGCTGGTTTTTTCCCCTATGTAGGTACCAGCATCCAATTCTAGTCCTGAACCTGCAGATGCTAGCACTGACAAATCCAATGGTTCTCTTAACACCTCTCTAGGGATTTCTTGTGCTGAACATTCTATACCTGTTAATGAGCCTATTGAACCTTTGCATGAATAAAAAATATCTAAGTGTGACCTTGATTAGCCTATTGCACTTAGAAAGGCAAGGACCTATACCAAGCATCCTTTGCATCTATTTCTATCCTACTCTAGGGTATCATCTCCACAGAAAACCTTTATGACCAGCCTTCATACCATTCCTATCCCCAAAAATTTTCCTGAAGCTATAGGGAATGAGAATTGGAAGAATGCCATGGAAGTCGAGATGGCAACCCTAAAAAAAACCAAAAATGGGAGCTAGTTCGATTACCTAAAAGGAAACACCCAGGTGGGTTGCAAATGGGTATATATAGTGAAATATAAGTCTGACGAGACATTGAATAGATATAAGGCAAGGCTGGTGGTCAAGGGATACACTCAGGTGTATGGGGTATATTACTTAGATACCTCTGCATCAGTTGCAAAGTTGAATACAGTCGGGGTTATCCTATCTTTGGCTGCTAATCTAGAATGGCCATTGTAGCAATATGATGTGAAAAATGCATTTTGCATGGGAATCTAAAAGAAGAAGTGTACATGGACTTATCACCCAAATATGGCCCAACCACTCAGAAGGATGTAGTGTGCAAGCTAAAAAAGGCTCTATATGGCCTGAAACAATCCCCAAGGGCTTGGTTTGACCAATTTGCCAAGGTGATGCTTACCCTAGGGTATAGACAAAGCCAAAGGACCACACCCTATTCATTCATCACTCAACCATAAGGGGAGTGACAGTGTTAATAGTATACGTGGAAGATATTGTGGTCATCGAAAATGATGAGGAAGGCATGAATAAGCTCAGAGAATGTTTGATTAATGAGTTTGAGGAAAAGAAATTGGGGAGATTGAAATACTTCTTCGGAATAAAAGTAGCACACTTAAAGGAAGGTATTTTTATTTCTCAACAAAAATATATTGTGGACCTTCTAATCGAAACTAGATTGCTAGGTTGTAAGGCTGCAGATACTCCAATTGAACCTAATCACAAATTGGGAGAGGTTCCTGAAGATAGTGTGCCTATTAGAGGCTAGTGGTTAGCCAATTTATACATAATCCTAAAGAAACTCACCTAAGGGTAGTGTATAGGATATTACATTGCTTAAAAGGGACACTTGGGAAAGGAATCATGTTCAAGAAAGGAGAATGCATGTCACTTGAGACCTATACGGATGCAGATTATGTAGAGCCTATAGTGGACAAGAGATCCACATCAGAATATTGCACTTTCCTAGAGGGTAACCTTGTGACAGAGGAGCAAAAAACAAAATGTAGTGGCTCAGTCAAGTGTAGAAGCCGAATTTAGAGCTATAGCTCTAGGAGTATGCAAGTTGCTCTGGTTGAAAATATTGCTTGATGATATGAAAATCAAGTGAATAGCACCTATGAGAC
This sequence comes from Diospyros lotus, assembly GCF_014633365.1. Classification (NCBI taxonomy): domain Eukaryota; kingdom Viridiplantae; phylum Streptophyta; class Magnoliopsida; order Ericales; family Ebenaceae; genus Diospyros; species Diospyros lotus. The sequence goes on along the minus strand of NC_068342.1, from coordinate 12,131,749 downwards.
TCTATTGTGACAATAAATCAACAATAAATATTGCTCACAATCTAGTCCAACATGACAGAACAAAGTATGTTGAAGTAGATAGGCATTTTATAAAGGAAAAGTTGGATTGTGGACTTACATCTCTTCTCATGATCAACTGGCAGACATCTTAACCAAAAGGTTACCTGCAACAGTGTGTCAAAGAATGATCAGCAAGCTTAGAATGGATAATATCCATTCTTAATCTTGAAGGAGAGTGCCAACGATTGAGAGACTGATCTTGTCCTTATTCTCGGACAAGATCAGATCAGCATTGATTGATAGGTACTGATTATTTGTTTCCTAAAACAGAAGATGTATATTCTAGATTTAGATGGTTGTATCTTTGTATTCTACATTGTATCTTTCCATTAGTTGTTGTATCGGTGCATCCTAAAGTTGTATAAGTTTCCAAAGCTAGATTTGGAAACTATCTTATTTAATTTCTTAGAAACTTCCTAAGTTAGAGAGAAAGTTCTGTATATAATTGAACCTACCCGTCCAATGGGAATAAGATAGAACATTCTTTTCATGTCCTTTTGACAAATCAGTCTGATTCTTCCCTTTTCTTCCTCTCTTTCAATTCTCTCATCAAAGGAATTACAGTCAGGCTCAGGTTCTGACAGATGTGACTCTACCTTAAGTTCAACCAAGTAATGTCACACTTAGTAATTACATTCATGGTACTTCCCTCATCAATAACCACTTTACAAGTTCTTTCTCCACTCACAATACATGTCTGAAAAAAGTTGGTATGCTTCCATTCATCACTATCAGCGATCCTGGTCAAGACACAACTCACAAGACTGACATGTTGATCATCTATTCCAAAATCTTCAACCTCTTTTCTTATCTAGAATACTCTTAAGGGATCGACTACTTGAACACCATAAATAAACTCACTAGAAAGGGGACACCGTATTAATAACCAAGGGATTAATTACATAAGTCACACATATGCTGACAACATTTCTCAATCATTCTACTCTTTTGAATAGCCAAGCCAACAGAAAAAGCATGGCCCCCCCTTAGTTTTCTCTTTTCATCTTATTTTGTTCATTGCATTTGAAGATTTTCTCCTCAACCTTAATTTTCTTATTTTGTTTAAGATTTATTCACTCCTCTGTTGAAAACCTGTTTTTTTTTTTTTTCGCTGTTTAAGATTTTCTCATTTTAACCTTAATTGCCTAATGTTTATTGAAGATATGTTCACAGCTTTCTATGGAGCCCTAGACCCAATCAAATCAGATTTTGTTTTTGGTTGGGATGCTTTGATTCTACCTTATCATTAGGTTGGTTTTGAGTCTAAAATTTGAAAACTGATCATGATTGGATTAGGTGTAAATTTATGTAAAAACCCAAAATAAGCACTCCAAAGATACAGCAGTGTTTTCCCATAAGAATAAGTAATAACATTATCTTACTCTGTTGTGAAGAGCGACCCTGATTTGCTAAAGGACGAGATCTTTGAAGCTCCCTCAATTCATATCCAAAGATGCTTGACAGCTTTTCTCTGGCCACGTTGATCACTGAAGCAGCAAGAGCCCGCTGCTTGTAGTTTTTTGTAACCAGTTGAGTAAGTTCATCTCTTTTGATTGGGCACCCTGAATTCTGCTGGGTTTTGAAAAGAACATATCGGATCACTTCTGCAACAAGCCTTTCCTTTTCCTGTGAGAAGAGAAGTTATACAATCATAACATACCATTCATCAACACCAGAAAATGGAAATGCAGAAAACACAATGCGCACACCTCTGCAGAAATGTTAAACTGAGACAAATCTTCTTCAGTTGCCATCCTGGAGAAAAATCAACAGAGTACACCATTGAATCATCTTAAATATAAGGTAATATAAAACTCAGGCTATGGTTATACTTTTGCCAAAATCCAAAAAGGAATCATAAATTTATGTTCGAATGGTAGATTTTCATTAGATGCTACATAAGTTTTATTCGTCTGAAAACAGGAATATCTATTTTCCAAAAGTGAAGCCATTTCCAAAGATCAGACATAAAGTGTCAGGTTTCTAAAAAAATTCAAAACTCACCGAACTGAATTTTAAAATGTCTAATGTCCTTAATCTGAATTCTAAATCACACAACTAGCTCCATTCCATTCATGCACAAATAACTGCACCAACTCAACAAGAAAGACAGTAAACTGCCAAAGAGTTTCTTCGATATCCAAATTTAAACGACACAAGTACCCACTTGAATTGGCAAACACTGAACTATGCCTGTCAATGGTTCGGATCTGGACCATATCCGTTAAACCCAATCCAATAAGTAATAGCCAGATCCATTTGTATTTGGAGCGCATCTCATAGATCTGGTCCATATCCATTTCTATAAGCTTAAATACAAACCAGTTGAAAGGCAAACTTCGCCAAAATAAAACCTAAATGAAATGAGAACGAAGACCAAGACAGAATTTCGGGTTTATGACTCTCAGCCTGAGAGAGAGAGAGAGAGAGAGAGAGAGAAGGGGATAAGCGATTCAGCAAGAACAGACGACACCTACAACCCAGAACCCCGGAGAAAAATCTATGAAATTTCGGGTCTCCATTTCTCGCAGCCCGCAGCTTTGAACGAAGAGCAAGATAGAAACTGAGAACGGATTCAGGACGTGAGAATCGAATCAAAAGTACCTGAAAATGTAAATCTTCTTCGAGTCCGAAGAATAGAGAAACCTTCAACAGACCCGGAGAAGCAACGTCGAGGCGAAAGCAAAACCAGAAGCGACGTCCACACAGAGAAGTAGAGGGGGGCCCGGAGGGGGGGCCGGGGGGGGGGGGGGGCGATGTTGAGCGCCAAAAACTATAAAAGAGCAAAAATCATAGAGTTGGAGGAGAGTGTAGCAACAACCCTAACAGTCCGTTTTGGAGGGAAGACGGAACATAAATGGCACGAAAACTTTAATAAATAATGGGAAGATTTTTTTACTTTCCTTTCTCTCTCTCTCCCGAGATAATAAATAAATAAATAAAAATTTACTAGTGCATTTAGAATTTCACATTAAATACTGAAATTTAAATTAATACGGTAATTTAAAAGATATAATTATTATTAGAAGACTGGATTTAATTAGAAAACAACAAGAAAATTAGAAGACAAGTCTCGTATAAACAACACCACCGAATGTCCAACTATATGTATAGATTGTGTTCGTATCCTACTTTATTTAGAAAGTGCATCAAAATGGAAGGTTATCTACCTCTGAAAATTAGTTAGACAAAGTTTAGACAACTTAGGTGAATCAAAAAATAAATAAATATAATTTTTATTTTTATATCTTAATAATATTAATTTATAAAAAGTAATTGATTTAAAAATGCTATCAAAAATGAAATGTCAAGAAAAATATTTTTTATTCTACCTACTTTTTGAGTAAAGATAAAAAAAAAAATAATCGTCGTTCAAAACTAAAACCTTTAACCCTTTTTATTATTATACCCGCTTCCTGCACCATCTTGGATGGAACAACAAAGAACCAAACACACTTAGTTTATTTATTGTAAGGGTGTGCAAAAAAATCGGCACACTGCGAAAATTGGCTAGATCGAACCGAATCGCACCAATCCGATCGATTTTTTATCAGAGCGATCGGAAACGGTTTGCCGTATGCCCAAACCGCGATTTACACGGTTTGGGCCCTTGGCAGTTCGGTTTCAAACCGAACCACCCAAATTTTTCAATTTTTTGTGTATAATAAAAATTATAATTATATAAATTATTATTAAATTAATAAAAAATCACCCTTAGCTTTAATTACAGTTACTTGGACGGATGCCAATGCCATTCATCTCCTTTGCATTAATTAAAGTTGCTTAAGTGCCACTGCCAATGCCATGAAGACTTGTCATTTGCATTAATTATAAGCCATTTTGAATTGACAGATTCAACCCTTCTCTCTCTCTTGTAGCACAAGTGGCGCACTGACACCTCGTCTCTCTCTACTCCCACCATTCTCTCTCGCACTCTCTATGCCCGACACAACTGGTACCTCCATTTCTCACTTCTCTTTATCTCACATTATCTCTCTCTCGCTCTCTACTCCCATAGCCTCTTTTCCATCGCTGCAACTGCCTCATATCGTTGCGAGCTCCACCGCCCCTTACTGTCGCCATCCACAACGCTGTAACCGATGGTTGCTGACTTGTTGCATCTTGCTCGGTGCTATTGTGCGGGCTGCCCAGCACCCCTGCCTCTCTCTCGCGCTCGCTCTCACTCACGACCACTGTAAGTTATCTCTTTTTATGCTCTATTGGGTTCTAAGTTTCAGGCTTTAGGACCATTCTATGGATTTAGTTTAGATATGTGGTTGTTGCTTGCTTTTGATTAATATTGCATTAGACCGCGAAAACCACACCAGATCGCACCCCAAATTGCGGTGCGGTCTGGTGCGATTTTCGTGAACCAAACCAAACCGTGCGGTTTGGCGTGTTGAAAATACCTTAAACCGCCAAAACCGCACCATGAACACCCTTAATTTATTGGGTGCAAAAGGTGAAATCCCTCACTTTAAGGGCCCCATGCATTGCCCCACGCACGTGAGAGAAGTTAATCACAGTACACGACAGCGCACCAAGTAAGAGGTACAGTGCATGGTGCCCACAAGCAGCCATCCCACAAAAGGGTGAAACTCCCGCACCGCGGTTACTATGACTTAAATTTGTATTCTTGAATGTAATCTATTATCTGAGAATCAAGCGTGCTACGTCCATGGAAACCACGTGTGGAACCTAAAAGCTTACAAACAAACAAGATAAACTAAATTTACTAATGACAACTATACCTGAACACTAAAAGCTTAATATAAATAAACTATTTTTCAGTGCATACAAAGGACTGAAATTATTTAGCACAAACGAACAATCCTGTTCCAAATTTCATGTTGAGTCATCTCTTCCATGATTTGACACACAACTCATTGCCCTTTCACTTTATTCATTAATCACATACTAAATTCTTTTCACTTTAATCATTTTCTATTGTTATTACAAGTCACCAAATTTAATAAGAAATTAAATTAAATAAACTAAAAACATTAGTCACTTAAAATAAAAAAATTAACTTTAACCAAATAATACTAACTTGGGGTACAAAGTCAATGTTTACATATAAATGGTATTTACTCGTTGCGGAACTTGAAAATATAATTCTTTCTATGCCTCATAAAACTAATTGGTGAATGTTGGAACCTAATAACATTCACCTATAAATTTGAATAGGCAATCAAAATAAAATAAAACTTGTCCATGGCACCAAACCCAATATTATAAAGCTTGTGGCGATTGGTCTAATGTTATATAAGAGATTAGGCATTGCCTTCCAATAGCAATTATTTTTGTATTGCATGGCCAAGAGCTTGAACTCTCCAATGTAAAGTTAATAACACCAAGGCAGTAATTTGATTTGTGTGGATTTCGAAAGTTTTCTGTTGTATATGACATGTGATCGTTGGCCTATTGAGTTTGTGAACCTAATGAATTCACCGGTTAATGTTTATTTATTTATTTGTATCTTACGTGTTTTTTGTCAAGTTTAATGACTAAAAAGACTTAAGTATAGTACTACATAAATTTAGTGATATATGATTGGGCTCTTAAATGACAATTATGACATATTGGGTGCGTATAATTATTAATTACATTGCGTAACCCCATGAGTCTACTAGTAAATATAGATTAGTCAAAATATTTTTATTAAGTAATACAAAAGTTAAATTATTAAAAAAAATATAAATATAACAAAAAGTTCAACCTCTTATTAGATTTAAAATCATCATAAAACTAAAACTAATGAGATTTAAAATTCACATTCACAATCTCAAAACTAAAACTAGTGAGATTTAAAAATCACATTCACAATCTCATAACCAAAGGTAATCTTCCCAATAGTTATTATTGGATTAAAAACAATCACCACGTAACAATAAAGTGGCGGCTCAATTTTTCTGAAGATTATATTTTCTTTTGGTGATTTTTAAAAATTAAAAACTTTTTCTTTCCCTTCATAGACATAGTAGCTTATATTTGCTCCATTCCACATAAACAAGAGAGAACTTATATTGATTTTAGTAATAATCATTCAGCCGATAGTTATTATGGTTACCCCTGTTGGGATTCCACACATAATTATTATTTTTTAAAGAAAAGATTTAAAAATTACCAAGTACAACAATTTTTAATCATACCCAATTTCTTTAATGTTAATAGATTATATATTTTTTTTATAATTATGTTACTTTTTAGAATAATTATTTAATATTCTAATGTATGTTTCAATCTTTACAAATTTGCCGCATAATAATAATAAAATATATTATTATTTACTTTTAACATTAATAAATATATAACCTTGCACATGATTACCAAATATTATTGCTAACACAATATAACAATACCAACACAACCCAAAATATATCGTACGTTATAACATCATCCCCATTCCCAGATCATGTAATTATTTAAGGAGCATATAGTTTAAAAAAGTAGTTCAGAATTCTGAAACTAAATAAAATCAGAAAAGGGTGCTTGTGCTTCACCAAATACTTTTCAGAATCATTTTTACAATACCGAATTATTCTACACTCTTTCAAAAAAATAAATAAAATCCTATGAAGCTAACTGCTACAAACAGAAGTGACACCTAACGAGTCTAGAGAAGCTCTAATCTTCGTAAAAGGATACCCCCACATCATATATTTTTATCTCCCGCTCCCTAATCATCTCTACAAATGAAAACTATATCACAACACAAAAGTTACTATTACTTCCCAGATTTTTACCATACTGTATCAAAAAACAACGATGTTCTCATCAGTCATCACGTGACAATTATACAAACCATCACCAGAGAATGGGCAAACAGAGGATACGAGCCCAGAAAATATGTGATCCCATTCCCATACACGACGTTCTCATAGATGACAAGTACAAGGATTAAAGGCTATCTCCTGCATGATTTAACTATGGATATAATAACATTATTTGTGTTTCTCAAAATTATTGACCAATTCTTGGCCGCTCCACAAAGGAAGAATGCTAACTAAAAATAGAAACAGAAGTGAGCAAGCAAACAAAAATTTAAGGGTTACGTATAAATGAATCTGTCGAATGTTATAGTGGGGCGGAATCATCTTCCACAAAAACCCAAGAATTTTATGCCACTTTCTTGCTTGCCACTAAGCTTTAAGCTAGCACTGGTTTGGGAAAAAAATCCTCAGCTTTCAGCAGCTTTGGTGGCCTTGTAGTTGTTCACTAGCTGCATCTGCACATCCTGAGAAACTGGAGAATGCTCTTTATACTCCATCGTGAACTCACCCTTACCCTGCACAAAATCAAGGGCCAAAAACACGTCAGTCACTAGCAATCCCAATTTCAACGGGAGCAATATGGAATTATTTGTGTTGATCTGTTTCACCTGGGTCATTGATCGAAGTGCTGTCGAGTAACCGAACATATTATTGAGAGGAACCTGAAAAACCAAAAAGTTATTTCTAGATCTCCAAATACTAACAAGGTTGAGTACTCAGGAATATGCTAAAAATTTAATCAAGTATTCCATTAGAGAAGCACGACTGTAATTTTATGTAATACGGAATGAGAAGAACAAATGTCATGCATACATGAGCTGTGATTACGGAATCATCTCCATCCTGGTCATTCCCGACAATCATGCCTTTTCTCCTGTTGCATTCATTATTTATCCACTTTTAGTTCACTAGGTTGAAGAATGAAAAGACAACAAATATTTCTATTACAGAGAATCAACAAGTATATACACTTTTTTGAGCAGGGATACTCACTTGTTAATATCACCAGTCACCGTGCCCTGAAATTCTGTAGGTACTTTCAGTTCAACCAGCATTATAGGTTCCAATATGACAGGCCTTGCTGCCGTATAACACTGTTTGCATAAAGAGGTGATATAAGAGCCCGTGAATCAAAAGTCTTTAAATATAAGAACATTCAAAAATACCCACTAATCCACCTCAACATACTAACTTCAAAACCAAAAGAAACAAGGGTGGAAGAAAGAAGAGAAATGCGAAAGTTTAAGTAATTTATTTATACCACAGCTTCCACTCTTGACAAGGGGCATGAGAATACCTGTCTAAATGCGTAGATGGCAGCTAACTTAAATGCGAGTTCACTGGAATCCACTGCATGGGATGCACCATCAGTTATACAAACACGGATATTTTCAACTGGGTGACCTATTAATGAACCCCTATAACACAAAAAGGTCTATGTTACCAATAGCAAACATGTGGTCGAAGAATGTACCTAATGAAGACAATTAATAAAAAACTAGCAGTACTAACAGTAACCAACAACAGTAGGCACAGCGGAAGCAAGAACAGAAACAAGGAGACCAACAAACATAATTAAAAATAGAATAATTTCACAAAATATAAGGAGGTTTCACCATTTTTTTATCTGTTTTAATAGAAAAGGTGGAGAAAGATATTCAATTATACTTCAAAAGTATAAAATGTAACATCTTGAGTAATTTCGCTGATTTCATGGTGAGATAGTTTTGTTTTCAGCTGTTGGTTAGCGAGGCAAAGAGATTCCATTATACTCTTGAGTAATTTCCCTGATTTCATGGTGAGAGAGTTTTGTTTGTCAGCTTTGGTTAGTGGGGCAGAAATGCCAGAACCAATTAGTTTGCAGCATGAGACCATAGAAATCAGTACATGCAACACGGCAATGTCCATACAGAAAGGAAAGCAAAATTATATCACTCACGAATTGGCAGCTTCTTTAAAACCCTTCTCGATTGCTGGGATAAAATTTGATGGTATAGCTTGTCCAACAATCATGTTCTCAAACTCGAACTTAGTTGGCGACCCATGCGGAAGAGGTTCAACATACCTGCAATATAAAAATTTAGATGGTAATTTAGCCACTAAATTTAAACCCTAAACCTCTACAACAATCACAAACCATAATCCATTGGGTTCAGTCAATTACATGAATTCTAGACCCCTCTATCTCTATCCATGGCCATACCTTTTGTGAGGCCTATAGGGTTCCCTACCACGTTTTCTTTGGTCTTCCTCTCCTTGCTACAAATTTTCTCCATTGCAACCACTCACTTCATAGGTACTTCTATCAGTCTTCTTCTAACATGTCTAGACCATTTTAATTTAGATTCCTGTATTTTATCTTCAATAGACGTGATCAGTGTTTTGAAAAGCCCTAAGTGCACTTAAGCACAGAAGGCCTACGAACCTTAAGCACAAAGTGAAGCGCAATAAAGAGTATAAACATTTATAAGCATATAAAATATAAACTATTAAAAAAGCAATCAATAAAAAAAAAACTAAATAAGAATGAGGGTTAAAAATTTAACAAAAGATGAGATACCATTTTTCATTTATGTTTTATATCAGCTTACAAGTTCATGCAACATAGCAAGAACACAGGGGACATAAAAAAGATACAATTTGGTCAGTTGCTGGTGTTGATAGAACTTGGAAGACAAACTAGTTTGAATTCTTAGTTGAAAAGATCTGAATATGCTAAGACTTCTTTTTTAATTTTTATTTTAGGGAGTCTTCTTTTGTCTTTTTGTAAAAGTTTTGCAAAAAACCTCACTCTATGTCATTAACATGATTTATATAGAGGATCAGATAGAAGAATTAGGAAAAAAAAATCATTTCTAATTTACAACAATTCCCAATTATCAACTCCTAATTTATAACAATTCCCAATTAATCAAAACAATCCCTAATTTACAGCAATTAGGAATAAATTAGCAACCCCTAATGTATATCTAATTACATGTTTCCTTCAATATTTTTTGCTTGGTAAATACAGTTGAGTCTTCCCTTTTTTTTTTTTTTTTAAACAAATGTATATATGATTTTATTTAGATCTGATAATAGCTTTTTTGGGTAAGGATTCCATACAAGTAGCCACACCATTGCAAAAATTTAAACAAATCCAACCATTCATATTATTTGATAAAAAAACCCATATGTATTTCTAAAGCACGCTTTTTGTGCTTCAAAACTTAGGTAAAAGTGCAACTTAAGTATGCTTTAATCACACTCAGCTAAAGGCATTGAACTTCACACAAAAAAGGCCCCAAGCATGCTGATCTTTGCACTTTGTGCTTAAAGCAAGCTTTTTTTAAATACTGGGTGCAATTGCAACCTTATTATGTTTGATCTCATTTCTTATTTTGTTTTTTGTAGTATGATGGTACATCCATCATAAAATTCTAATTTAACAGGTAAAACTATTAATATAATAATAGCCACTGTCAACAGGTTAGAAAAATATGTTGTTAAGCGTAACTACTCTGGTCACTAATAATGGAGAACTAAAGAAAAGATGCAAGAAATTCTGTCAAATATCACATGAAAAAAATGAAAGAACAGAGCATCAAGATTAAGTGAAATATAAGATGACGAAACAAATAGACAGGCAACTTTGAAATCAAGAAGGGCAGGCTGCAGAATGCACACACAGGCCCTTTTTGGGAACTCAAATGACTACCACTAGCTCACAAAATATAGTGGGAATCCATCAATCATATGCAGGATTATTGATAGTTCCAAGTTACAGTAGCCAAAATCAATTCATTGTTTTTTCAAAACAATAAGGGAAACATGGGCCATGTATGGTGTCATACAGGCAACAAAATTATTGAAATAGTCAGTTCCGTCTTTTTCTTCTTTTGAATCTAAAAATACTGGCTTGGTGCTCCTAAGTTTAAAAGCACATAATAATAATGCAATCAAAAGGATTTGTCCACAGGAGCAAAAGAAGTATTATCCACACTTACCCGACAACACGTCCATATTGACCTTGTCCTCCAGTTTGCTTTTTGTGTAAATAGTCAAATTCAGCACGTTGAGTAACAGTCTCTCTGAAGTTAACACGAGGCTTTCCAACAGTTGCATCAACCTGCATAAGGATATATGAAGAAGACATTAGGAAGAACTTGAATAACTTCTATTCAAATTTTCTTTATGATTGTGCAACAGGATGACTGAAAATTGAGGGTGAAAGAGTAATACCTTGTACTCTCTCCGAATGCGTTCTACATATATGTCCAAATGCAGCTCTCCCATTCCAGAAATAATTGTCTGCCCACAAAAACAGAAAGGATTTCTATCAATGAATTTCCAAATGAGTAAATGCCTAATTAATAAACAAATAAATAAGTAGCAAATGAACATTAAGAGTTAGAAATCACACTTGGCCACTCTCTGCATCCAAACCAACACGAAAGGTAGGATCCTCTCTCTGAAAGCGGTTCAAAGCTTTCGAGAACTGCAAGGAAATGATAGTTATCCTGTAAGTCATACCATCTACCTAATACTAAAACATATACAGAAAACTACTCACTTGTCCTCCAGAATCTTTAGAAACTGGTGAAACAGCCAATGACATAACTGGCTCCGGGACATTCATGGATGTCATAGTATACCTTACTGATCCATCAGTAAAAGTATCACCTGGTAACAAAAAATCACAAAAAGCAAAGTTAGAAAAAGAAGGAAAGATGAAAAATAAACAAACAACAAGATGAGCAATCTATGAAGCAACTGCACATCTCCAGATTCAATTTTGCAGATACTGTCTAGTACTGATGATTCATTTTGCTTGTTTGTCACACATCTGAAGATAAGATTTAACTTTGATCAGATCACTTGTCTGTACTCTGTAAGCATTGATAGAGAGCATAAATGGGTACCTGAAGCACAATCTACCCCAAATACGGCTACCATTTGCCCAGCATGTGCCTGTTGGATGTCCTGCAGCATGAAACATGCAAAAAAAAAAAAAGAAACCTGGGGTAAGATATAAAGGATTTTAATGAACCCAAGCAATGAGAAAAAATTTAACAGTTGCACGAACCAAGGGTGGACTTTTCAGCAAAAAGAAAGAACGCATAAATAAGCAGGCCTACCTCCATCTCATCTGAATGCATCCGAACTAAGCGAGGCACCTGTAACAAGTCCAGGTCACACTTCACATTTTGAATGAAAAGAATAGGCAACATAGATAAGACAGAAGACCAATTTCTTTTCTGTTATAATTCTTATCGATGTAAAAAGAGAAGACCAATTTCAACATATTTCTTAAACATGTAAAGTTGATTAAAGATTTGAAAGAAACAATCAGAGAAGAAAAGAGAATTCCAGAATAATGCCTCGTTCAATAATAACAAAACAGAGAGGTTAGCCTATTTATATGACAGGCTTAACCTCCTAATAACACTTAAAACACAATAGCTACAGCACATGGACTAAGCTATAACCGAACAACTGAAATCAACACTAAACAGAATACAAACTGAAACAGCAACACAAACAAAGACTTCAACAAGCCTTAATTCCTTCAACAAAACATTCTTCCCCGGTACCTCACCCTTCTTCCAACCAAATCTATCATAAGGGGCTCAGAGGGCAGAGGAAATGGAGGTGGTACTGACTGACCAACAGACCCATAACCTGGTTCAATCAGCCCACAGGATGATGAGGCAGGTATTTTTGAACTGCAATGGTTAATTCTAAGGTGAGATACAATCAGATCCAACTGTATCAAGCCTATCACCCATCTCTGAAAGTTGTGTTATATATATTTGCATTGAGTAGGCCCAAATAGAATCAGTGAAGCCCAATCACAAGCCTCAAGCGAGAGTTAGTTGGTTAGGTTATTTTCTAACGATAACTAATGAGAGGTTATAAATGGTAATGTTATATCCGTGTATTTCCATTGTAATGTCCGCCCCTATTGTTTATAAATAGAGGGCAGGGGTAGTCGCTTATGCAGGAAATGAACGAGTGCAATTGTGAGAGAAAAGTCTAGTGTGATAGCCTTTGTAATCTTGGAAGATTTTGTACTTGTGAGAGACTACTGTTGTACTGTTGGTTCAAGATTAAAAAGAAAAACTGCTCTTGGGATTTAAGGCTGGATGTAGGATCATCAATCAATTGACGATCTGAACCAGGATAAAATCCGGTGTCTTGTGTGGTTTGCTTTCTGTTCTCTACTGTTCAATTATATTTTTATTGTTCTTGTATTTTATATTGTTCATCCGCGCACGTGTGTGTATTCTATATGGAAAATTGAGTGCATTCCAGTGCTCCCAAGATAACATTTTGCAATATATGTTGCTCCTGCTTCAAGGCCCCAGAAAACCTCCAACCTCTATCTCAAAGAGGAACAATGCAAAACAAGTAGAAGAAGCCACATAATAAGACATCAAGAAAGGGAGCAAAGACCAGACTACACGTCCTCCAACAAATTGTTTGTTCAAGTTTTGCCAAACGTATACCCCAGAAAATATGGAGGAACATCAAGAAAACCCTCATATCATATGAGGGAAAAGACGATCAAGCAAAGATTGGCCAAGTTAAAATTTACACGCTTGGTTTAGAACTTACCTTAACTTTCTTGCCCGTGTTTATGTTGATGATGAAATCACCCTTCTTTATGATGCCTTCATAAATTCTTCAATTGTAAAAATTTAAAATCAGTACGATTGTTTGAGTATAAATGTACTATCAGCAAAGACCACAAGTCTACAAGAACAAATTCTCAAAGGAACAGGGAAAATTTCAGATATTAAAATGGAATAAAGATCTTAGGCATACCTTAAATATGTTAACTGACCAAATCGGCCTTCTTCCAATTTAAATGCCAGAGCTACAAGAGGTCCAACTGGAGTTCCAGACAACACAACCTAATAGCAGTTAACTCAGAGGAACAGATTGTTCATTGATCAGGCTCAATACAACTAACAAAAACTGAAGGTAGTTAATGAAGCAGCCATTTCAACAATACCTTCTCTTCATTCTTAGTTTGGTCAAGTGCATGGTTACTAACTTCTGTAGGACAAGGCAAATAAGAAAGAACACCATCAAGAAGCGGTTGCACACCCTGTAATCCAAAGTAGCAAAAGGTCAAACTACTTTCTTGTTGTAAAAGAAGGCAGTTCATATACTACACATCAAATCCATAAGAATAGAGGATGAATAGAACAAAAGGAGAGGGGGGAAGAGAAAGAACAGAACCCTTCATGAGACAAATGAAACATACTATCTGAAATAGTAGTCAAATAATACAACAAATGTCATTTAAATGAAAATAACAGAAAAATATACCATCTGAAAAAATAAAAAAATGTAATAATCAAAATCTACCTTGTTTTTAAATGCACTACCCATGAATACTGGTATGAACTTTCTTGCTACAGTGGCCCGACGAATTGCTTCCTACAAAAATGAAAGAGAACACATAAACAAGCTATGAAAGAAATACCTTTAAGAGCTGATGTCAGCATCAGATAAACAAGCAGAGGATATTAGAGAAAAGATCAATAAGTGGATCAACTTGTACAACATGGTAGCAACAATATTCAATAATTTGAGCTATAAGCTTACAGTCATGGGATAAGTCGGCTCATGGTGCAGTACAATGAAAAAAAATCTCTTCTTTTATAAATTAAAATCAATTGAAAGTAACTTGTAGACATATTTGACAACGAACTGAAGGAAAAAAAATATAATTAATTGCAAAACTAACAAAATGCTATTAGTTTCCAGAGTGATCTATCATGAGAGGAAAAATTTCAAGAATAACAATTATCATGTTCCACTCTGCCATAATGATTTCCCATGCCATCTATTTACTACAGACTTTTATCTTTCAAAAGGATAGAAAATCATAATGCTATGCAACAAAGATTGATATGTGTTGTTGGGCCTATTGTCTGTGCATTATGCCCGTGTGTATGAGTGAGAGTGCCTTCAGATAAGTAAGAGTGTAATACTAACAAAAAATTTACAGGGGTGTGGAGGGTTGATCCAATATAAAACCTATGAGATTAAGAATTTACAATTCTAAAAGCATTCAAGAATAAGGTAAAAGTGGAAAGACAAAATACAAAAACCTCTTCTAACCACCAAAACAAGGCGAAACAAGAATCATCTGTTTACCTTATGTTTTGGTAGGGGCAGATGGAAGCTAAAAGTAACCCTTTGTCAAGCCCTTAGATTATGGGCTGGACAATTGAGGGAATTCGGATTGAATTCCAAGAAAGAAATGAATGTAGGAAAACAGATAGAATGAGAGAGGGAGAAACAGAGAATGAGAGGAAATGAAAGAGAGAACGAGAGAGAGAGAGAGAGAGAGAGAGACTTTTGTATTATTCTCCAATGATCCATTCTCACAATAGCTGGTCTCTTTATATAGAGTCTATATCAATATAACAACAACCTAACTAACTAACCTCTTAACACCAACTAACGGCTACTATCGGCCCTATAAGGATTTGCCCCTAGGATCGTGACAATTCCCAACCCTTCAAACAATTCTTGTCCCCAAGAATTAACAGTTGCAGACCCCGTTCTTCATCCAATTCCAGCCTTCATAATCTGAATTCTATTTCGCCTTTTCTTGTTCTTTTCTCTTACTCGCCTTGGCCTCTTTTTCTTCCTCCTTCCTGGCTTTATCTGATGAATGAGAGAGGGAACAACATCCTGTTGTTCAACAAGTTTTTCAAACTCGTTTGAAGTACTGCCTTCATTTCCTTTTGCCAAAATCAAAACCAACTCCTTTGCCTCTTCAATGGCTATGAAATCTCCAACAATATCATTTCCTGTGATATTTTCCTTTCCCGCATTCACAGCATCTTCTACTTCCTCATCTTCCCTAAAGATCTCCTCAATAGGATTATCTTTTACTTCTTGAATTTCCTGTTCCATTGTGGGCAATTCATTAACTTCTTGCTGTAAACTGAGGGTAGCCATAGAATTACTTTTGTCCTGCTGGCTGCTCTTAAGAAAACTTTTAAGTGGCAGCCCGTGCTTTCTGCAAATGGTTTCCAGGGCTAATTCTTGCAGCCTCGCCTTCTCCACCGCTTGTTCCATCGTCATAGGACAGAATGTATTCACCATAAGCCTTAGCGTAACATTTAGACCATTAGTGAATCTTGATACAAAATAAGACTCATTCAAGGTTGGATGGGAAAGGAGTGCCCTTGCTTTCAATTTCTCAAACTTAATCCAATACTCTTTAACCGAGTCCTCATGTTTTAGCTTGTTGAACTCCTCGTTGTAACTCTCGTCTTCAACTCGATTTTTCTTGGCAGACTTAAAAAATTCATCAAACTTACTTGATATACCTTTTAATTTGCTGTCAAAACAATCCCAAGTATTTGCAATCCTTGTATCCATCTTTTCAGCTCAATTCCTTGCACCTTTGACACAACAATCTGTCCTTGCTTTAGAATCGCACCATCAAGATCGCCCGGAATCACCCAATCACCATCCAATTTCTAGGATCACCGAAATTTGCTTGCCCAACTTTTGCCGAAATCTGCCTTTGATCACCATTGCAGTCCTTTCAAGTCCGAGTTGAGAATCTCAATTGAAATAGCAACAATTGAGGATCACCAATTGTCGGAATTTGCTTCAAAAATGGTTGAACTTCTCAGCCAAGAAGTATTGGTCTTGAACTTCAATCAAGACTGATTCTTGATCCTTCGCCTTCAACTTCCAACCCCAGCTTCGTCTGAATTTTCAATTGACACCCAAGGTGTTGGAATTTGATTGCCCTTGTCGCACCCTTGGGTCTGCTTCTTTCGTGCTTGCCTTCAAGTTGCGACCACCGGAATTCACTACCACCCCTAGTCGACACCTTCCTCCTCGCTTTCGATGCCTTCTTCGCCGTGATACCCTTCAAGATTTGATCGAAGGTAGTCGCTCGTGCTCGCCTACCCAAGCCCAGGCTCCTCGCTTGCGAAGTCTAATTCTGCCTCGTTTGAGTCATCTTCGCTTCTGTCAATTCTGCCTTTTTTTGGGTCGCATCATGTCCTTCAATCTTCAGTTATGCCTTGTCTTGGGTTGCCTCTTGTTGGCATTCGTGAGTCCGACTACTTCTTCAATTGCTTGTGACTACCACTTCTCAAGATTTTGTTGAATTAACGGCACTAACTCGTTGGAATTGCCTGCACTACCGTGACCGCACCGGAGTTGCTATTGCTAGCAAGTTCTAATGTTGGCCCTCACTGTGATGACTTCTGCCAATTACCTAGCCGGTTCGTCTGGCTCTGATACCACTTGTCAAGCCCTTAGATTATGGGCTGGACAATTGAGGGAATTCAGATTAAATTCCAAGAAAGAAATGAATGTAGGAAAACAAATAGAATGAGGGAGGGAGAAACAGAGAATGAGAGAGAAATGAGAGATAGACTTTTGTATTATTCTCCAATGATCCATTCTCACAATAGTTGGTCTTTATATAGAGCCTATATCAATATAACAACAACCCAACTAACATCCTAACTAACTAACCTCTTAACACCAACTAACGACTACTATCGGCCCTATACGGATTTGCCCCTAGGGTAGTGACACGCTTTTTGGAAGAGCAATTTGAAAAGGGAAAGGGACACCCTTGTCCCCTTCCCTTTCTCAGTTTTCTCGACACCCCAAATGGGTTGTAGGAAGGAAGAAGAAGACAGATGAACAATATTATTTGTTATTAATTTTACTATTGAAATAAGTTTAATCCTTGAAAGCTTACTTAAAAATTTATTGAATCCGAAGGAAGCTATTTATACAAGACAAAATGCTACTTTATCTCCTAGAAAATAGTAGCAAATTCAAACTTAAAAAACAGTAACTAATATTCAAAATTAAGTTGTCTGTTATTTTTTGGTTTCAAACTTCAAACTTGAATTTCTCTCTTGAATCTTGGAGCTTTATCTCATATACCAAACTTCCTTTTAAATCTTTATCTTATCCAACCAACTTATCTTTTTAAACTTGAATGCCTAATCTCATCCAACACTCCCCCTCAAGCTGGAGAATAGATACTTGTTATTCCCAACTTGCCAATTAGCGCTTCGAAACCTCGTCTTACCATGGCTTGTGTAAATACATCAGCCACTTGACTACTTGTGGGAATATAAGATAGGTTAATTTCTCCTTTCTCAATCTCCCTTTTTATAAAACTTCGCTCTATTCTCACATATTTCATACGATCATGCTTAACTGGATTTTTCACAATGTCGTTTGCTGATTTACTATCACAATACACCTTTGTTATAACAAAGGAATCTGTAAGTCTTCTATTAGCCTTTGTTAGAGTTCTGTCTCGAGTAAGAATGATGTTGGCTTTGACAGTGAGTGTGCATCGTTATTTTAGAGGGTATAGCTAGGCAGTAACCAACTTGTAATTAGAATTTAAGTTGGGGGGTTAAACCGGTAATATCCATACCCAATTATGTAAATGTCTAGGAGTTAATGCCCTAATTTTCTATAAATAGGGTAGAGAGCTAGGCGTTTATGCATGCATGATTTTCATGAGAAAGCTTTGTAATCTTGTATGCTTGTAATCGTGGGTGCTAAGGCTGTATTGATCTCATTCTAATCAATAAAAGAAGGCTGCTCTCGGAGGGTTCTAAGGCTAGATGTAGGGTTGTCCTAAGGAGTAATTTGAACCAGGATAAATTTGGTGTTTCTTGTTGGTTCGCGTTTATGTTTCTATCTCTATTTCAATTCAATATTATGTTGTTTTGTGCTTTGGTTTGTTTTGATAAATCTTTGAGTGCGTGCGCATGAGAGAAACTATAATTCGTCTAAGATAACAATTTCCAATGCTCCCTATATAACAACTTGGTATCAGAGCCAGTCTTTAGGATCAAGAAAAGCCAAAGATTTCATTGTTTTAATTTTCTATCATAGAAATAGTGTCAAGAATGTCTGCCACTAGATATATTGAAAAGTTTGATGGCCAGAATGATTTTGGCCTTTGAAAAACGAGAATGAGGGTTTTGCTAGGGAATTTAGGATTGGAAGAAGCTTTAGATGGTGAAGCAAAAATGCCTAAGACATACTTGAATGATTAGAAAAAAGAAATCATCAGGAAAGCCTATAATACCTTGATATTGAGTCTAGGGGATAAGGTGTTGCGGGAGGTATCAAAAATGAAAACCACAACAGAGCTTTGGCTTAAATTAGAAAGTTTTTACATGACCAAGACCCTATCAAGCCGATTGTCTTTAAAGCAGTGTTCTAAAACGCGGTCAAGGTGGCCGCCTAAGCACTAGGTGGCCCTTGGCCGATGCGATTAAGCCCTAACCGGCACCCTAAGCGCCTGGCTAATTAATCTGGCCCGATCGGCGCCCAGGCGGCCCCAGCGAAGCCTAGCCGCCTCGATCGGGCGCGGCATAGGCCGCCTACCTACCTGGGTTGCGCCTGGCCTGGCTGCTGCGATTTGTAAGAGGCATTCGTGTAGAGATGGTGGATGAAGGTGCCTACCTACCTGGGTTGCGTGCGGCCTAGCCACTACGATTTGTAAGAGCCGTGTAGAGATGGTGGCGAAGGACGAAGGTGGACAAAGTGTCATCGCCTCTGAAGCTCAAGAACACTGTCGCTACTCTGAGAAGCGGAAGAGGAGGCGGCGGCTCTTTACCTCTTGTAGTAGTAGTAGTCATTGAATAGAGGGGGCAAAGAAGAATGGAACTCGTCTGGGAGACGAGAGATTTAGGAGGCCGGCCGGGGGGGGGGGGGAAGAGAGAGAGAGACCAGACACCAAATAAACAAATAAACCAAAGCAATGGTCAAAAAGATAGGAAATTTGGGAGAAATTTGTGGGAAAAAAAGTCAAGAAAAGTATATTTTATGGGTTAAATTATTGTTAATATATAATTTAATTTGTGTGTGATTTACTATTAAATGAAAGCACAAAATAATGTAAGAAAACAACAAATGTTACAAAATAATGCAAGTTTATGTGCTGAAAATAGTAATTTTCCTAGGCTTCGCCTAGGCTCCCTAGCCGCCAAGCCCAGGTTTGGCACCCGATTAGTGCCTAGCGCCTTTTAGAACACTGATTTAAAGGCCAAGTTCTTTACCTTCAAAATGAATGAAGGTCAAAGATTACAAGATCACATTGACAGTTTTTAATAAATTGTGTCTAGATCTGGAAAATATAGATGTTAAATATGATGATGAGGATAAGGCATTAGTCTTGTTGCATTCTCTCCCAAAATCATATGAGACTTTTGTAGATATATTAAAACATGGCAGGGACATTGTAACCCTAGATGGTGTAATAGGGGCATTGAATTCAAAGGAATTGCAGCATAGGGTAGATGGAAAGAGCTCAGTTGGGGATGTGTTAACAGTTAGATCTAGACTCGACAAGAGGGACCCTAGGCAAAGGGAAAGATCTAGGTCCAAATAAGAATTATAGAATGTTATAACTGCCATGAGGAAGGACATATTAAGAGAAATTGTCCTAGGAGAAAAAAGGATTTTCTAGATAGGCCTAAGTCTGAAAGTTCCTCATCCATTTGTGAATATGACTATGATAGTACCAATGCACTTGTAGTGTCTGAAAATACAGATAAAAATGTATGGATATTAGATTCTGCATGCTCTTTCCATGTCACCCCATAGGCAATGGTTTTTGAATTTTAAAGAAATAGAAGGGGGTAAGGTGTTGTTAGGAAATAATCATGAATGTAGGATTAAAGGCATAGGAGGTATAAAGATCAAACTGCATGATGGGTCTATTAAAACATTGAATTCTGTAAGATATGTTCCTGATTTAAGAAGAAATTTAATTTCCCTTGGAGAGTTAGATAAAAGCAGCTACTCCTATAGAGGAGATGGAGGAGTCCTAAGGGTGTCTAGAGGCTCTCTAATAAGCATGAGAACAGTCCTAAATAATGGAATCTATGTGCTGCAAGCCTCCACAGTGTGTGGAGAATCTGCAGCCACTGAGTTAAAAGCCTGTGATAAGACAAGGCTTTGATATTTTAGGATACGTCACATTAGTGAGCAAGGCCTTAGAGAATTATCTAAGCAAGGGATATTAGGTGAAGGGATACTTACAAATTTAGATAAATGTGAGTCATGCATATTTGGAAAATCAACTAAGGTAAAATTCTCCAAAACTGCCATACATTCATCTAAAGCACCTTTAGACTATATACACTAATTTGTGGGGTCCTACCCAAACATTAACTCATGGTGGAGCTAGGTATTTCCTATCAATTATAGATGACTTTTCTAGGATGGTTTGGGTGTATGTTCTTAAGTCAAAAGACCACACTTTTGAAGCCTTCAAGGGCTAGAAAACCATGTTAGAAAACTAGAAAGGAAGCAAAATTAAAATCATTAGGACTGATAATGGTTTAGAATTTTTTAATAAGGAATTCTCTCATCTATGTAAAGAAAATGGAATCCTAAGACATTTAACAGACCCTGGAAATCCAAAGCAAAATGGGTTTGCTAAAAGGATGAATAAGACCTTGCTAGAGATGGTTAGATGCAAGATTTTTCATGCTAAATTACCCAAAACTTTTTTGGGAGAAGCTGTAAATACAACAGCTTATATTATAAACTTATCTCCCTCAGCTGCTATAAGATTTAAGACCCCATATGAAATGTGGACTGGACATAACCCTAGCTTGGACCACTTAAAGAGTGTTTGGGTGCTTGGCTTATGCCCATGTTAAGCAAGGGAGGGGCAAAAGATGTTTGTTTATAGGGTACCCTTTTGGTGTAAAAGGGTACAAATTGTGGAGTTTAGAATTAGGGTTTCCTAGGACAATAATATCTAGGGATGTGACCTTTGATGAAAACTCTACTATAAAAGACAAGCTTAGATAAATCTAAGGGAAATGAAGGGAATTCTAAAGCAGTGGAAGTTGTACAGCAACTAGGACCTTCAGAAAATGTCTTAGCCCTATAAACCTAAATCCAGAAGAATAGATGTCTGAAAATACAACAGATAGTCCTATAGATCAGGATTCAGATTATAGTAGAGAGAGTGAAGAGCCATCTAACATAGAAAGTGAGCCAGACCATTAGAGGTATAATGTTGCAACAGATAGGCAAAGAAGATATGTTAGGTGTATGGATATTTGGATTTAGTTTCCTATGCACTTTTAAGTGCAATAGAAGAAGCTGGTGAGGAGCCTCTTACATTTGAAGAGGCAATGCACTCTAAAGATTCCAAGAAATGGCAAGCTACCATGCAATCCAAGATGGAGTCCCATATGAAAAATGAGACTTGGACATTAGTAGATAAACCCTTAGGGAAAAGGGTGGTGGGCTGTAAGTGGTTATTCAAGATTAAGGTGCTGGGAAAGAAGATAAGCCTAGGTGTAAGGCTAGACTAGTGGCTAGGGGCTTTACTCAAGTGCTCGGTATAGATTTTAATGAAGTATTCTCACCCGTTGTGAGACATCCTTCAATTAGGATTTTGTTAGCCATAACAACACACTTAGATTTAATCCTTGATCAAATAGATGTCACCACAACCTTTCTACATGGAGAGTTAGAGGAAAATATTCTTATGGAGCAGCCTAAGGGATTTGAGGTTAGAGGGAAAAGAGAGCAAGTATGTTTGCTTAGGAAGTCTCTCTATGGATTGAAGCAATCTCCTAGGCAATGGTATAAGAAATTTGACTCTTTTATGATAGTCCAAGTGTTTAAAAGAAGTGCATTTGACAGCTGCGTTTATTTCAAACATATACCTAGTAAGATATCAATATACCTTATCCTGTATGTAGATGATATACTGATTGCTAGTCAATCAACCATAGAAATCCAAAATTTAAAGCTGAGATTGAGATCAGCCTTTGAAACGAAAGAATTAGGAGAAGCTAGGAAGATATTAGGCATAGAAATTAAGAGAAATAAGCAGCATAGACAGCTTATCCAATCCCAAAAGGCATACCTTAGCAAGTTGGTTAAGAAGTTTAATATGCTGAATACAAAGGAGGTTTCAGTCCCCTTTGCACAGCACTTTAAACTCTCCCATGAGCAGTCCCCAAGTAGTGAAGCAAACATGAGAGAAATGAGTAAGATTCCTTATTCAAATGCAGTGGGCAGCCTGATGTACAACATGGTCTGTACGAGGCCAGATTTGGCTCATGCTATGAGTGTATCTAGCAGATTTATGGCCAATCCAGGTAGTGCTCACTGGGATGCTGTGAAATGGACATTGAGATATGTGAAAGGAACATTAGATATGGCTTTGGTTTATGGTGGAGCAAAGCTAGAAGAAGAACCTTGCAGTATAGGATTTTCGGATACTGATTATGCAGCAGACCTAGCTAGGAGGAGATTCTCAACCGGATATGTTTTTCAGCTATGGAATTCTACCACAAGCTGGAAGACCAACCTGCAGCCCGTGGTGGCTCCTTCCACCACTGAGGCTGAATACATTGCTGTTACAGAAGCAATCAAGGAAGGTCTTTGGTTAAAAGGGATTGTGGGTGAACTCCTAGGAAGAAATGTTAAGGTTGAGTTAAGATGTGATAGCCAAAGTGCAATCCACTTGGCTAAGAATCAATCCCACCATGAAAGAACCAAACATATTGATGTTAGGTATCATTTCATTAGGGAGATCCTTGATAAGGAGGAAGTAAACCTAATTAAGGTTGCTGGAGAAAACAATGCGGCTGATATTTTTACCAAACCAGTTCCTTTGTCCAAATTACAACATTGTTTGAAAATTCTTAGTGTTTCCTTTGTTTGTTTGTGTTAATGCTGGAACCAATGGAGAGCAGGCCAAGGCTTTGATGGATGAAGGATGGATCTTACTCAAGACCCTTGTTAGTAAAAACGTGAATTATTCGCATATTATACACAAATTATTCCATATTTTTATTAAAAGTATTATACTAGCGTATTTTTGAAATATTCGGATTAATTCGCACATTTTAAACTTAAGTATAAAACACATCTGAAAAATTCGTTGTCAGCAAGGCATGTGCAGCAAACTAACAATAAATTTTTTTTATTATTATTATAACTAATGGCCTATGATGGTTTTATTATTTAATATATTTATAATCACCACTGAAGAAACATGCCTCCTTGTTTCTACTTTCCCACTTTCCAATTCCACCCACATGTCCTTTCGTTATTTTTAAATATTAATAAATATTATTATCCATTCCTTCCTCCCATACATATCTCTCCTTCAGTTATTTTTAAATATTAATGAATATTATTATTCATTTCTCCCATACATATCTCTCATGTCTCTATTATGTCTTTTTCAATTATTATTTTGTAATATTGGTAAAAATATAAAATTATATTTTTACGTTTAATGAGTTAGTTTTTTATTTATTAAGAATATGTTTGTTTACATATATATAATATGCCGAATTTTTATTGCCGAATTTATTCAGTTGAAACGTTTTAAACACGAATTAAGTCTTTATCGAATATTTTCCAAATAACGAATATTTGACCAAATTTTTGACCGTATTTAAAACATATCAAGCTGAATAATACTCGTAGTTTTATCGTTTCGAATTTTTCCCGTTCCCCGAATTGCTAACAAGGCTCAAGACAATGGTGGAGATTGTTAAGAGTTTTGTCTCGAGTAAGAATGATGTTGGCTTTGGCAGTGAGTGTGCATCGCTATTTCAAAAGGGTATAGATAGGCGGTGGCCAACTTGTAATTAGAATTTAAGTTGGAGGGTTAAACTAGTAATATCCATACTCAGTTATGTAAATGTCTTGGAGTTAACGCCCTAATTTTCTATAAATAGGGCAGCGGGCTAGGCGTTTATGCATGCATGATTTTCATGAGAAAGCTAAAGAGAAAAGGCTGTGTAATTAGCGATAGCTCTTTATAATCTTGTATGCTTGTAATTGTGGGCGCTAAGGCTGTATTGATCTCATTCTAATCAATCAAAGAAGGCTGCTCTCAGAGGGTTTTACGGCTGGATGTAGGGTTGTCCTAAGGGGTAATTTGAACCAGGATAAATTTGGTGTTTATTGATGGTTTGCGTTTTTGTTTCTATCTCTATTTCAATTCAATATTCTGTTGTTTTGTGTTCTGGTTTGTTTCGATAAATCTGTGAGTGTGCACGCATAAGAGAAGCTATAATTCATCTAAGAAAACAGTTTCCAGTGTTCCCATGATAACAACCTTTCTAAACAAATCACTTCCCAAATTCCTTGAGTTATAGCTCGAAATTCTGTCTCAGCAATGCTGCAAGCAACCATTGATTGCTTCTTACTTCTCCATGTAACCACATTTCCCCATAATTTGGTACAATAACCTGAAGTTGATCGAATGTCTTCAATAAATCCTGCCCAATCTGCATCAACAAAGTCTTCAATTCCCCTCTCCTCAATTTTCCAAAGCAATAATCCTTTTTCCAAGTGTCCCTTTTAGATACCTTAGGACATGAAACACAACATTCATATGTCTTTGAGTGGGAGAATGCATGTATTAACTGATCACTCTTACTGCATAGGCTATGTCTGTCCTTGTAAGTGATAAGTAGATTAACTTTCTGACCAACCATTGGTATTTTTCTTTTTCTACTAGGGTATCATCATTGATTTCTCCAGAATTCCAACCTTTTTCCAGGGGTGTTCCAACAGGTCTGCACCCTAGCATTCCTGTTTCTTTCAATAGATCCATTGTATATTTTCTCTGTCAAATGAATAAATTTTCTTTGCTTTGGGCCACCTCCATTGTATATTTTCCTAGGTCTTTGACTTCAAATTCAGCTCTTAATTGCTTCTTCAAGCTTTCTATTTCTTACATATCATCTCATGTCTCTATATCATCCACATAGACAATTAATATGGCTTTCCTTCCATTTGCTATGTGTTTTATAAATAAGGTATGGTCTGCTTGCCCTTATTTATACCCTAACTGATTTAGGATCATGCTGAACTTCTTGAACCTAGCCCTTGGTGATTGCTTTAACCCCCATAGAGACCTCTGAAGTTTGCCGACTTTTCCACTGTCAACTTCATGTTCAAACCCTAGGGGAACCTTCATGTATATCTCATCATCCAAATCACCATTAAGTAAGGCATTTTTAATATCAAATTGAAATAAAGTCCACTCTAAATTAACAACAATAGAGAGTAGTACCTGGATAGAATTAAGCTTAACCACATGAGCAAAAGTCTCTTCATAGTCGATCCCATAAGTTTGTGTAAACCCATAGGCCACCAAACGAGCCTTATATCTTTCAACACTCCTATCTGCATGATGTTTCACTATAAATATCCACTTACACCCAACTACCTTCTTATTTGAGGGCAATTCTACAATATCTCATGTATTATTTCCAACTAAGGCATTCATTTCTCCCAGAACAACAGCCTTCCACTTAGGATAGATCATAGCACATTCAATATTTTTGGAAATTTCAATGTTGTCAATGCTTGTAACAAACACCTTGAACTGAGGAGACAATTTTGTATAAATCAAATGATTAGAAATAGGGTACTTGACACATGATCTTACCCCTTTTCGTAGTGTTATAGAATCAGCCCAATCCAAATCATCCATCCTTGTAGTAATGTTGTCCTCAGATGGACCAGCCTCTGGAAGTGATGGCTGATTGTGTTGAGGTTCCTAATGACCTTTAGGCCATCTGGAATAAACTAGTAGAGGACTATCAGCTGTTGTTGGAGTTGGAGGATGAGTGGTAGGGATTGGAATCTCGGGCATAGAGGTAATAGGAGAAGTATCAGGAGGGTGTGGATTAGGGTGTGAATTAGGAGAGGTAGGAGCTGCCAATATGTTGCCAAGAGTTGATGTTGACGATCCTCCCCCCTTGAGAACATACTGGCAGTGTAGAATCAAGCAAAGGAAGAGAGATGAGAGGATCCCACTTTGGACTGTTAGTCTCCTCTAGAGAAGATGTTGGAGGATAGAATGGGTGATCCTCATAGAATGTGACATTAGAGGACACAAAGAATTTTTGAGAGGAGGGACAATAACACTTGTATCCTTTTTGGGAAGGAGAATACCCAACAAAGATACACTTAAGTGCCTTTGGTTCTAACTTGGTCTGAGATGGATTAATGTTGCGAACAAACACAACACACCCAAAAACCTTAGGAGAAATGGAAGAGAAGAGATGAGCATTTGGATATAGATCACAAAGGGTATTGAGAGGAGTTCTAAATTGTAGGGTTTTAGAAGGAAGCCGATTAATTAGATAAGTAGCTGTAAGAACAACTTTGTCGTGACCCTAGGGTTTCAACAAAGAAATTAAGGCCACAATTGTAGGAAGAATTGGAGAGAGAGTGGGAAAAATGGAAGAGAAGAGAGGGAGAATTAGAAAGAATCAGAAGGGAAAGATAGAAAGAGAGGCTGAAGGGAAGAGAAGACAAGTCCGAGAGGGAGAGAGAAGAAGTGGAGAACAAATGTTTCAATTCATATTTTCCATATTCCCCACGACAATAGCCTAGTAGCTTAATATAGCAACCACCACAGCTTACAATCAACCTATTGGTTATTCCTCTAACAATATTAACAGCTCCTCCAAACCACCTAACTGCCATTTAACAACCTATTGTTACAACCAACTAACCATTAACCCTACTGTCTACTATTACAACCTTCCATACTAACTATCTAACTACCGTAGGGTCCCGACAAGCTTCCCCCCAATAGGAATGAGGAACATAGGTAGTAAATTGTCACGACCTTAGGGTTTAGCTAGGGTCTATGTTAGAACATTTGTACTAGATTAGTGTAACAGATATCAGGAAATGTTATGTAAAATTAGTGCTGTTTATATTCTGCTTTATATGGTTAGAAAAGGCTTCTAGAAGGACAGCTGGCCAGTTGTTATGTAACGGTCAGTTGTGGGGTGATTTTCTGTTATTACTTCTGCACCTATGGCTTATAAATAGGGGTTGGGAATGGGCTTTAGGACTTACTTCATTTTTGTGCTTTATGCAGGAAATTCTATCTCGTGTGAGAGAGGGTTTGTGTTAATTGTGTAAAAGGGTGAGGCAAGTATTGTTGTGTATACTCTGGTTAGGAACTCTATAGTTTTCAAGTTATATGGGCTATGTGAGATGTGAGAGTTCTATCAAAAGCACATGTAATAAACCTATATAAGATAGTGGAAAAGTGAAGGCCAAGCCAATCTCGACGTAGGTCTCAATTTGAGACCGAACCAGGATAATCCTTGTGGTGTTCTTGTTTCTATTTTGTGTTCTTTAGTTCTATGTTTTGTTATTCTTGTTGCCATGAGAATTTGAGAGACTATTCGTGTCTTTGTGAGTGTGAGTGTCATAGAGAGTGTTATGAATCTACTCTAACAGTCTAGGAAGAAAATTCGAAGAATTTGGGAGAGAAACAAAGAAGAATTAGAGGGAGAGACAAAATTGTAACGGAGAGAATTGGGGGAAAAGAGAAAAAGAATCGAGGGACAGATTGGAGAATTAGGAGAGAATAGAATTTCAATTCATTCATCAACATCAACATGATCCCCCACTTCCTACAAGTAGCCTTTTATAGGCATCAGCTAGCATCTAACTAAAAGTATATTCTAAAATAACAGCCCCCATGTGTTGTAATAGAATTACAAAATAGCTCCTAACCAACAATGGGGACTACTTACAATCTTGCCATCTAATTTCCCTTGGGTCGCGACAATCCCCCCTCTTTGAA
Organism: Diospyros lotus; assembly: GCF_014633365.1. Lineage (NCBI taxonomy): Eukaryota > Viridiplantae > Streptophyta > Magnoliopsida > Ericales > Ebenaceae > Diospyros > Diospyros lotus. The sequence goes on along the minus strand of NC_068342.1, from coordinate 12,103,282 downwards.
AGGTTTCTTGTCCCCAAGAAACTTACAACTGTTTACCCTGTTCTTCATCCAATTCCAACCTTCACAATTTGATTTCTTCTTCGCATTTTCTTGTTTTTTTCTCGTATTTCCCTTTTCTTTTGCTTTCTCTTTTCTTTTTCTTCAACCGTAACAATACTATAACTTGCTACAACAATAAGTTCAGCCATCCACCTCTTCCCTATTGCCCTTGAAAATGGCTCCAATTGAGCTGTCATTCCTATAACCATATCATTTCCAATCATAGGAAGAAATTCAAACTTCTTTGTGGGCAACCCATTGTCCATTACTTCCAGCTCTTCTGGCTGCAACGTCACATCAACTCTATCTGATGTCCGACCTTTAAGAAAATCAATCCTTCTGGCAGCTATTGTCTTGTCTTGTGTGCCCGTGCCTAATGCAATCCTTTCTTCCTTCTCCTCAAGCACTTGGTAAAGAGGCTTTTCAAGCTCCTTCCATTGTTGCTTCTGGAGATCAATAGCATTAGCAGTCTTAGCACGAGTGGGAGTGCTTGAGAGGCTGTCAACTGATTTAATGCCATCCTCCAATTCTTCTTCCTCAATCTCTTCTTCCACCTCCAAATCACCCCAATGTTTGGTCTTATTAACTAGTTCTTCCTCATAGTTCGGCTGATCTTGTTGCAGAACCCCAAAAACATCACCATCAAGCGGACTACCATATTCATCAGCAGGAGGTTTGCCCCAACCTCCCGGATGATAACCACAACTAGCTCTTGGGAACATAGGAGCATTCAGCCCCGGAATTTTCAAATCCGAATAAGAAGTGGGTGGACCATACCTCTGCATGTTGATGAGCCATGAGGGAGAAGCACCTTTAGGCATCCCAAGAGCTACTTGTTGATTATTGGAGTATACCCCAGACACACTTTCAACAAATATTTCCTCCTATAGAACCTCAGTCTCTTCTTCAACAATTGCCTTTTCTTTCTTGTCATTCAGAATTGCCTAATTTAGTTCACATTTTTCCTCATTCTTTGCAGCTACTATTCCCATTGTTATGACCTCGTCAGTCTCATACTTCGCATCAGCTACATGTACACCATCCTCCTCTTCCACTACTACCTCATCAGCTTCCTACACTACCTAATTAGCAGCCTTAGAAGCTCCGTTGATAACATAGGTTTTGGTCACTTCTCCAAACCAAGTACACAAGTTGATCACAAACTGTGGCCAGCTCAATTCCACCCTCCCATGGCTCCAATTGTAAAACCAAGCATCTGCAACGCCATCCAAATAAGCTGCAACCATGTTCACTTTCTCCCTTTCAGCTATTCAGTATTAGAAAAACACCCGCTCACACCTCCTAATCCACCATTTAGGCCAATCTCTTTTAAACGCCGAAATCAACATTTGTGGTACATTTGTGGTGCTGGGGATGTGGAAGGGTTTCCTCCAACTCTTCTAACCACATATCCCTCCTCTGCCTTCAACCTCTCCCTTGCTTCCATAGGATTGTTAGGCCTCCGCCTAGATCTTGGCGTCATTAGAATTGGCGCCAATGGAGCTCTGGGAGTGAAATATGTTAGAAGGCGAACATTAGACTGTCGAGCTAACATGCTCAAGGCAACATTCAACTCCTGGCTGATTTGCTGGCGGAATCCAACAATTTCCTCCCAAAGCCCGCTAAAGGCTAAATCCAAATTGGCCACATACCCCGATTAGCTTCGACTGATCTCTTTTTGGGCTTGCTGGCACCCCATCTCCAAGCAATCATCCACCTACACTTGGTTTTGGCATTTCCCACTTTTGATAGCATCCAATCGGAATTCCATCTAGTTCACCTCGCATTGCCTTCAATTTCGCCTTAGTTAAGATGTAATAGCTAAGAACCGTCGCCTTCTTAATCTCAACTTCTGGACCCATTTCCGATCCAATAACCCACTGCGCCACTCTGATTTGCCTTCCTCAAATCTAAATTTCATAGCTTGAGTTCGCCCAAACCCACTACACATGAAACAATTAGACCTAGAATCACACAATTGAAATCGTCGGTCTACTTCACCTTCCAAAATCGCGTTAGCCACATATTGATCGGCTCTGCTTCAATTCGCCCAGGCATGCATCCCTTCTTACCTAATCACTAACCAAAAGCTCCATAATCACCGGAATTCCTTATCTCTGCCTTGGCTCAAAATCGCGCAACTTCGCTTCAAATGAACCGATCTGATCTGATACGCAATCAAGGACACTTGAGTTTATCCCCACTTCCAGATTGTAGCTAGGATTAAGATCAAGTGCGTTAGATTCCTTTTTGAGGAATGTCGCCAACAAAATTTAAGTCGGACCGAATTACAGAATTTGCTCGGCCTACTATTTTCGAACCAAGATCAGCTCCAAATTTGCCTCTGATAATCGCCTAATCCAACAGCTCAGAATTCACTGAGATCTGAGTTGTCTTCCTCAAAATCGAAATCAGTGATCCCGAGTTCGCCTCAATCAATTGTACATGACTGCCTATTTCCACAATTAGCGATGATCAGCATGCTCAAGGATTTGCTTCCTACACTTGCCTTCCTTCTCGCTATCTACTCACGAACAATGCCGATAATTGCATTGGATAAGCACACCCTCTGGCCTTGCTCGCGATTGCTACAGATTCAACGATAGTCCCCAACCGCTTCTCCTTCTCCACAACCAAGGTCACCTTCATCACCTTGGCCACATGCATGCCTTCCTTGATTGAACAATACTTCTCAGATTTCTCAAGCCAAAAGCCAATCCTCCGTCGGAATCATTAGACTGAATTCAATTCGCTCCCCCTAAACCTCCACCTTCTATAATTAATCGACTCAGTTGTTTAATCAATTCTACCACCGCTTCCAAAAACACCTATTGCACTTGGTTAGAGCCACAATCTATCGCATTCAAATTTCCAAACTCAAATTACAGCCAATGAATCAATCGGAGTTCACCAACGGATCTCCGTTTGCATAATCACTTTGGTTGATTGCTAACACTTCCGGATCACAGCTAAGAATTGTCGGCTCTAATACCAAATGTTACGACCCTAGGGTTTAGCTAAGGTCTAGGAAGGAAAGTGGAAGAATTTGGGAGAGAAACATAGGAGAATTAGAGGGAGAGACAGAATAGTAACAGAGAGAATTGGGGGAAAAGAGAAGAAGAATCGAGGGAGATATTGGAGAATTAAGAGAGAATAGAATTTCAATTCATTCATCAACATCAACATGATCCCCCACTTCCTACAAGTAGCCTTTTATAGGCATTAGCTAGCATCTAACTAAAAGTATATTCTAGAATAATAGCCCCCATGTGCTGTAACAAAATTACAAAATAGCTCCTAACCAACAATGGGGACTATTTACAATCTTGCCCCTCTAATTTCCCTTGGGTTGTGACATAAACATCATAGCTCAGGCCACCTCAAGTAGGTGTCTATTTTTTCCTCCAGCCACACCATTTTGTTGAGGTGTGTATGGACATAAGTTTTGATGAAATATACCATGTTCAGAGAAAGAGAGAGTTAATGAAATCATGAGAAAAATATTCTTGGCCATTATCAGTTCGAAGAATATGAATAAAAGTCTGAAACACATTCAAAATGAGTTTGTGAAACTTTTTGAAAATGTTGTTGGCCTTTGATTTTTCTCTCATAAGATAAACCTAGCAAGCTCTAGTGTGATCATCAATGAAGGTTATTAAACATCTAGAACCAGATAATTGAGTTTGTTGGATTTGAGGACCTGACAATCCTCTATAATGTAACCACTTACATTTTTTTTGTTTAAATGCCTAATATAAATTTAAATAACTCATACATACTAACTTCAATTTTTAAGTTTTTTACAAGTAAATAATAAATTAAAATGCATTGTAATTAAATTCAACTTGGTACTTTCTAATTTATTATGCTGGCGAAAAGCATATTATCATTTTATTTTGTTACTTTATTGTTCCCTCCATTTCTATTCTCTATCCAAACAAAAGCGAGGTTATCTTACTCTCCTTTAGTTGTTTACCATTCTCTTCTTCCCAAACAATGGAAGAACGAGTATAACAACATTTACATTACTTTCCTTCCCTTCTGTTCCCTTTTCATTCTATTATGTACATTTCCCTCCCCTCCTCCACCCCTCCCAAGCACAAATTAAAGAATAAAGATATGAACAAGGCTTTATACTCTTCATAAGTTATTGTGTTTCTTTCTTCCCAAATGCTCCAAAACACAAAGGACGTGATGTTCCAGATTTGTTTGAAAATAATCCTTGAGCGATTATGCAGCCAATAATGTATGAGGTCAAACATACAATGGTTAGCATCACCCAATTTATGTCTAATAATTCAAGAATAAAACTCCATGGATGTCATGCCATATAGCAATGGATGAGAATCTGATTCAATAATTCTCCATCATTTTCATGGAAACCTACCATAGATGACACTATACCTTGCCTACCTTCCATTACAAAGCATAACATAGAAAGAACAAACAATAAAGATCCCTCCCTCTACAGCCATAACACCAAACCGTCCTCACCTCCCCAAAAAAGTGCTGGTCCTAAGGAAACCCAAGAAAAGCAATTATGGTTCTCTTTCCCAGTCCCGGAGGTTACATCTAAACTGCAGTGACCAAACAATGCCTTCCTGAGTCTGGAAAAAAACTCAATCCCACACTAGCTATGATGCCAAAAATCTACCCAGCCCCTTCCTCATAGATGCAGGACCAAAATGTCTAGCAACAATTTTCCTAAACCCTTATCTTAAGATAGCAGAATATGTAATCATATGACATAACTAGTCATCATTCTATGTTGGCATACTTGAATCTAAAAGAATTTTAGAGTAAAAAATGAGATCCCTACCTTCCATACATATGAAAGGCCATAAGTTTCACCCTATTGTCAAATCTGACCTTTCTTTTCTTGAAATAAGATAAAGGATCCAATTTTCAAATGTGGTTGCAAGGGCCAAAGGCATATCTTATACCCTTAACCCCATAATATCCCATGGATATGGATGCGCTAGGACGGAAGAGAGGAGTCTATATGACACTACCAATATGCATTGTTTTCGTGACAAACAAATGATACAACCCACCTAAATGACCTTAACGTAGTTTTTTTTATTGTTGGAGATACCTCAAGATCTGTGGATGTTATGGGTTCATCAGCAAGAAACAACTCAGCAAGTTTATCATCAACTTCAGAGACCACTTCAATTAGTTCACGCCGCTTTTCTGCAACTAAAGCTTCCATCTTCTGAGGCACTTCTTCAGTGACAACATTTTCCCTGTAGGGAAAAAAAAAAGGAACAAGATAATATAAAATTACAAAAATAATAGTAGAACTGATCATATTCAGAATTATGAAACAGACCCACTGGAGCCATGAAAATAATAAGCTTTTAACTGCACAAGGTCAACAAGACCCTGAAACTCCTCCTCAAGACCAATTGGGACTTGCACTGCAGCACTGTTATGTCGGAGCTTAGTTCTTGCCTACGAAAGAGTAGGTTAATGGGTCACATAAATGTTAAATCTGAAACAAGTTGTAGTACAATACAGATCACCATCCCAGACTCCAAAGCACTTAATGATACAATGATCAAAAAATGAAAAACAAAAACAGAAATGATGTAAACTTTGCCCCAGTTTTTTGTGTGTAACAATATTAAATAGAAACAGAAAATGCATCTGAACGCAAATGATAGGCTTATTTGGAAAATCAGACTTGGGAACAGAAATAGGGACACTGCTTAATCTAACTCTGGCTTAGGCTAATAAGTAATGAGAGGACCTCTCAGATCTTATTGCAGTAATACCAAGCTCAAGGGTTCTCTGTCTCTAATAATTTCTTGTCAGGGTGTAACCAAACAATTTGTCAGCAGTATGGGAATCAGCAGACTGGATGGGCTATTTCCCTTCATCATCCACAGCATAAGATGCAACTGCAAGTTGTGAAATTCTTCAATAGGATAGGGACTAACCTGATTGAGTACTTTCCAAGGATCTGCTCCCATTCGGTCAAGTTTGTTGATAAAAGCAAGTCTTGGAACCTCATATCTTCTCATTTGCCTATCAACAGTAATGGACTGGCTTTGCACACCGCCAACACTGCAAAGGACAAGAATGGCACCATCTAGGACACGCAAAGCCCTCTCAACTTCAATGGTAAAATCGACGTGGCCAGGAGTGTCTATTATGTTCACCTGTACAAAATATTAAAAACAGTTCAATAACATCAACATACCAGGCCTTTATCCCACCAGGTAGGATGTTAAAAGAACAGTTGTGTTATGAAAAATAAACAAAACTAAAAAAGATATCATGCACCAACAAAAACCTATGCCAGGAAAAAGAACAAAATCCCAAGGATTTGAACAAACTGAGCTAACTGTGCTAAAAAAAGATGGTTTATTACCAAAGAGCAATTGTTCTAAAACTCATGGAAAGCTCAAAATTCCATTGCTAAAAGAAGATTTGAGCAACCCCAACATCTCTTGCTTTCATTCCAACAAATGCCGAAATTAAGTTTCATGGACATACTCTTCATTCGATATTCCGTTCAAACCAAAGGAAAAACTGTTCGTCAGTCAAAGATCTCGACCTAACAATACGTAAGCTCAAAATTCAGTATCTAGCAGTTCCTTGTTCTGCCTTTCTTCCCAAGAATTTTCCCAGTCACCAAACACAGCCAATTTCAGAACATCCAAAACCTCATTATTTATTTTTCTTTTACAAGTCAAAATATCCAAGAACCTTTCTGAAGAAGGAAAAACAAAAATTGGCTTTCTTTCATGAAAATCTGCAACACTTAAACGTACGAGTCAACTTTTCAGACATATTAAAAATTCAAATATCAATTACTCTTTACTTTTTAAAACGCTTCCTCAGCAACCAAACATGTCTAGTCAGTCAAAGCAGTACCTGATACCCCTTCCAAGTACAATAAGTAGCGGCAGACTGAATCGTAATCCCTTTCTCCCTTTCCAAATCCATCGAATCCATCTTCGCCCCGACACCATCCTTCCCTCTAACCTCATGAATTTCGTGAATCTTTCCCGTGTAATACAGAATTCGCTCCGTGAGCGTCGTCTTGCCTGAGTCGATGTGCGCCGAAATTCCGATGTTCCGGAGCCTCTCCATGGACTCCTTCCACCATGCCTCCTTCTCCTCCTTCACCCGCGCGGCGCTTCCTGCGGAGAACGGCCGGAGACGGAGTAGGGCTGTGGTCGGCGACAGGCATGGAGGGGGGACCGGAGACCCATATGGGGTCGTTCTGGTGGAGGAACAGAGGGTGTACAACAGGCGCGTCGCGGAGGATCTGGCCGATCGAGCCATTTATTTGCTTCCTGGAAATGGCGCTAGGGTTTTGTAAAACCCTAGTTTTGTCGATCGATACCCCTACTCCGCTTCTGTGCTACGAGGATCTGCTGAAGAGAATAGCCTGAGAGAGGTTTTTGTGTTTTGTGACGACGATATGAAACGGGTCGGGTAATAATGACCCGAATCAGTAATTTAAGAACCAATTTGTTTTATTATAAGTTTCTTTGTGAACGTAAACTATTTTGTTTATAAACAAAATAAATAAGATTTTTGATCACTGATAAATGTTTAATATAAATTTACCCAATATACATGTATTATTTTTAAAAGGATTGTGATTTTTTATATAAAATTAAGATAAAATATCTATTTTACCACTTCTTATTTTTTATCACGAGATAAGATAAATCTTTCACTTTAATTTTAATTTTTTTTTATTTTTTTAATAATATTTTTTATTTTTTAAATTAGTTCGAGACATAAAAATGAAGATTTTCAGCAAATAAATAACACATTTTCTTTGATACCATAAAAGATGTTCAAAAGGAGAAAAGAAATACAGAAAGAACATAATTGGCTGATTCATATCTTAATATTTGAAAATATCTGTTCAACAAAAGGATAGTGTCAACTGTAAGAACCTAATTTTCACCCATTGGAGGCAGGCATACAAGGACTGATCTCAGATTTCTTACCCACAACCAAAAAGAGAAAAAATACGAAAAATTTCCTTTGAGCTCTGTACAGAGTGATGATAATACATTCTACAGAGGTTGGATCTCCAAGCCAGTGTGCCCAGCACCTTCTGCAGGAGAAGATGGAGATTGCTTGTCCTGACCGGCATTCATCTCTTGCACCGGTGGAGGGTTCGTGATGGTTTCCTGCGGGGCAGTGTTGTCGGTTAGGCGTCCCTTCATCTCCCGGTGCTCCTGACACAAGGCACACCAATGCAAGCAGCAGTGTACCATGCACGGGTCACATGGCGAATCCTGTGAAGCAGCAGCGCCGGTTTAAGTCAGTGAACATCGAGTCCGTACAATTAGTTGAAAATCTGTCAGGAGATGGTGAGGCCAACAAACTTCTTCCAGTTGTCAAGAAGATTTAGTTGTGTGATTGCCCTGATCCTTGGAGGCTCAGGGCAAATGGGTTAAGTGCACGTATCCGGGTAATTGTTTGTTTGAAGAGAGACCCAACCAACACAAGTGTAATATTTTTAGATCCCAATGTCATTATATTCTACTTAAAACCAATAATTTTGATGAAGCTTTGTACCCAAGCAACAGAGATGAATAAGAGAAATTACATGAAACAACTGCAGGCATGCTTATACACTGACCAAAGATTATTTTGCGTGCTAGTTTTCGGTTTTTATCCAAAGAATTCTTCCAAAAATTCTCTACTTTTGCTATAAAATTTGAGATGTCCTCCGTGCAAGTATGACATTTATGAATGCAAAACAAATTTCCTTCATCCGTTCTTCTATAATTTGTCAGTCTTTAGTATCAGAAAATGGAAATCACCTTTAGATGATATTTCCTTTGCAATGTTTGACGAGCCATGCTGGTATAGATTCCACACATCCACCAAGCGAAAAACAGACCCTCATAAATGAGACATGTTGTCTGTGGATCAATGCCATTAAAGACTGATGTCAAGGCAGCTAGTGTAATACCACCTTCAACACAAATGACATGACCAACACAGGCAGCCCTCTGCGAGAAATCATCACTCAAGGTTTCAACATTACGTCCAAACAACACACATGGCAAAAGCAGTCCTGTCCAACCTAGAAAACGCGAAAAATAATTTAGGAATAGACATGTGTCATTATACAAAAATTAACATGACTAAAGAAGTAAACATCCTACTTCAAACAGGAAAAATGTGTTCATATGGATATACATGTAAAAGGGAAAAAAGTTGTAGCAGAATGATGTAGATACAGCATTTCCGCAATCAGAAGTTTCGTTGATGGAATTTTTTTCCTCCCAACGTAGGAACATTAATGAGTCACATTCTTCTGTACGAATGTTTTTTATGGATGTACAATTCTAAACATGTTTTAGAAGAAATTGTCACTCAGATATCGTCTGTTAGACTGCTGCTATCATGAGTCTGCGTGCGCAAAACTAGGAGTAACTCTTCCTACCAACCGTCTTATATAAACAATCCCATGAAATAAGTGCTAAATGGAAAAGCATGCAAAAGTAACAGACTATTTGAATATCAGAAAGACCCTGATTCTCTAAATTTACTTTTACTTCTACGAGACTTGATAGTATAAGATAAAAAAGGCCACCTAACACTAAAACAGCTAGGGTCCTTACAACTGTCAGTATCTTCAGCACATCCAAAAATCCCAGTTGACCAATCTTCATCAGCAGGGGGTTGGTAGGACGGTGGGAGTGTTTGCCCACATTCTACACATCTACGAGAAGTTAACTGTAAAATGAAATGATCCATGATTAGATCAAATAACTGCACAAATTCAGTTTTACTTCAAGGTAGAAAAGGAAAATAACAAATGAAAAAAAAAAAAAAGAAACTATACACGCTACCTTGATATTTAGTAAGCCAAGAACCCCTAAACTTCTACATTACACATATTGTATAGTGAAACTTAAAAGGCCAAAAAGACAAAGATGGGGAACAGAACAAAGGGAAAATAAAAAATAAAAAAAATTATGGCATGTTCATTCTTCAAAAAAAAAACCATCCATCTAGAGCACACATGGCAATCACTTCTTCACAATTAATATTGTTGTTGCTGTAACACAACAATTAAAATTTGTTTGTTTTAGGGAAGCTCAGCAAAAAGTCAGTAGGGAGAACAAGGTCTGCTCAGAGGGGGCCCGAAGAAGGTCCTATGGAAGGATGGCTCTAAAAGGAGAAGAGTCTTCGGGTGTGCGAAGCCTTGGAAGGGCTTCCAAGGGAGCTGTAGAAGGGTCTTTTGAAGAGTCTCCAGCTAATTCGTGTCTTCAGATCTACAAGACAAAAGGCAATCAGGAGGCATGTAGAGATTTCTCCCGCATAGGCCCTCTGATGCTTAAGTCATACATGGTTATGCTGTTGAAAAATGTAGGTGCAGTGGACATGAGTGTTGGATGGTGTTTCCTGAAGAGCAGAAGGTCTTCTGAAGAGTCTATGCCAAAGAGTTGGAGAGAGGTCTTCGATTTCAAAAGAAGGATCCAGAAGACGAGAGGTTAGGGATATTTATACACCACTAGGGACTAGGACACATGACACATGCATGAGGGCACATGACATGATCCTTTGGGTGAGGGTGTCCGATTATCGCTAGGTTAGGCTTCGGAAGGACCTTAGTGAGAAACCCCCTCGGAGGGTCTCTAGGGGAGGGCAAGCCGTGTTATGCGAAACAACACGGGTTGGAGCGGTGGGAACAATTATTATATCCTCAAACGCTTGCCCCCTTGAAATAAAAAAGATGGGGAACAATTAAGTAATGCCCAAAAAATTTCGTGTACAAACTCGAGATTTCTGCCCTCTGACTCGGGGTCTTGATTCCACCACTGACAACTACAGATACAATCTTACAATTTCAGTGCCATCATTCATGTATCCTCAATTTCAACCGTCATCAGGTCAATCCCTGTAGTTTAATCTGCACAATATTCACACATCTAATTGTAATTTAAATGCATCAGGTCCATCTCTATAGTTTTCTTGATCTGCGGGATACCCACATGCATGCAACTAAATTTTAACTGCCCGCAAGGTAATCACACAAAACCACCTATTTTAATCTCAACTACTATAACAACAAAATCGAGTTTATCAATTCTACCTTTCACATAGCGAAAAATTCCCAGACCACACCAAATTTGTGTACTGTTGTTTTTAGGTGTTATAAACAGGGTAATGTTATGGAAACAGAATTTTTATGCAAAAACAAAACCAGGATAAGGAATCTCAATGTATCCAATCATTCACAAATAAAAAGAAATTGGCTTCTAATTGAAAAATGTTTTAAAGATAACACTTTCCATATAAATATATACAGGGTTACAGCAGAAATTGGAAATCCATAAAGCAAGTTCATAAACAAGTTAACTTCATATCAGAAGAAAAATCAGAAGTCACCCAGCAAAAATAAATAACGAAGTTTTATACCCAGATCATATATGTGTACTAAAAATTAAAAGCATCCAGATCAAGTTCCTTTACATGCATTTTGAAAAAAAAAAAAAAAAATCAAATAGCCTAAGTAACAACACTTTGCAAATGTCTCCTCATTGGCCACCAATTCTGAAATTATTGTTATTATAATTTGATAATAATATTTTGAAAAATTAGAATGTGTTTTGAGGGTGAAGATCGAATGATGATATACAATCACCCTTGATGGAAAGATTCATCTTTATCCTTATCCGTGAGTTCCTGATATTGCCAATAAATAGGGATTGTGTCATTTCCATCAGAGACACGCATAAGTGATCGATAGGCATTAACGGCAAACTCATTGATGAAACAGATGCAGCCCTGTTGCACCATGATCCAGGGAGAGTAAATTCTGATATAGATTTTTTTTTTTTTTTTCCCGCTTAATCAACTATGGCTGGAGGTATAAATTTTTCAATTTTTATTTGATTCTGCAAAGATCTTCAACATATATTTCTTTAACAAGGAAATCATAAAACAAAAATTCCACAACGCCAAATGATTTGCAGAAATCGTGTACATTCTGCATAGAACGATGAAGAGAGAAGCAAAGGGAGAGGACAAACCGCAGCGACGTCGATGGGTTGATTGAGCTCGCCAGGGCTGATGTTCTGCAACGAGGCATCCTGTCCCTCGGTGAGCTTCACGTAGGTTAACGCATCAGCCATTGGAGAATAATACTCTTCTTCAACTCTAATTCACGGAAACGAAATACACAATCATCCACACAGCACATATATATATATATAGATAGATGAAAACGAGAAGAGAGAGAGAGAGAGAGAGCGTTAAAGAGGGGGAGGCTTCTCCAGAAATGGAAGGAAGGAAACTGAACAATCTCTCTCTCTCTCGCTCACGATTATGAAACGGATACCTTACAGTATGAGTGTGAGAAAATATTTAACCGAAATGATAATTCCACTAGACTTTTTACACTCTTTACTTCAATGACTTCATTACATTGTACGTTCAATTATTATAAATATTATCATAATCTCAAATTAATAAATGTATAATTTATTAAAATTCAATATACAAATTTAATGTCTAAATAACATTTTTAAATATCCAATCTAACTGATTTGATATTACAATTTTTTGACGGTAATTTGTCTTGTTCAAATCTTAAATATGTATATCAATTGTTAAAAATAATTTTATTTTAAATTTTAATTTATCGTGGGTGGGGAAATAGTTTTGAGAAACACAATTATTACATGAGTTTTTCTGAAGAAGATCTTAGTTGTTAAAGACACATTTAATACACTTTATTTTCAAATAAAATAAATAATTATACATTAATTTTAGTACTTAAAAACTTTAATTGGTTGATAATAAATATATTTTACTAATTAATACAAGTGTTTAATGATAAAAAATAAAATTATTATAAGCATCTGCATGCAAAATAATCCATAATCCATAAACCAAATCTAAAGCAAGCAAGCAAACAAACAAAGAAAAAGGCTGACCTTCATCTGTCACATATACAAGAACCCATCATATATCGACATACACAGAGGCAGGCCAGTTCTTAGGCATTTAATCCAAGTAGCTATTATTTATTTATTTTTTTATTATTATTTGCATAGAAAGCAGGTTCACGGTTGTGCATTCCGATCTTGGCATGCATGAACAAAGCATGGATAATATGATAATTGACCTAGGTGTCATTTTTAAGTGCGCAGAATGAATGTTTACATTTATATATGCATACTAAACATATATTTTTTTAAGGAAAGGAATCTCCAGTGCCATTACATATATCTTGCCAATCTTAACAAAAAGCATAACTGCTGTCCAGGACGACCAATTGTATAACAAGAAGTCAATCCAAAAGGCTAATTTCACTATCTATCTATAGCCATAAAAGTTCAAGGTTGAAGCAGCCTAACAAGGATACCTTTTCTCCTGAAAGACAAGTAGAAGCAGCAACAGATACGTTTTCACCCAACTACAAACCCAATACACTTTTCATCAAAAGACTTGCTCCCTCTCCAGTCAGTAAACACTATGCGGAAACGTTAAGCTCCCTCTCCAATAAACTCTATGCAGAACCAACGATCAGGTCAACCACAGCTTTGGGCCCATTAATTTGCGGTCTGCAGCTGACCCCTGGCTTGCAAGCTTCTGAATGCGAGATGAGAATTCCTCCGCCTGATATGAAAACACTAAATTTATCTAAGAATGCACAAACACGCCCCAGAAAAAATGATAAACAATAATAAAAGAGGAAAACTGTCAGGAATTCTGTCGTAACATATGCATGTAATCGTGCATGTTTCCAGCAAACTGTATTGAAGAAAACGGTTTAGTTGATATAAAAGTAACATAGGGATTGAAACTTATGCCAATTACCCAAATGTAGGAAGCAATATAAAATTCCAGCTTAGACATTACGACTTGTTCGAACACCAGAATTGCATAGCTCTGATTGGATTATGCTACAAACAAAATTTAAAGCACAAGAAACTAACCTTTTCATCAATCCACATAAGTGAACTTAATTGATTGTTTAATATGCGGACGACAACATCCAAAGGAGTCGTTCCATCAACAGTATCGAGGTCTCCACCCTGAAGTGAACACAGGGTAAATATCATCTTTAAAACAGGAACATAAAAAATCACAAGATCACAGCAGTAAAAGTCATCACCTGGTTGGCGTTAAGGGTCTGAATAATGGTCTTGATCTGTTCAACCATCTGTTCAAGTTCCCTTTCTATGACTTCGGCTTGCTCATACCTGAAACCATACCAAGAAAATTACTACTAATGACCACCAGAATTATGAAGAGGCGCACCAAATGAAATTGTGACCCAATTACAGACAAATACAATTTTGGTATACAGGCCTAGCCTGGTCATTTCAAAGACCAGCCATACATGCTGCGATATTGCTTTTGTATTGACAATAAGCTCAAGTTATAAGCTTTCAAGTGGAAGATCCAACATGGAATCATGGACACATCAAAATGAGTGCTACTGGAAGTCAAAGATAACACATGATTCTGAGGAAGGAGAACATAAGCTAAGAAATACAGATGTAGATATACATGGAAACGGACATAACATGGCATGAGCATCCCAACACACAATTTTTTATAAATAAAATAAAGGATAAAGAATTATGCCTTGCAAGGCAAGGGCAAGTCAATAGGTAAATTATTTATTATCCTTTTTGAATGAGAAATTATATATTTCATATATATGCATGGGAAGCATTGATAGCAACAGTAGGTTGTACTGCACTGTGATTAAAAGATCATGGATTCGAGTTGTGGAAACCGTCTTTTTATGAAAAAGGAGAGGTGTCAAATGGACGGGGCCACCCATGGGCTGGTCTGGCCCACCCACCTACTCACCCAACCCAGCACAACCTGCGACTGTAGTGAGTGGGCCATACCAACCCAACCCAAGCATATAGGATCATGTTGGGATGGCGGTATGTGACAGGCGACCTGGCACTGCACAGCACAACACGCGTGTGGGCCAAGTCGTGGCGCGGCCTAACACAAACCATTTGGCCCGTTTGAAGAAGAGTTTAAAAAATTACAAAAATTGAAGAAAAAAAAATTAATAAATCAAGTACCTTTACAATAATTTAAGTTTTGAAGTTAATATTATATTCAATATTTCCATATTTAATCATTACTCATTAGAGCATTAGGCATTAGTCTCATTATGTGTATTACAATTGATTACAATAAATTTAAGTTATACTTTTAAAATTATGGGTCCAATCTAAGAGCTTAAAAACAGCATCTTATGAGCTCAAGGTTATGGGTTCAAATTCTAGTTTCACTAATATTTGCATGGTTTTATGTCATAGATTTGCAAGTTTAAGTAGGACAAGTTCAAACAAGAGAAGAGATTGGCTAGTTTTGAAGAAGCCAAACATAATAGTTTTTAACTCCTTTAAATTCAAGGTGGTCTTTAGTCAACTTGCTATCATTTACCTAACAAATAATTAAAGAATACGGTTCTATAACCATCAAATTGTATTTCTTGTTGAGTAACAAAAAATTAATCCTAATCAAAATATGTCACGACCCTAGGATTTAGCTAGGGTCTAGGAAGGAATTGGGAAGGATTTGGGAGGGAAATGGAGAAGAATTGGAGGGAGATATACAGCAGAAATCAAAAGAAATGAGAGAGAATTAGGAAGAATGAGAGGGAGAAAGTAAAGGGGGAAAATAAGAATTCACTATGTTATTTCAGCATACATTTCTCTACATACCAGAACCTATTTATAGGCTGTTCAACTAGAAGTAGAGTCTAGGAACAACATCCATGTGCACTATAACAGAACTAATAGCATTTCCTAACCAACAATGTAACTAATTACAGCTTTGCCCCTATAATATCCCAAGGGTCATGACAATATATTTTTCCCAAACAATCTCATGATAACAAAATTTTATGAAAGAAACTAAATAAATATTTAATCATATAAAAATGAAAATAAAAAATAAAAAATAAATCTTTCTACTTGGAGAAAATCTATAAGTGTGCTGCAAAACATCAAGCGTGGACAACACACATGCAAGGGAATCCCTGCAAGTACGTGTGTTGCGCTGAAGTAAGCTGCACAGCTCACCTGCACCTTGCAGCCTACATAGATGATGGATCACACAAAAATTAAAAACAAGAGAAACTAAAAGAAGAAAAAAGGATTGATGAATGATGGGGTGCATACAAATTTCAATGCTAAAATAGTAGCATATAAGAAGAAATAGTAAGACATGTGAGCAACCTCTCCTATACACACACACACACACACGTCTAATCAATCAAGTCTTTCTTCCCCCACATCCACCTGAAATGAAATGACTTCACTATTCAATTGCAAGGGAATCCTTGCAGGAAATCCCTACAAATGCACCCTGCAAACTTCAAATGCCTACATTTAAAGTTGGAACATTCAAATTTGAATGTTCAAATGTCAAGCGATTATGGGGTACGAAGTGTTTATATAAAAGATCTCAATTCGTAGAGCACTATACGTGTCTCAATCCACTGGGTTGATGAAGAAGGGACAATCCAAAAAAAAATTATTAGATTTCATTTATTGGTAGAATAATATATGGGTAGCCTAACTGCAAATAAAATTAGAGAGACCAGCCATGATTACAACATTGCTGACAGTCACGACCCTAGGTTTTCCTAGGGTTTAGAATGGAATTTTGGAACAATTTGAAGAAGAAAGAACAGAATGGAGGGAGAAAACATACCAGAAAGAGGGAGAAGTTGAGAAGGAAACGAAGGGTTTAGATTTGACAAAGAGGAAGAGATAAGAGTGAGAGAATAGAGTGATTCATTCAATTAATCGATAGCCCTTCTTCTCCATTCAACAGCCTATTTATAGGCGGTTTACATCCTTGCAGTTATTACCAACTAATCAACTAACACACTAACAAACTCAAGCAACTACAAACTAACAAACCCCAGTACAATTACACTACTGCCCTTGGTTCATAACACTGACATGATAATGACAATCTTATTTGACAATGCTAGCAACAATGGTTCCACCATTGAGCGTTTAAAACAATAACTTCCATTAATTTTAGGCAGACAATTATTCTATCACTAATGTGCATGTCACATCTTAAACTTGTGTTTGTAGGATGGCCTGCAAGTGTACAATGAAACATTATGCCACAGTGTGACAATAAGAATTACTTTGAATCAGTGAGATTCAAGGACAGACGGTGTGAGAGTAGTGAGGAGGGAGAAGCACAGAGAGAGAGAGAGAGAGGGAGAAGAAGAAGAGAACAGAGAACCGTAGAGAGAGTAATGGAGAAAAAGTTTTATTCATTTCATACCCTCTCCCAAAAGGTTGGGAGAGTTAATATACTCACTCGGGTGGGCCTAGAATCACGCCCTCCAAGCGGTTACAACCGATTCCGTTGTCCTCTTCCTCAACAGATTTTCTTGTCCTTTTCCTAAGGCCTCACACATGGCCTGACACCCTAACCGATTGCTAGCTGGAATTGAAATGCAATAACTGAAATAAAGAAACTACAATGTAGCAGGAAATAAAAATGCTGATAGTAAATACAAGAAGCAAAAATTTAAAGGTGGCATGTCCGTGACAACTTGAACATTTCTTGTCCTCAAGAAACACTAAGGAGACTTGCAACTTTTGGAAAACATTGCAGTAAGCTCAGAAGATACTCCCAGGTGTTGCCGTGGGTGCCCTCTTGTCCCCATTTTACCAAGACTTGGATGAGGGGAGCCCTTTGGTTGTAAATCACCCTCTTGTCCATGACAGCTTCTGGTTCCTTCTGTTCAAACTTCTCCTTTGACAATATGGGCAAGGCTGGGTTGATCCGCTCAGTCCCGGTGGATCTCTTAAGGAAAGATACATGAAAAACCGGGTGTATGTTAGTCCCTTCCAGTAACTGAAGCTTATAGGCCACCTTGCCTATTTTGTCCGTTATGGTGAACGGACCAAAATACTTGGGGCTTAATTTAGTGACTGGCCTCTAGCTGATGGACTTCAAATGTTGGTACCTGAGTCGCAAGTATACTTGTTCACCTACCTCAAACTCCCTGTCAATTCTCTTTCTATCCGCAAATTTTTTCATCCTATTCCTAGCAGAGGCCAACTCCTATTTCAGTTGTTCCAAGACCTCCCTCCTCTGCTGAAGATATTCATCCACTAACAATTCTATAAATGGCCCTCCTATAGCTGGCAACAATGGGGGTTTAAACCCATACAATGCTTCAAAGGGAGACATCTTTAAGGTCGTGTGGTATGTGGAGTTGTACCACCATTGGGCTAAGGGCAGCCACTTATGCCAGTGCTTGGGCTGCATGATGCACATACACCTCAGGTAGGTTTAAAGCACCTAATTAACTTGTTCCGTCTGCCCATCCATTTATGGATGGTAGGCTGTTGACATATTGAGCTGAATTCCCATAGATTCCATGAGCTCCTGCCAAAAGTGGCTTGTAAACATTTTGTCACAATCTGAAACAATTGTCCCCGGCACTCCATACTGGGACACAACCCTATCAATAAACACCTGGGCTACCTCTTTGGCCGTGTAAGGGTGAGCTAACCCGATAAACTGAGCGAATTTGGTAAACCTATCCACCACCACCATAACACTATCTTTTCCTTCCGACTTAGGCATTCCTTCAACAAAATCCATGGCTACACTAGTCCAGGCTCTGTCCAGTATAGGCAGGGGTTGTAAGAAACCGGGGTAGTCCAAGCTCTATCCTGGAGGCCTGCCCAAATCAAAAGGGAGGGATGTGATACTAGTGATGGTGGACCGGCTAAATAAGTTTGGGCATTGCATCAGCCTCACACATCCTTTTTCAACTCAAAAGGTGGCAAGGGTGTTTTTAGACTCAATGGTAAGGCTACAGGTATTCCTAAATCCATTGTATCAAATAGGGACAAAATCTTTAGCAACAACCAGTGTTCTAAAAGGCGCTAGGCGCTAGTTGGGCGCCTGGCTGGGGCCTAGTGCCTAGGCGGGGCCTAGGCGGCGACTTGGAAAATAGTGTTTTTTTTTTTAATTTTTTGATGCAATTTGATATCAAGTAAACCAAAGTTGGAATAATAAGTGAAATAATGAATTTAAACATTAAAAAACTTTAAAAACAAACTGTTGTAGATTAGTACTGAGGTCAAGATGACAAAAACAACAATAATACAACATAAAGGGGCTCGGCGATGGCAGAATACAGAGGAGAAGCGGTCGGCGGCCGATGAGAGAGGCGGTGCGATGGCCGGTGAGAGAGGCGACCAGAGAGGTTGCTCGGTGAGAGAGGTGGTGCGGTGAGAGAGGCGGCCAGACAGGTTGTCGTTCCAGCAAGCAGCGGCGGCGGGTCCGGCGACGGTGAGGAGGGGAGCAACCGGTGACGCACCAAGATGAGACAACAAGAGGCGAGAGAGAGAGGGGGGGGAAATCTGAAAACGAAATGAAATGTAAACCTAAAGCTGAAAAAAAGTGTGGGGGGCGGAGGCCTAGGCGGTGGCCGCCTAGGGCTGCGACTGGCGGCTGCCTCGGCCACCTAGGCGCGCTTGGAACCGCCTAGTCGGGGGGCCGCCTAAATGGGCCGCCTCCCCCAAAAGCACCGCGGCTGGCGGCCGCCCAGCGCCTAGGCGGCCGCCCAGCCCGAGTTTTAGAACACTCGCAACAACTTCTGGAAAGAGTTGTTTAAGAGGCTAGGAGTGGGATTACACTTATCCACCACCTACTACCCTCAATTAGATGGACAAATCGAGAGGGTCAACCAATGCTTGGAGCCTTATCTTAGATGCATGTGTTTCACAAAGCCAAAGAGCTAGAACAAATGGTTGCCGCTAGCTCAGTGGTGGTACAATTCATGCTACCACAGTGCAATCAAGAGAAGTCCATTTGAAGCCATGTTTGGATACAAGCCTCCTATCCTACCAGCTCTACCCAGCACTACCACCAGTCTAGTAGCAGTGGAGTAGTACATACAACAAAGGCAGGATATGTTAGCCACGCTCAAGAGAGAGTTGGCCACGACATAGAACAAGATGAAGCAAGTGGTAGACAAAAGGAGTGAAAGGGCATTTGAAGTGGGGAATAGGGTGTTCCTTAAGGTGAAGAGATTCTTACAACCACCTTTCACTACTACACCCGTGTCCAAACTCAATCCTAAATACTTTGGGCCTTATACCATTGAGTCCAAAGTGGGGAAACTAGCCTATAGATTGAAGTTGCTTGCCAGAGTGAACGTGCATCTAGTGTTCCACAAGTCATTGCTCAAAAGATCCATCGAGCAGGGGGGCTCCCACTAGCTAGTGGTTGCCAGCCACGGAGGATGAACTAGAAGAGACCTTGGAGCCTAGAGCTATCCTAGATAGAAGAGTGATCTATCAAGGAACCGTACTGTTGACCCAAGTCCTAGTTACGTGGTCACACCTGCAGCTCGACCACACCACTTGGGAGTACTTGCCAGACCTGCTGAAACAATTTCCCAAAGCTACGGGACTACTCTAAAATTCTTGAGGACAATAATTCTTTTGAAGGGTGGGGGAGTGTCACGACCCAAGGTCCATTTGTAATTTCATTTAAAATTTTGAATGTAGGCAAGAGCCAACCGAATTGTTAGCATTACCGTTGTACCCTCAACAAGTTGTAACCACAGGGAAAAGCCTATAAAAGGCTAAGTCATGAGGATGGGAATTCATTGATGAATGAGAATTGAATTCTTTCCCTCCAAATTCTCTCTCTTTCTCTATTCTTTCTTCTCCCTTTCTCTTTTCTCTCTTCTTAACATCAACGAGCTCAAGTCACACTCCCAAGACTTGACACCATGTACGAACTAAATTGTCTTCCATACACTATGGGTTCTCTTCTTAATCGTTGCTCAATCACTCTTTTCCAAAGTTTCATAGCATGGTTCATTAGCTTGATCCTCTATAATTCTAATAAATTTGAGCATCTCCTTCATTTTTATAAATAACCACTAATGCTCTTCCTCCACTTGTCTACATCCTTTTGATTTAAGGATTTGCATTAAATGTTTTGTTAGCCAAAAAATGCTCTCTTCTCCCATGCATTTCCATTATTCCATTAAGATATTATCTAGTTCAACAATTCTACTATTCCTTATCTCTTTCAAATCTTAATTTATTTCATTTGGACATATACATCTATAGAATGTGTAATTTCTATCTTCTTTAGAGTTACAAAGATCCCCCAATATCACACTTGTTTCTCTACTTTCATTGAATAAGTTCGAGAGTACTCCTATCTCTACTTGATTACTCCCTCGTTTAATAGAAGTTTTTGTTGTTTGTCTTTTAGGCTTTTCCCTTGGCTAAAATTCCTTATTTTTTTTCACTTGCTTATCTAGTTTATTACACCTTGTTCTCCATCTTGTGTAGAATCGTCAATAAAAATTTTCATAAACTTTGACTTTGTTTTATGAATTGCCTTCTTTGCCTTTTCTTATATCTAAAATATACCTATTTAAATTTTCTTCATTGTAACACTTATGTAAAGTTTTCTTACACCTCTTCATTCCACCACCAAGAGTTTTTTTTTTTTTTATCTAAAACTTTTCCTTTTGACCTTGCCAAAACCTTTTTTTTTGTCATATTTTGAGTGGCACTGTAGCAAGTCATTTCAATTCACATTTTGTAGCTTTTCTTTCTACAATCCAATCCATTGTATGACACGCACTTCCTTGAGAATAACTTGTTTACCACTGTTTAAATTTCACCAATTGATTCTTAGGCTTCGTTTTGAATCTCTTTTTTTTGTTTACCTATATTTGTTGATACTGATGTCAATTACCATAATTCTATGTTAAGTGGTTAAGACATTCTCCCAATATAACTTTACAATTCTTACAACATCAAATGGTCCTTTTTGTCTAAAAATATAAGTCATCTATTTGGAAAGTTGATAGGTATTTTTATATGCGATCAATTGTTCATCTAGTTCCTTAAAGCTAGTGTTGGCTATAATAAGCTCATGTGCTGGGCCAAAAACCAAAATAGCTATACCCTTTATTAATTTTTTATTCAAATGCCTAACTTCCATGTACATCTCTATATCCATTCCCTCCACTACCCAGAAGACCATTAAGGTCGCCTCCTATAATGATGTTCTCTCCTCTTGAAGTATTTCTTATACCAACCCCTCTAAATCTTCTCAAAATTTTGTCTTTATCTCCTCTCCTAACCCAACTTGCGGTGCATATATACAAACAATATTTATAGCTTCTCCTCCTAGAACAACTTTGCATGCAATAATCCTATCTTTTACTCTCTTCAAATTATCAGACTAATACAGAAATGGAGGAAAACATTCAAGCAACATAAGACACCGCACAATCGAATCGCAGCCGTAAGGTAAAAGGACCAATTAGCAAACACACATTGCATCTCGTGTGGAAGCTGCTTCATCATCAAGAAGCACATTTCGCTCATCTTTGTAAATGCGTTCAGCTTCTTCTTCCATACTCTGCAAAGCCTTATCTGCCTAAACCAAACAACAGAAAACATATTTTAGTAACAAAAGTATGCAGCTACCTATAAAGCATAAGTTGTTTATTAAGAGTATGATTTTTAAGCACTCAAACAAGTAGATTAAATTATTAAAGTGGGGAAGAAGGGTAACAATTAACAACCCCAACCCCCCCCCCCCCCCAAAAAAAAAAAAAACTTTCCTTGTTTTCCAATTCTTTACAAACCAAAAGAAAAAAAAAAAAGGTAAAGGCAGGTGTCAAGAACTTAATACTTGTACGAGGGCTATTTGGTACTTTTAGCTTGGTCATTATAGAGTTGTCTATAGCAAGCTACTAAAGGTTGTACATTTGAAATGGCCGCCTCATAGGCGCCAAATCATTACTACTGCCTATGTTGGATTAGTATATAAACTAATCCAACTGAATGAAAGAGGGATCAAAATACATTTTCAAAGAACATTCTGTCATTCTCTCTTGATTCTCTCTCTTGATCCTGCTTCTCTCTCTCGCCAGTTTCTGTTCTTTCTCCTCCAATTCTCTCTCCAATTTCCTCCTAATTTCTGCCCTAAATTCTCTCAATTAGCAGAGAATTTACCTGTCAGATCCAAGGACCTCACAACAGGTAAAGGAAATAATAGAGTACACATGGAATTTAAGTTTTCCATAACTTGAAGTGAGAGGAAATCTAGCTCCGGTGGAATTACACAAGTTCATTAACATAACAATAGATGCGAACACAAATAATTAAGATAACAACAAATGTAAACACAAGCTCATACAATAAGACCATGTGCA
This sequence comes from Diospyros lotus, assembly GCF_014633365.1. NCBI lineage: Eukaryota > Viridiplantae > Streptophyta > Magnoliopsida > Ericales > Ebenaceae > Diospyros > Diospyros lotus. Next base: position 12,080,019 of record NC_068342.1, on the reverse strand, counting down.
ACAGTTCCAATATTATTCAGATCCATGAGATGAGAACCCCTCCTGTCAGTCTGAGTGCCAGAGAAGGTTGAAATAACTATTTCCCAGTATACTCTCCATTAGGACATTTAACTTACAGGAGTAATTAGATAACTGCCCTACAAATCTGCGCTAACATAACACCATTTGGAAAAGTATTGGGAAGAATTCCAAGTGTTACCAAACTGAAACACAACAACAGTAGCAATGGAAATAATACAAAATTAAATTCTACTTCAACATCTGAATTGTATAATTCTCACTCACTTCCAAAAATTCCCTGAATGGAGCCTGTTCCCAAACTAATTTTACCCTTTGTGTGCACTAAGCATGCCAAATACAGAGGGGACTAACAACTGCAAACCATTACTCCAATATTATCTACTACCCATTAAAAAAAAATCTGCACCTTGCCATTTTTACAAGAAAATCAACCCATCAGTCTATCACCATTAATCCATCTGACCTAGCCTATTCTATATCCACAAGCATCCATAGGATGTGTACAAGAAGTCAAAATGAATTAATAGAGTTATGATAGGTCTGGGATTAGACAAGTTTTATTTTTCCCTCTTAGCAAGTCATACTTCTCCAGTATACGATGCATGAAAAAGAGTTATCAATTTACAAGATCCAATCAAGGCTACAAAAACCAAATAGCCGCACCATCACACCACACCACCTGTACCAGTGAAGGAATACTAAAACCATGTGGATGGCATAACAAAGATAGAACCATATGTTGAAAAAAAAAGAATTTCATTGCAGTATAAAGTGTAAATTCAGGTTATTCCAACCAAAAGATGCAACAAATGGATGATGTATATATCAAGATACCTCTTGCTGATGGGTCTCAATAAGCTCTAGCTGCCGCTCCAAGCTAGCTTGAGTCTCAACCACTTTCGCGACTTCGCTCTAATTAACAGGTTTAAGCATTTATGACAAATTAGCTAAAAAAAACAGTGTTGATAGCAATACATTATGAGACCAACCCACCTCATGTAATGACTTATAAAAAGTATTGCATGGTGAATAATGCCAAGCTCAAGAACAAGTAAATCATGCCAGGAGGAAACAAGATTCAATCAAAGTTGGAAATTGTATGGCAAATCCTCTTACCAGTCAATTAGCGCAATCCCCCCCCCCCCCCCCCCCCCAACCAAAAAAAAAAAATCCTTCTACAAGTCAAAACAGATATAATGGGGCAAATAAGCCACTTACATTTTGGATGATAATGAATCACATGCAAATGAAACAGGTCAGTGTTTTGCAGTGTACCTCACATGTTGGATAAAAAGTGTCTGATATTGAGCACAAGGCTACATATATATATATATATAAAAGTTATAGCGATAAATAGATTAGAGCTAAATCCACTTTAAGTGTATAATCGCAAAAAACACCATTTTTATGCACTTTGCAAAACATTAAACATTAATTAATGTTTTTAATTAAATTTAAGTGATGTTTTCAAAGATTTTCATTATGTATTGAATAACGAGCCTATTAGACTTTCTCCATCTTTGATGGATGAGTAATTAACTACTGAACTAGAATGCTTCTTGCATTTATGGTGCAATATAATATGATTAATGAAGTAGCATTCCTTTTCTATACTGGACATTTTTAAGGTAGGCTGGTAAGTTTATTTTAGCTCACATTTATTTTTCAATATTTAGGTGGCATATGCATTTGTACATACAACAACAATCACAAGCCTGTACATACAACATATCAAAGTTTTATCTCACTATGTGCATGTTGGGTTAGCTACATGAATTCTAGCTTAGCAATAATTTCTATCAGGTAAATCATACCCAAGGTCACCAAACTTTGGTGTTGTTTGCGAAGTGATCACTATACTTCAATTCTCTCTCTCTCTCTCTCTCTCTCTCTCTCTCTCCCTCCTGAACTTCCTGATTATTTCTTTAAATTCCTCTCCAGAGTTCCCGCCTGTCAGAATCAGAATTCTGACAAACTTGTTCTAGCAGGATAATCATCTGAATCACACTTTATGGTTGCATTCATACACTAGCCAAGATAGTGACATTAAAACTCATAGTGTATAGACCCACCTTGAATTTTCTGTCGAATCCCTGATCTGACAAGGAGAATTCTCCTATATTTAGAGGAGAACATGGCGGGAAAATTAGGGGAGGGAAGGGAAATTTAGAGAAATTGGGGAAGGATCAGGAGGAGGGGGGAAGAGAGAGAGAGAGAGGGAAGTTTGAAAAGGAATTTCAATTGTATTTTCATGCCACTGAAGTGGCTGGGACCGAGTTTTATACTCATCCATCCTCACAAGAAGCTAGCGTCAGAAACGGTTGCCACTCTTGAATTCAAAATGAAATGTGTAACTGCCTTACAATGGTTACAGCCCTTATAGGTCTACTTACCCTTTTATAACAATTACACTATTCTAAAACACACTAGATACCAGGTTGGGGCCTAGCGCCTAGGCAGCTTAAGAAAATTGTTGGGTTTTTTTATTTTTTTAAACTTTGAGATGTGATTTGATGTTATTTTCAATTAAATCAAAGTTAAAATAGGCATGAAAATATATATATCTAACATATAAATAGAAAAGAAAAATATATATACATATATATCTAAGATATAAATAGAAATAGAAAATATAGAAAAATATATATATCTAATATATTTAACATATAAATAGAAAATTAAATTAAATAACATAATAAACCTAACAACCAACAACGCGCGCGAGAGAGAGAGAGAGGGGTCGGAAGCAAAAACGGAAGCAGAGATGGAGCTTGACAATGGCAACAACAGCATTGACACACGCAACGAGGATGGAGCTTGACAGCGTAGAGGCGGTGAGGTCGCGATGGAGCTGGAAGCAGTGAGGAGGCAGCGGCAGCCTTGGGCTGAGATGGAGCTTGACAACCGGCGGCGGTGCGCGCAAGAGAGAAGGGGAAATCGACGAGAGAGATTAGGGGTACCGGGTAAGAGGAAACAAAAACCCTAATAATCAATTTATATAAAATGGATTAGGCAGCTTAGGCGATTCAGGCGGCCGATTAGGCCATAATCGGCTAGGCGGTTCACATGGCTAGATGGCCGCCTAGGCGCTGCTCGGTACTGATTAGCCGGGTCGGCGCCTAAGGGGGCCGATTAGGCCACAATCGCGGCGGCCAGTGTCCGCCTAGCGCCTCGGCGCCGCCTAGGCTGAGTTTTAGTTCACTGTAGAGTTATACCCTTAGGTACACAACATTTTGCTCTTCTTGTTCTCTATATTCTGGCTTCTTAAGGATGGGCTCAAGCCCCACTTAGTGGGATTAAGGCTTGTAGCTGTTGTTCATAGGATGATTCAAGGTTGAAGTTGACATTGGGAGTTGGTTGCTTATCTATGAGGAAGTGAATCGGGGATCTGTTACAGTCTCACTGGGGATTAGTGCTTTTCCATGACCTTAGAAAGGGATAATGTAGATCAGATGAGGATGCAGGATGATTATTTTGTGGGTTGGCTTTCAAGTAGGCTAAAGAGTTTCCTGAATTTCTCCATATTCCTTGCAAGGTTTCAGGAATGACAGCAATGAATTGATAAAAGTCATAAACAAAACAAGCAGCAGTTTGTGATGGATGGAGATTAGTTTTATATTTTTTTCTCATTACTGCTGCAACACATTTAATTCTTGCATTCTGTTTCTGCCCAAGGGAAAGCCTGATAGCAACAATAAACTCGCTCCTTTATAACTAGATGGTCACGGGTTTTAGTAGGGAAAACAACCTCTTCGCCAAGGAAGGTAAGGTAGCTTACAAACATGACTCTACCCAATCCTTACAAAAAAAGGGACCCTTGTGCATTGAGTATGACTCCCTGTTACAGTTGTGCCTGGCACCTTTTACTTTAAATTCCTTAGTCATCACATTTTCAACTTCCAATTCCCCAGCTGTGACAAGAACTTATGACCTATTTAATCAAAATTTTGAAGCTTTAGTCACAAATCAAGATAAAGTTGGAAAAATACATTTAGCAAACTCATTAAAAAATTTTCCTCAATAAAAATGTCTCTAAACATATTATACATCCAAACAACAAGAAATATTTTCATTGGTTATGAAAATCACTCTCAAACATAAACAACAATTATGTGAAAATTATGACATTAAAGAAAATTAGAAAAGTGATCACCTCAAGCTTAAGAAGAACATCACGATTCTGCAAAATTCTCCTGTCCCACTCAGCAATTGCATTTGCCTGCTTCCGAAATTTCCCAGTACATTCTTGTAGCTCAGAGTTCCACTCCTTGATAATCTTTAAAAAAAATATACATGTAAGAAATCAAAATCTGGTGGAGTAAAACCCCAAAACTGGAGCAGACATAAAATTTTCCTTCACAATCTTAAAAAAAATATAAATACAAAAAACTAAAAGCTAGTACTTAAAACCATGAAATAGGAAGCACACCAAAAGTAAGACTGAAGTGACATTTTAGAAAGTAACCAACAATACCTATATACACAATGAGGCAACAAAGAAGTTAAACATATATTAATAACAAAAAGAAAAGATAAAGTTTCTTTGCACTGAACAACCGTTTTCAAGAAATTACAGTGTAAAATTGATTCCATCAAAGAAGTTTCAGAAACAGAAAGAAAGAAAGAAATCACAAAATCAAAACCTCCTCAACAGTTTTCCCAGTGATCTCAGATGGCAATTTTGGAGCTGGGGATACTGTAGTGCTGGTGGTTGTAGTAGTCCTACAAGACAATAAAAATCCAAGGTAAGCCCAGTCTCAAAAATCTTGAAATATCACCAATCAGATTATTACAAGTTCAGCAGTCAGATTAGCTGGTAAGCCCCACATATGCTGAATAAGTTTTTATCTCACATAGCTCTCTAGAAGTTTAGGAAAAGCTAAGTAGAAATAGAAGATAGAGGCATTTACAAAAAGGAAGAAAATGATAGAGGAAGGCTCACTTCATAAAGAAGACCAAGTGGTTTGAATTATGATCAGATTTGTGGAGCTTTTTTCTTCCTACTGAGAAAGTAAAAACGAGTTTTCCAAAATCAACTAGGAGAGAGAGAGAGAGAGAGAGAGAGAGAATACAGACCCACTACTCGATGCTACAGTTATGGATGTTGATGTCTGTGGGGTAGCAGTACTGGCACTGGATATTGTTGAAGCAACAGTAGAAGCAGGCACACCTACAGAAGGATAAGAACCATCAAACATCACAAGAACTACTTTGTCAGAAGCCATCATAAACTGTTCAAAACACTTCCATTACTGGCATCAAAATGCCAAAAAAAAAAGTTCATTGAGATAGCAAAAAGAAAGTCAAGAAGAATTGCAAGTAGTTAAGCTGGATAGGTTGCGTTTCATGAATTCAAAGAGAGTGCACAATGGAAGCATTACAAGTAGGGCTTGTCTAACTTAGCTTCAGTTTTTAGTTTTCTATTTGCTTTTACAATATTTTAAAAACAAAAACACCCTTTGATTATGTGTTTTCATTTCTAAAAGAATAAACACAAAAACAAAAGCAACAATGGCCAAACTGTTGGAAAAATTGGGAAGATAAGATGGCCAAAAATTAAGAGGTAGGGTTGTTAGGATATTTGAGTTAAAAGGAGATAAGAGATAAAGGATAAAGCTTGGTTTGTGATCAGGTTGTTGAGGATGATAAAGTTTTAAAGTTAAAAGAGATAAGAGATGAGGAAATAAAGCACCAAGAAAGAAGGAGATAACATAGATAATCCTATCAGAAAAATCAAGTTCAAAGTTGTTTGATTTCATTTATCATGTATTCTTATATTTTAGGAATACCCCACTTGCGAACAAGGAATGGCAGGAAAAACAGTCCTCATTTTATTCAAGTCTCCTCCCTACTTGTTCTAAGCTCTCGGGTACAACATTTATAGGTACTCGAGCACATCTTTTTCAACCTCAGGTTAGTTTTGTTCATGGTATTAGAGCAGGCAATGGCTAGGGCCGATGCTGCATCCTCCATGGCAACTGTTGCTCTTAAAGGTAATACTAGAATTTCGTGTCTTACAAATGATTATATCGATAAAGGGTGGATTATTGATACTGGTGCGTCAGATCATATGACTGGAAACCAAACTAATTTTTTAACCTATGAAAAATGGGATGATGATATTGAAATCACAATGGCGGATGGCACAATGTCAAAAGCAATGGGTCAAGGTTCTATCGATATATCTGACTTAAGATTAAATTTCGTCCTTCATGTTCAAAAATTGAACTGCAACCATGTGTCTATTAGTAAACTCTCGAGAGACCAAAAATGTGCAATAATCTTCTTTCCTTCTCTTTGTATGTTTTAGGACCTGTGTTCAAGATGAATGATTGGTAGTGCTAGAGAGAAAAATGGTCTCTACATTCTCAATGGCGCTAGTTCTACCTCTATTCCATTAACGAAAGTTACAACACAAGGGTAATTTCAGAATTTTTTTTTGTAATAACCATAGCCCACATGGCCACTTATAATAGTTAGTTGTTGGATTGTTCCCCACAGTTGAGCTGTGGGAAGGGCCCATACAAGGCCAAGATGTATGAGGACGGGAGTTTTATGCTTAATGAGAAAACTCTTTCCCTCTTGAATTCTCCTCTCCCTCACTTTTCCCTCCGAAACTCCCTCTCTCTGGATTCTTCTCATTCTCTGTAAATTCAAGTCTCAACCGAGAGACTTGACATTTGGTATCAAAGTCGGTCATCTTTGGATGTCATTTTGGCGTAAGAGCATGTCAGAGGTAGTTGAATTATGTCGAAAGAGCGGTGAATCGGATGGCAAAGGGGACCAGATTGAAGCAATTGAAGAATCGCATGGAAGCGATGGAGTTTGGTATGTCTCAAACGCATGAAGCAATTTCTTAAAAGTAAAGAAGAAGAGAGGGTGATTCGTGATGAAATGCGTGAGGATATGGTGGCCTCCAGAGAAGGAGTGCAAAGAGAATTAGCAAGGCATAGGAAGACTATGGAGCAATAAGGACAACGAATCAATAGCATGTTCTACATGCTATCTTCCTTTCCTCAATTCCAATTGCCACCAGAGTTTCCTCCCAGATCAATACCCGATCCAAGAATGACTAGACAAGGCATTCTCTCTCGACCCCAGGAGTGACAAAGGCAGAAAACTCATCTTATGGGAAGATTGAACATCAAGTAAGAGAATTCAATTATCCTAGATCTAGTCAAGGCCCTATGCCAAGGTTGGAGATACCTTTGTTTGAAGGATCCAAACTTAGATGGTGGATCCATAGGCATGAGAGGTTCTTTTAATTCAACAGTATAGTTAAACATCAGCGGATCAACCTTGGTACAACCTATCTATATAATATGGATGATTCATGGTTCCAAGGTTGGTATAGATCGAGGGGAATGGATGCAAGGTGGATTGATTTTGCAAATGTAAATGTTTAGGGGAGAGGAATATGGCTGATATGATCAAAGACTTCAACAAATTGAAGCAAGAAGGGTCGGTAATTGAATACTAGGAGAAGTTTGAGAAATTAGGAGCATTGATGTGGAATGCTCAACCATCTCTTATCTTATCGATCAGTACTTTGTGTCTAGCTTCATCAATGGCCTTAAGGACAAATTAAGGTCCATGGTAAAAATGATTATGCCTACTATGATTAGGTAGGCGGCAAAAAAGGCTAGATGACAAGAGTTGACACTGGAGGCTATTTTCAAGAAGAGCAAAGCTCTACCAAGGCCTATTCCACCTGTCAACCACCCTACAGGAGGAAATGCCCGAGCCTTGGTGGCTGGAGTGGCTTTCGGGGAACCTAAAGTTAACCCCAATCCTCTCAGGACTACTACCATGGAGCAAAGGAGATTGATGGGATTGTGATACAGATGCGGGGAGAAGTATAGCCCCGGCCACCTGTGCAAGAGGAAGCTACTGAATATGGAAGGAAAGGAAGAGGACAGGGCTGAAGGATTGGTAGAAGGAGAAGAAGAAGAAGAAAAGCAAGAGGTGGCAAACAATACCTTGGAAGAGGAGTCAGGACAAGAAGGTGGAGAAATTTCTTCAAGGGCGCAAGGAGGAGTCAAGACAAGGACAAGTTGGTAAGAAGAAGTTGATGGTGTTAATAGATAGTGATTATACTCATAACTTCTTGAATGAAGCTACAATAATGGAACTGAGATGCAAGATGACAACCACTACTCCCTTGTCAGTGATTATGGCCAATAGTCACTACAAGTGTGTGGGATTCAGGTGGATGATGCAAGGGCAATAATTTCAAGCTCATTTGAGAATTTTTGAGTTGGGAGAATGTGACATCGTGTTAGTAGTTGACTAGATGAGGACAGTCAACCCTCTCACTTTTGACTTCAACAAATTAGAAATCACTATGGAGATGGGAAATACTAAGCTTACCCTTCTGGGTAGCATGGAGCAGAGAGAATGTAAGTTGATCAAAGGGAAGAAATTACAAAGGTGGACACAGAGCAAGGGAGGACAAATTGCTCAAATGTATTCCATTCATGCCTTGGAATGGAATGGACAAGAAGCAGAAAAGGCAAGGGAGGATCAACAAACAGAAGGCAGCCTGGCCATGTTTCAATCCTCCGCTAAGGTATCACTTCCTGATAGCTTAAACTTACTTTTACAAGAATTCAAGGACCTATTTGTTGAGCCCAATTCCCTACCACCTCAGAGAACCTTGCACCACTCCATACACCTCAAACCCCACTCTACACCAGTAAACATACGAGCTTACAAATATTCACCTACACAAAAAGCTAAGATAGAGAAGCAAGTATCTAATATGCTCTCTACCTCTATCATCCGACCTAGCCAAAGCCAATTTGTATCCCTTGTTTTACTTGTTACAAAAAAGATAAAACCTGGAGGTTTTGTGTTGACTACCGTTAACTCAATTCCAACACCATCAAGAACAAGTTTCCTATACCCCTTATTGATAACCTATTAGAAGAGATATCCGGGACCCAAATCTTTTCCAAGCTAGACCTAAGATCCGACTATTACCAAATCCGAATGAAACCATCTGATGTCCCAAAGACAGCCTTCCATACACACCAAGGGCTATATGAATTTGTAGTGAAGCCTTTCGGACTCACAAACACCCTAGCCACCTTTCAGGCCTTAATGAACCAAGTATTTCAACCTTACCTAAGGAACTTCATCCTAGTTTTCTTTGATGACATGCTCATATACAACCCCAATTATGAACAACATCTAAACCACCTTTGAGGTCCTAAATTCTAACAAATTGTATGTTAAGCTATCGAAGTGTACTTTTGCTGAGAAGGAGGTTGAATACTTGGGACATATCATTTCTGGGGAAGAGATGAAGACTGATCCCAACCAGGTCACAACTATGTTGGAGTGGCCTAGACCACAATCGATGAAGGAGTTAAGGGGATTCCTTGGCCTGATAAGCTACTATAGGAAGTTCATATAGAACTATGGCCTCATTACTAAATCACTGATAGAACTCCTCCAGAAGGATAACTTCTAGTGGAATCCCCGGGCTGAGGCAACCTTCTTAGCACTAAAGAAGGCCATGACACAAGCCCCAATGTTAGCCCTACCAAACTTTAAGTCTTTTGTGGTGGAGAATGATGCGTGTGAAAATGGGATAGGGGTTGTGCTAGTGCAAGAGGGCTGGCCCTTGGCTTACATCAGTCAGGCTTTGGCTCCAAGACATCTCGGCCTAAGTGTTTATGATAAGGACCTTTTGGCAATTTGGGGGGTTATTGAGAAGTGGAGACACTATTTAGAGATCAGCCCTTTCATAATTAAGGCAAATCGTGAGAGTTTGCAGTTCCTATCACAACAGAGGTTGCACGCTCAATTGCAAAGGAAAGGGGTTTAAAACCTAATCGGGTTGGACTACAACATTTTATACCGCAGAGGAAATGAAAATGTAGTGGCAGATGATTTATCCAGGAAGGAAGAAAGAGGTCAGTGTCAGTCAATTTCAGTTGTGGTCCCTAAATGGGTCAAGGAAGTTGCAAGGAGTTATGAACAAACCCCATGGGTAAGGACATAATAGCACAGCTTACAGTTTAGCTTTCCGAAAATTAAAGCTATACATTCTCCAACGAGTTGGTTAGATTCTAGGGAAGACTAGTGGTTGGTGATGATGGTGCCCAAAAAGAAAGGATCATGGCCACACTACATGGTTCCCAATTGGATGGCCACTCAAGGATCAGGGCAACTGACCAGAAGGTGAGGCAATTGTTCTATTGACTGGGGCAAAAGAAAGAAGTAGTAGACTTTGTGTTATCTTGTGTGACTTGTCAAAGGTGTAAGCATGAAAATGTGGCTTATCCCGAGCTTCTAAAACCCCTGGCAATCCCTGAACAAGCCTGGGAGCTTCTAAACTCCATGGGTTTCATAGAAGGGCTTCCCAAATCAAAAGGTAAGGATATGGTACCGATAACGGTGGATAGACTGAACGAGTTTGCACACTTTATCAATCTCATCCATCCTTTCTCAACTCAAGAGGTGGCAAGAATGTTTATGGATTTAGTAGTAAGGATTCATGGGGTGCCTAAATCTATTATCTCAGACAGGGTCAAGATTTTTACAAGTGTGTTTTGGCAGGAGTTGTTCAAGAACTGGGTAGGGCTACACATGTCCACATCCTACCACCCCCAAACAAACAGCCAAACAGAAATGATCAATCAATGTTTAGAGGCCTAATTGAGATGCATGTGCTTCACTAAGCCTAAGAGTTGGAATTGGTGGTTATCATTGGCCCAATGGGTGGTATAACTATAGCCACCACAGTGCCATCAACAGGAGTCCTTTTGAAGTAGTGTTCAGGTATAAACCCCCATTGATTCCAACCTTATCAAGTTCTACAGCTATCATGGTTTCATGACCCTAGGAGCAATAGAAGGGCATTATTGTAATAGGGTATAATAGTTTGTTAGGGATATCATGCTATTAGAAATTAGTTAAGTAACTAGCTTTGCCTATAAAAGTGCCAATTGGAAGAGAATGGATATCATGTGTAATGAAATGAAAATTCTCTCTTCCTAATTCTCTCTATCCCTCTCTCATTTCTTCTCTCATCCTCCCTCTCTTTTCTGTTGATTTCTCCCCCTCCTTCAATTCTAGCATTCTGATTTCTTCCCCTAATTCCAACCACAACCCTAGGAATATGACACATGGCTTCTATGGAGCAATATTTACAACAGAGACAGAAGGTATCGAGGGTTCTAAAAAGGGAGCTGGCTATAGCTCAAAACTGAATGAAATAGTGTATTGACAAAAGGAGGAGTGACAAATCCTTTGAAGGGGGTGACAGGGTTTATTTAAAGGTGAAAAGATTCTTACAACAACCCTTTACATCCACACCAGTCTCTAAGCTAAGCCCCAAGTATTTCGAGCCCTATGCCATAAAGGCTAAGGTAGGAAAGGTGGCCTACAAGCTAAGGTTACCAAAAAAGGTCAATATGTCTTCGGTGTTTCATGTATCTCTATTAAATAAGTCTATTGAGCCACAAGCTATCGTTAGATAGGATTTACCAACTACAAATGAAGAAGAGGAAGGAGTGGTGGAGACTCAAGTCGTCCTAGACAAGCATGTGATCTATCAAGGTTCGGTGCCCCTAACTCAAGAGTTGGTAAGGTGGTCTCACAAAGATCCTAACCGCACAACTTGGGAGTATTTGCCCGAGTTACTCACCCGATTTTCGCAAGCTACTGGGATGCTCTAGATTCTTGAGGACAAGAATAATTTCCAAGGGTGGGGAATGTTATGACCCAAGGGTAATTTGGAAAAAAAAATTGTAATAACCATATCCCACATGGCCACTTGTAATAGTTAGTTGCTAGATTGTTCCCCACAATTGAGATGTGAACCAGTGGCCAAGATGTACGAGGACAGGAGTTTTATGCTTGATGAGAAAACTCTTTCCCTCTTGAATTCTCTTCTCTCTCCTTTCTCTCTCACTTTTCCCTAAAACTCTCTCACTCTCTCTCTATTCTTCTCATTCTATAAAAATCCAAGTCTCAACTGAGAGACTTGGCAACTAAAAATACTTCCTTGTCAGTTTCTTCTCATTTCGAAATAATGCTTTAGCATAAACACCTTGGTCATCCTAGTTTTGTTTACCTTAAATCATTGTATCCAAAGTAGTCAAGCAATAAAGATCTTTCTCCATTTCAGTGTGGACATTGTATCTATGCTAAACAAACCAAAAGAACTTATCCTCCTCATCCATATCACATATCAAAACCATTTCATCTCATACATAGTAACATTTGGGGTCCTTCTCGGTCTTCTTCCCTAACGGGTTCTAAATGGTTTCTCACTTTTTTTGATGATCACACTCATGTATGTTGGGTATATCTTATGAAAGAAAAATCTAAGGCCAACACCATTGTCAAGCAATTTCGCAAACATGTTATCAATATATTTCAAACCAACATCCAAATCTTGCGCACCGACAATGGGAGAAAATATTTTACAAATAACTTGAACCAATACCTTATTGATCAAGGTATATTTCATCAAAACTCCTACCCTTACACACCCAAACAGAATGATTGGCTGAAAAAAAGAATAGGCACCTACTAGAAGTAGCTTGATCCCTTATGTTTGTGCTAACCATGTACCTAATTCATTTTGGGGAAAGCAATTCTATTCGCAGCCTATCTTATCAACGGATTACCCTCAAAAACCCTTAACCTTCGTACTCCTCTTAGCTGCCAACTTGATAGCTTCCCTCACATCCGATTGCATAACTCATTATCTCCACGAATTTTTGGTTGTACTTCCTATGTTCATAACCACAATCTCATAAGGGAAAATTTGATCCTAGAGCCATTAAATGTATCTTTGTGGGATATTCACTAACTACCAGAGGGTACAAATGCTATAACCCTTCCTCAAACAAATTCTATGTTACATATGATGTTACCTTTTATGAAAATCGAAACCTTTTTCCACATAGTTCTCTTCAGGGCAGAAGGTAAGTGAAGATAACTATTGGGATCCTTCTATCTCTCTGCCCATTTTGCTTCCATCTCTCTCTTTTCCCTACCAAAATTCTCCTCCCCAAAATTCACCTTCAAGTTCCCATGGCCCAACTTCTGAAGTTTTAGCACATGATCAAAAAAAGACTAGAGGGAGAAGAGGGAGAGAACCTAGTACTAATAAACCAATCAAGGTTTATTCAAGAAGACCAAAAGATCCCCAAGCATTATAGTCATTTGAACCAGGGCATAGTCTAGAACCCACAAAACAAGGATACGATGGTTGAAGACTTAAACCTTCCAATTACTCTCAGGAAATGAGTAAGGTCATGCACTTAATATCCTACATCAAATCATTTGACCTACACTAAATTATTTAATAAGTATAGGGCATTTGTTGCAAGTATGGATAGTGTGGTGTGGAGATTCCAAAAGATATTTAGGAAGCCATACAAACGGTGGATGAAAAGATGAGAGCACTTTTGGAAAATAAAACATGGGAAGTGGTTGATTTTCCACAAGGGAAGAAAACTATAGACTGTAAATGGATATTCGCAGTAAAGTTCAAGTCTGATGGAGATATTGAGAGATACAAAGCAAGATTGGTGACTCAGGAGTACACACACAAACATATGAGATTGATTATGAAGATGCATTCACACCGGTAGCCAAGATGGATTCAATTAAGGTATTTTTATCTCTAGCGGTTAATCTAAACTAGGAACTTCATCAAATGGACATCAAAAATGCATTTCTAAATGGAAACCTAGCGGAAGAAGTGTTTATGAGAATGCCCCCTGGGTTTTAAGAAGGTGATAACAACGTATGCAAGCTTAAGAAATCACTCTATGGATTAAAACAATCTCCTAGAGCATGGTTTACTAAATTTAATACTACGTTAAAGGGCTCTAGATATATTCAAGGACAAGCTAATCACACATTATTTACAAAACAATCAACAAATGGAAAAAGAACTATCCGAATTGTACATGTGGATAACATTTTACTTACAGGTGATGATTATTAGGAAATTACGACATTAAAGGTTCACTTGAAAAACAAATTTCAGGACAAAGATCTTGGTACTCTTAAATATTTTTACAGTATGGAAATAGCTCAAAGCAAACATGGAATATTTGTTACTCAAAGGAAGGATGTCCTAGATTTGCTAAAAGAAATAGGAAAACTTGAATGTTGTTAAGTGAATAAAAAATAATGTGTATTCAACTTAGAGTGTACAATACAAGTGTGTATATATACATATAAGTATTTAAAATTAATTATACTAATATCCCTTATTTATCTTATTTAACACACCCCCTCAAGCCATAATTCTGAAAGGCGAGAGGCGCAGCGAGGCGAAAAGGGTCCTGGAGCCTGAGGCGCGCCTTTGTGAAGCGAGGCACACCTTTTAGAAAAAAAAAACTCAAATATACCACCTTTTGTTACTTTACGACAAAGTTTACATATGGTGGTATTTCTATCATTAGGATTAGCTTCAAAATAATTCCACGCCGGGTCAGTTTTGGAACTGGTTGACGACATTTATTGGGCTGCTGTAACATAGTTCCAACTTCCACAAAATTCTCCAATCAACACAAAAACAACAACCGTATAAACTATAAAGAGAAAGCAGCAACCAGCAAGAGAAATTAAGCAAGAATGAAAGAAATAATCAAATTAAAAACAAGTAAAGAACTCACAAGAGCAGGTTGGAACCAAGAAGAGGGGAGGCTGGAATGGAACCGAGATTGGCAGCTACTTTCGATGGGCAGTGGGCTGCTTAACAGCTTGAACTTGAAGAGTAGAGGAGAAGAGAGGAAAGAAAGAGAGGAGAAGAGCGTGAGCAGGGCAGAACAAAGGAAGAGGGCGCAGCTGGAGAGGAGAGGAAGAGAGGAGGCGAGCGTGGCTGGAGAGGAAAGGAAGAGGAAGATCGGGCCGAACTGGAAAGGAAAGCAAGAGAGGAGAGGGTCGCAGCTGGACAGGAGAGGAAGAAGAAGAATGGGCCAAGCTGGGGAGGAAGATAGGATGCGGGCATGGCTGGTGAGGAGAGGAAGAGGAAAAAGAAGATCGGGCAAGCTAGAGAGGATGCGGGCACGACTAGGCGCTAGAGTCGGGAGGAGTGAGGAGCGATTGGGCTGCCAGGTTTTGATTAAAAGACCTAAGTTTCATGAGGCGCGCCTCACGCCCCAGCCCCTAGGCGCGCAAGGCGAGGGCCTCGCCAAAATTGCCTCACCTCGGCCCAGGCAAAGGCACCAAACTGGCACCTTAAGGCGCCTTGCACCTAGGCGCGCACCTTTGATAACTATGCCTCAAGCTGGAGCATATATAATAAGCATGTCCAACTTAGTACAAATATAATTCAAACGAAAACCTCAAAGCGACTTAATAAGTAAATCAACTAATTGATTGTTAGAACCTACATATGTTGTAGCTATATCCCCAAAGAGCACCTTTTCTCAAACAAAGTGGCAATCAATTTCAATATACTTGGTTCTCTAATGAAACACAGGATTAGAAGCAATATGCATTGCACCCTGGTTGTCACAAATCAACTGCATAGACTTAACCTGCGTAACAAATAACTCCTCAATTAATTGTTTCAACCACACTAGCTCACATGTTATTCAACTTCTGCACTAGATCTAGCGACAACAATTTGTTTCTTGTTTTTCCAAGAGACCAGGTTTCTACCCACAAATACACAGTATCCAGATGTGAATCGACTATCACTAGGTGATCCTGCCCAATCAACATTCGTATATCCCACAATCTAACTGTACCCATGATTTTGACACAATACACCACGACAAGCGATAGCCTTAATATACCAAAGAATATGAATCACTATATCCCAGTGGCTGTCACAAAGTGAATCTAGGAACTAACTTACCATACTCACAGCAAATGAAATATCAGGACGTGTGACTGTGAGATAATTAAGTTTCCCAACTAGTCAACGGTAGTGCCCAGGATCAGAAAGAGGCTCCCCCTGTCTCAGTAACAACCTCATATTTGGATCCAATAGGGTATCTATGGGCTTACATCCAACCAATCATGTCTCCTCTAGCATATCCAAGGCATACTTCCTTCAAGAAATATAGATGCCTTGCTTTGACCGAGCTACCTGAATACTCAAAAAATATTTCAAATGACCCAGATCCTTAGTCTAAAACTGTTGGTGAAGATGTGCCTCCAATTTAGTGATACCAACATCATCATCCCCGATAAATACTACCTCATAAACATATACTACTAGAAGAATGTGACGGCTAGATTGAGCGATAAAAAACAGAATGATCAGCTTCACTTCAAGTTAACCCAAACTCAAGAACAGCTAAACTAAATCAACCAAACCAAGTTCGAGGAGATTATTTTAAACCGTATAAAGATTTTCGAAGGCGACACACAAGCCCAAACTCCCTCTGACCAACAAAGCCAGGAAGTCGCTCCATATACACCTCTTCCTATAAATCGCCATGAAGGAAGGCATTTTTTATGTTCAATTGACGAAGAGGCCAATGAAACATAGCAGCAAGGGACAAAAAAGGTGAACAGATGAGATCTTAGCAACAGGAGAAAATGTATCGCCATAATCAAGACCAAAAACCTGAGTGTATCCTTTGGCAACAAGGCGAGCCTTAAGATCATCAATCCGGCCGTTAGGGCCAATTTTAACAGTGTAAACCCAGCGACAACCAACACTAGACTTACCCTTGGGCAGAGGTACTAGGCCCTGGTAGATTGTAAGGCAAACATTTCTTCAACCATAGCAGCCCGCCACCCTGGATGGGAAAGAGCTTTGAGAACAAATAAAGAAAGAGAAACATAAGATACAGAAGAAACAAAAGCAGAATATCCAAAGGACAAAGAATCATAACTAACAAAATGTGAAATAGGATAGAATGTGGTGCAATGACAATTACGAAGAGCAATAGGTAAGTAAAGATCAGAAGTCGAAGACGACGGACCCGAGGAGGAAGAACTAATTGGCACGAGGATGAGTCATGAGACAATTCCCCCGGCCTAGCAACGACAAGCGGTGTTGGTTGGGCCACAGGTTGTGAACGCCGTTAACAAACCTGAAGATCGAGGCGATCAAGATAAGAGGCAAAGGGCGGTGGAGATGGAGATGATGAAAGGTCAAGAAACGGAACAAGCAAAGGTAAGCCAATAGACACGGACTCAAAGACCTCAGACGAAGAGGGGAAATAAGGAGATGACTCAAACAAGGTAACATCTGCTAGAACAAAATATCAAGTTAATTGAAGAGAGTAGCAACGACACCCCTTCTGAAGGCAGGAATAACCCAAAAAAACACATTTGACGGAATGAGCAGATAGCTTATCACGACTTAAGGCAAGATGACGAACAAAGCAAGTACTCCTAAAGATACGAGGGAGAAGAAAATATAAGTCAACTCGAGGAAAAACAACAGAATGAGGAATCTGGTCATTAAGGACAGAAGATGGCATTCGGTTAATTAACATGCAATTAAGACAGCATCACTCCAGTATTGAAGCAAAACATGCATATTAAGAAGAAGGCTGTCTCAATTAAATAATGATTCTTGCATTCAACAACCCCATTTTGATGTGGGGTTCTAGGACACGAAATTTGGTGAAAAATCCCATTGGATGCCATATAAGATCGAAATGGGAAAGACAAATATTAAAGAACATTATCACTACAAAGAACACGAATAGGCAAATTAAACTGAGTTCTAATTCTAGCAAAAAATGTAGTGAAGACTGAAAATAATTTTGAATGCGTTTTCATTAAATATAGCCATGTAGTTCGAGATAAATCATCAAGTAGAGTCAAACAAAAAAGTAGGAAGAGGGGATGTTGTGCCAATACTCATGACTAAGGCTTGAGTGCCATTAGCCAATGTAACAGGAGGTAGAGACTGCAGATTTTGAATATGAGACAGGAGAAAGCGATTACCAAACATGTGATTAGTGGCACCAGAGTCGAAGATCCTTGGGCCAAGAGAAGATAAGGACTTAGTAAAGCATGCAACAGGGTTACCGGTGTCAGCAAGGGATGTGACAGGTGAAGTAGCTTGTTATGCTGCCCGAAACTGAAGGAACTGAGCATACTCCCCCTCGGAGATAGTCACTGGTGAGGAATCACTAGTGTGATAGATGCCCGACCCTCCGAAGCACCAACAACCATGTTAGCAATACTAGTTGCCAGAGACGGACAACCACGTAGGCGATAGCAAGTCTCTCTAGTGTGACCAAGACAATTACAATAGGAGCACTGGGGCCGAGGATGACCACGATCAGTCGGGGTAGTAACAAGGGTGGAATTATCTCCGGGTACGAACACACCACAGTCAACACTAATAGAAAAGGCTCGAAGTAGCCTAGCAAATACCTTTGTCAAAGGAAGGAGAGAATATGTCCCTTAACGGATTCAAACTCCAATTGAATTCCATGAAGACAAAGGACAGTAAACATTTGATCACGCTGTTATTGTTGTTTCTTAATATCTGGATCACAGGGCATCAACTTGTTAAAATCGATAATAGAAGCTCGGAGCTAACCCAAATACGTGGTCATATCCAAATCAGCTTGTCGTAGATTGAACAAAGCACCAATCACATCATAAATACGAGTGATGTCACTCGTATACAACTCATGAGCTCGACTCCATAGAGCACTACACTCACAAAGAGGTCGAAATATAGACATCAAAGTTATTGCAATTCTTTGCCACAACAAAATGAGTAACTGTGCATCCACTTGTCACCAAAGAGATTAATTTCCCACAGGAATAGATGAGATGGTCGTTGATAAATGAGGTCCAAGAAACCAAATTTCAACCGCAAATGACCAAGCCGAATAATTTTGGCCACTCAATTTCTCCATAGTAATAACTAGTGCCCGAAAAATAGAGAATAGTCACAGTTGTGGACGTGGTGGAAAGGCTTGTGGATGTAGATGAAGACATGATACAGACAAAACAACCTGTTGTTCTGGCTGACTAAGTCTGGATCTGAACTAAATATATTTGAAGTAGATTGGATAGGTATAGCAAATTGGAACCAGATCTGTTGTCGAATCTGAAGCAAATTTGTACCCGATAAAATACCGGAGGGAGCGCACAAAAAGCGAAGAGTCACCAGAACTGGAACAACGGCGTATCTGGGATTGCAAAGCTGGGAATCGCCGAATCTGGAAGCACGATCGGATCTAGGCACGAAGAAGCAACGATAGCGGTCGAATCTGGAATCACGGCCGGATTTGGGCGCGAACAGTGGTCAGATCTAGAAGCACAGTCGAATCTTGGCGTGAAGAAGTAATGACGGCAGAACTAAGCGACTGCATGATATAGGTGGGTGGATCTAGACAATCACAATCTGGACGGATCTAGATGGCAGTGGTAGGGGCATCAGTCAGCGGCGACAGGCATCAGTCAGCGACGACGACAATGATGGCGATGGCTGGGTCTAGGGTTGGGTTAGGGTTTGAGGCTCTGATACCATGTTATGTGAATAAAAAATAATGTGTATTCAACTCAAAGTGTACAATACAAGTGTATATATATACATACAAATATTTAAAATTAATTACATTAATATTCCTTATTTATCTTATTTAACAAATGCAAACCAACCAACACTCTTTTGGAGAGAAATTAGAGCCAAAAGGCCACTTAGAATGATCCACCAGTAGACTGTGAACAATACCAACAGCTAGTTGGTAAGCTAATATATCTATCTCTCACAAGGCTTAATATTGCTTTTAGTGTTAGTGTGATTATCCAATTAATGCATACACCTACAAAGCAACATCTAGAAGCAACCATGTTCTAAAGTATCTCAAAGGAACTCTAGGTAAGGGAATTTTGTTTAAGAATAGTGAAAATCAAGATATAGAAAGGTATAGAAAAGCAAATTAGGTTGAGTCAATGGAAGATAGCAAATCTACAATTGGTTATTGCACTAGGTTATGGGGGAATCTTGTGACATGGAGGAGCAAGAAACAATCTGTTGGGGCCAAAAGCAGTGCTGAAACAGAATACCAAGCAAATGCTCAAGGCTTGTGTGAGTTCAAGATTGAGAGACTTCTAAAGGATCTAAATATACCAAGAACATATCATATGAAGTTGTACAATGATAGCAAATCAACAATAAACATCGTTCACAACCCTATACAACATGATCAGATGAAACATATGCGTATTAACAGACATTTCATCAAACATGAGATGGACTCAATGGTGTATAACCTATCCTATGTCTCAACAAAAGATTAGGAAGCTGACATTCTTACCAAATACCTATCCAAACTAGCATTTGAGTTCTTAGTTGGCAAGCTGGGAATTATTGATATTTATTTACCAGATTGAGGGGGAGTGCTAGAAAAATTAAGAACATGAGATGACCAAAAATTAAGAGGTAGGGTTGTTAGGATATTTTAAAGTTAAAAGGAGATAAGAGATAAAGGATAAAACTCAGTTTGTGATCAAGTTGTTGAGGATAAAGTTTTAAAGTTAAAAGAAATAAGAGATGAGAAGATAAAGCACCAAGAAAGAAGGAGATCACACAAATAATCCTATCAAAAAAATCCAATGTTCTAAAAGGCGCTAGTAGAAAATTTAATATTTTTTTTTTCTTCATATATTCTTTCATTCCCCCACCCCCTCAAATTTTAACGCGTTCTCACTTCCCCCCTAACCAAAAATTTCACAGTGCTCTCTCTCTCTCTCTCAAACATGCCTCCTCCGAGCACATCGTTGCCCCCGCCATTGCCAATCAGACTGTCTGCCTCCTCCGAGCACATCGTTGTCCCCCACCATTGCCAATCGAACCGTCTGCCTCCTTCGATCACATCGTTGCCCCCCGCTAATGCCAACCAGACTGTCATTGTGTTACCACGGGTAAGTCTGAAGGCTGTTCCAGTCCTTGTCCAGTGGTGGCAGCGACAACAACGGAGTCGGGCGACCCAGGCCGATGCGGCGGCAACGATCATCACTGATGGAGTCGATGAAAGGTCTCGAGCCTAATCCACGTCTGGGCTGCCAAGGCGACGCCTCGCCGCCTTGGCCGCATCAACCACCTAGGAGCCACCTGAGCCTAAGGGGCCGATTTGGAGGAACTTGCGTCGACCAGGAACCTTTTAGAACTAGCGCCTCTCCGCCACCTAGGCGACCGCCTTTTAGAACACTAGAAAAATCAAATTCAAAGTTGTTTGATTTCATTTATCATGTATTCCTATATTTTAGGAAGAGATTAGATTTACTCATGTATAAATACCCCATTTGAGATCAAAGAATGGCAGGAAAAACAGTCATCATTTTAGTTAAGTCTCCTCCCTACTTGTTATAAGCTCTTGAGTACAACATTTACAAGTACCTGAGCAAATCTTTTTCAACCTCAGGTTAGTTTTGTTCACAAACAAAGAAACACCAAAAGGGTGTTTTACACTAAATTCGTTTTATATCATCATTTTTGGTCACTCAAAAATTGAACCCCCCACCCACTCTATTAAAGCTTTTATTACAATGGCAAGATTTGCACACTTTCACCACAAACCTTTCAAGTTGCTCTTTGTTTCTCTTCATTTCCCTGTTCCCCTCCACAAAACTGTGTTCCACCATCTTCCACCAGATGTCCCTTTCACTCACTAAAAGAAGTTTTCTGATAGAATTCACAAAAATGATAGAATCGCACAATCAAAACAATAGGAATCTCCAATTACAAAGCTATGAACAAACAAAAAAGAAACAAAGATTGGCCTATCCGAGAGGGCCTTCTCTCCCACAACTCCTTCCGAATTCTCCAGCTCCTTATCTCTCCCTTTTCCCTGCCTTTTATATGGATTCCCTAGTCTATTGCAATAACGTGAGTTGGTTATTCTCCCCCAATCGAATGTAAGTCTTCTGCCCTATGTTTTTTTCCTTAACTACCCTACGTCACCTTCCAATTTACGACGCTGGTAGATGTGACGAACAGGGACCCTACATGAGATTCACCTTGTCCTAAAGGTGAAACTCAGGAAACTAATGCAATATCTGATGGTACGACTCCCAAGGGTGGCAACCCTTCCATTAAATTAGAACATTAAGGCCCCTCAAGTTTTTCCCTTTGCCAGGTCTTACCCCCAATAGGAATTCTGGTTCTACCACCATCTCTAGATCTGAAGTTAACTAATCAAGGATTGTGGAAGCCACCTGCAATGCTCCCTCTGCTTTACGTAGCTGGGAGATGTGAAATACGAGATGGATGGCACTAAAGAGTGGAAGAGAAAGCTTGTACGCCACCTTCCCAATTTGTTTCTCCACTGCGAAAGGTCCATAAAACCTTGGTGATAGCTGTTCATTTGGCCTGGAAGCCATGGTTGTTTGTCCATACGAGCGAATTTTCAGATATACCAAGTCTGCTATCTCAAACTAGATGTCCCTCCTCCTCTTATCAGCCATGTGTTTCATCTTTGTTTGAGCTCGCAACAATTGGGCTTTTTAACTCTTCCAGCATCAGATCCCTTTCTAACAATTGCTACTCCAACCCCGAGATGGCTGTGATGCCCTTCTCAAATCGCAGTAGTGGGGGAGGTTCGCACCCATAAACGATCTAAAAGGGAGTTAGGTGGGAGGAAACGTGGTAGGAAGTATTATACCAATATTTTACCCAAGGAAGCCAACTGTACCACGCTTTAGGTGTAGAGGAGGCAAAATATCTAAGATATGTTTCCAAAGTCCTATTAAGGACTTCTGTTTGGCTGTCAAACTGTGGGTGGTAGGTTGTACTTCTATTCAGCTAAGTGCCTTGTAACCGAAATAGCTCCTTCCAAAAATGGTTGAAGAAGACTTTATCTCCATCCGAGATGATAGAGTTGGGGATCCCATGCAACCAAACAATTTCCTTGACAAAGACGCCTGCTATACTGGCAGTTGAAAACAAGTGCTTCAACCAAATAAAATGCCCATACTTGCTAACACGATCCACCACAACCAAAATTGAATCCATTCCTCTAATTTCAGTAGCCCCTCTATGAAGTCCATCAACACATCCTCTCAAATTTGATGTGGAATCGGAAGTAGTTGAAGCACCCCCACAGGGGAAAGAGCCACATATTTGTTCTGTCGGCACACAGAGCAGTGACGGACATACTAATGGATATCTTTTTTCATCCCTCCCAATACACATTGGCAAATATCCGTTTGTATGTCTTCAAAAACCCGTAAGTGGCCTCCAATGTGTCCATCATAACCTTCCTTCAGTACAAAGGGAATCAATGTCGAACCCGAGGGAAGAAGCAACTTCCCTCTGAACAGTAACTGTCCATCCACCCAAGAATAATCCGGCTTACTTGACGGGTCAGTTAGGAGCTCTCTGATAATCTGTTGAAATTTATTGTTTTCCTCCACCCCTTTTTCAAGTTGATCCAACTATACCACTCGAGGAATGGTCAGGGCCATTAGTGCGACATGGGAGAGAAGCCAGGAAAGTGCATCAACAACACAATACTCCAAACTGGGCGATATTGGATCTCAAAATTGTAGCCCATCAATTTCACCACCCACTTCTGACATTCCAGGTTGACCAGTCGTCGTTCCATCAAAAATCTTAACTTTTCTGATCAATCTGGATCAGTGTTCTAAAACGCATTAGGCGCTAGTTGGGTGCCAACCTAGGGCCTAGCAAGCCTAAGAAATATGCCTAGGTAACTATAGAAAATGGTTTAGAATACATAAGAATATGCTACTTGTAAAAAATGGCTTTAGAATACATAGGAATATGTTACTTGTAGAGAATGGCTTAGAGAAGGACGGGGTTTATAGAAACTTTTATTTCATTTTTTATTTTTTTCATTCTTTTCTGAATACTACTTTAGCATTTTCTCTCTCTCTCCCCCCCTACTCGAACACCCCCATTTTTCCCTTGGCCCCAATTTCATTCTTTTATGAAATCCTCTCTCTCTCTCTCTCAAACTCACATCCGCCGATCGCACCACCGCCCCCCGCCAACGCCGATCGGAACGCCGTCGCCCCCACCCAGCCGAGTACAAAAACTCGCCGCTACTAGAGAGAAATCGAAGAGACGATTGGCGATGGCGACGTCGATGATGAGAGAGAGAGAGAAATTGGGGCCAAGGGAAAATACTGAACACAAATCTAAACACACAAATCAAGGCCAAGAAAGAAATCGAGGCCAAGGTAAGTTTGTAAGTCTTTGAAAGTTAGGCGCCGCCTAGGCGTCAATTGGGCCTGATTGATCGGACCCAGCGCCTAGGATGCTAATTTGCCTATATTCACGGCAGTGCCTAAGCGGCCCGCCTAGGCCGCCTTTTATAACATTGGTCTAGATTATGAATTTCTTCCACAATAAGTAATGTTGCCACTTCTACACCGCGAATACAATAGCTATCAATTCCCTCTCATAGACCAACTTATTCCGACAATTGGGATTAAAGGCATGACTAAAGAAAGCAAGCAGTCTATGATCCTGCATCAATACAGCCCCGAGTCCATGCCTAGAAGCATCCCACTCCACCACAAACAAGCTCCTTCAAAAAATCAAGTAGAGTGAGTATAGGTAGAGATGTCATGGCTGCCTTAAAGGGCTGAAAAGCTTGCTCAATGATTCATCCCAATAGAAATTTTTTTTCCAAACACGCTCTATCAATAGCCAAGCTAATTTCCCGTAATTCTACACAAACCTGCGATAATATTTAGTGAGCCCCAAGAAACCATGGAGTTCTCAGAGTGAGCGAGGACTAGGCCAATTCATCACTGCTTGAATCTTTGAGCTGTCAACGGCCACCCCCTGTTGCGAAATGATGTACCCCAAATATTCAATCTCCAATTGTCCAAGCTGACATTTTTTAGCATTAGCATACAACCGGTTCTCGGCTAATATCCCCAACACACAACGTAAGTGATCATGATGTTCCTTCACCATTCTATTGTATATCAAAATGTCGTCAAAAAACACGAGAACAAACTACCTCAACTACTCTTTGAAAATCTCATTCATCAAGGACTAGAAGATGGCAGGTGTGTTTGTTAATCCAAAAAGCATCACCATAAATTCATAATGACCCTCATGCGAGTGAAAAGCAGTTTTTAAAATATCATCAAGTGTGATACATATCTGATGATAACCCGATTTCAGATCTAACTTAGAAAATACTACAGCCCCATTTAATTCATCCAACAGTTCTTCAATGACTGGGATTGGGAATTTATCGGGGATAGTTACCTTGTTTAAGGCCCTGTAGTCCACGCAAAATCTCTACCCACCGTCCTTCTTCTTGGCCAGCAACACAGGACTGGAAAATGAGCTAATGCTCAGTCTAATTATCCATGCTGCCAACATCTCTCGAATAAGCTTTTCAATCTCATTTTTTTGGAGGTGAGGAATAGCATTAAGGTTTCACACTCACCGAAGAAATCCCAGGTTGTAGCGTGATAGTATGATCCCGCCTCCGGTGTGAGGGCAATCCACACGACTCATCAAAGATGACCTTAAATTCTGCTAACACTTCCTACAGATTGTCAGGGACCCTTGCCTCTATTACTTCAGCCATCAAACTTCCTAATTCCAGAAGCACTCTTTCCCCACCTTCACGAAATGACTTCATCATCAACTTCAAGGTCACTAACGTTTTGTTGAGGCTGGGATCCCCATGCAATGTGATAGTCGTGTCCCCCACTCTAAACTTCATAATTAAAGAACCCCAATCCACTTGTCTCCCCAAGTGTGGCTAACCACTTCATCCCAAGAATAACATCGGTGCTTCCTAGTTCTAATGGCAGGAAGTCCTCGACTACCTCCACATTTTGCAACGACAAGGTCACTCCCTTATTACATGCTCCAGCCCCCTGTATCTCCATGCCCAAGCCCATGATCACGTCGTAACCTCAAGTTTGTGTCCATAATAGCCCCAATTTCTACACTAGATCTGCTACTATGAAATTATAGGAAGCTCCACTATCGATTAAGACCACCACTTCCAGGCCTTCTATTGTCCCCTTAACCTTCATCGTTTGTGGAGGTGTTAGCCCCACTACTAAATTCAATGATAACTCCACCTTGACCGTGTCTTCCAAATTGTCAGAATTTTCCAGTGCCTCGACTCACTCCATTTCTTCTTCTTCTTCCCTCTCTTCTTCATATATGACCATCACTCGTAACTCCTTGTTCTTACATTTATTATTAAACTCGAGAGCACTAGAATAGCAATTAGACCAAATTGAAACACACTTGCGCACACACAAATGACACAGATCAATCAAGAACAGCAAAACAGTAATGGAAATACAAAAAAAAAAAAATCAAACCACACAGATACAACAAAACTTTATCCTAATTCAGATCATTCCTTAGAATGACCATGCATCCAACCTTCAAACCCCTTGGGAGCAACCTTCCTTTGAATTAAAATGAATCAGTACACAACCTATCACACGAGTACAATTCTTGATGTTGCCAAGATTACAAAGAGTTATTGATTTCTAGTCTTTCCTTTCACACAAAATTCACTCGTTTAAATCATGCATGCCAAACGACTACCCCCTACCCCTTATTTATAGACTAAGAGGGCGGATAAATATATACAATACAACAGATTTACATATTACCGATTTTAGCCCACCAACTAAATGAATTTCCATTGGACTCATACCGCCTAACTAAACCAGTCGCTTGAAAAATTGATTGCTTCATTGAATTCTAGGCTTACTTAAGGCAAACATTCTAACATTTATGCCCAATAGAGTACTTCTCAACATAGTGAAAACATAATCCCTTCGCACGCTTTGCTTGCAGCTCACTTTCACTCAGTCGTTTGAAGGGTGGGGTGTTCCATTTTTCGGTGGCCAACAATTGGGAGGGATTAGTTTGGCCAACAACTGTAATTTTGGGAGGATTCAAAGGTGGAGACAAGGGAATTCGCTACATATTAGGGGTCAGGGTTGAGGCTGTCGTCACCTTACTTGGGCTATAACCCAAACGGCTTCCTTGGAGCACTTGATTCTTGTCCTAAATCCTTTGGGCCATATCCATGATGTTCTCCAGACTAGCGAGCCTTAACACTCTGATTTCAACCCGTATCTCCAGTTTGAGCCCATTAATGAAATGCCCCTCCAAAATAGCTTCGGGCATATCCTCAATCGACGATGCTAACATCTCAAAGCAAAGCCGGTAGTCATTGACAGATCCCTATTGTCGAAGATCTAGGAATCTCTCCTCTGCAGAGCCTTCTTACATAGACCAAAACCAATTCCTCAACAACCCTTTTAGCTCCTCCCAGCTTCCTCGTAGTTCCCTTTGTTCCCACTGGAACCACAAAAGGGCTCCGCCTTCAAATCACAAGTCGCAGACTCCAATTTCTGAACCTCTGTCAGTTGGTTTATAACATAGTATCACTCAGCCATGAAAACCCATCCATTCAAATCATCACCTTGAAAATTGACATTTCCAAGCGCCTACAGAGTGTCTCTTGTCACCAGATTCCATCAACTCCACTGCCTACTTCACCACTCCTCCCTCTTGTATCCGGTGACAACTCAATTGTTAAGGAGGAATCAGGATGTTTGTATTCCCCACCGCACTTTCCCTTCCTCTCTTTTTCTTGCTCTTCCCATTTCGCCATCAAGAGATTGAACTGGTCCATCATCACTGCCATGTTCTTCTGACTTCTCAATATTTTGCACATTCTGGAATTCAGTTTTCATCAATTCCAATCCCTCCTACAAGCCCTCCATGTGCCCCTCCATCTGTTGATTGTAACTTTCCAATCTTCACTCCAGCTCACCCACTCTTTTAGAGACGATCACCCCCATGGATCAGTGCTCTGACACCAAAATGATAAAATTCTCACAAAAATGAAAGAATCTCACAATCAAAATGATAAGAATTTCCGATTACAAAGCTATGAACAAACAAAAAAGAAACAAATATTAGCCCATTAAAGAGGGCCTTCTCTCCCACAACTCCTTCCAAATTCTCCAGCTCCATCTCTCTGCCTTTTCCCTACCTTTTATATGGATTCCCTAATTTGTTGCAGTCGCATGAGTTGGTTATTCTCCCTCAACCAAATGTGACTCTTCTGCAGCTGTGTTTTTTTCCCTTAGCTTCCCCTGCGCAACTTTTCAATTTACAACGTTGGTAGGTGTGACGAATAGGGGCCCCATCATTTTCCAATCAAAAACTCATCTCAAACAAAAATCTCTTCTCCAACCAACAATTATTCAGAGCAAAAACCATTTCCCAATAAATAGCCCCTATCTCAAACCAAAATCTCTAGTCCAACAAAAAAAAACCTTGGAATTCCAAGAAGAACCGTAGTCATCAAGCATGAAACCTGCGTCCCTTCTAAGAAAAAGATACAAAGCAATACACCATGTGATGTAACACATACCCAAATAGCTTTTATGATGGTGTTACAAAAAAGTGTCGTCCTAATGAGTGATCTCGTCAGACAAGTGAATTGGATTCTGGCAGATGGGCCAGAGAAAGTGTCTGCCACAGCAATTGCTGAAAGGCAAGCATTGACAAATTTCTCAAGGAGGTTGAGATTGGATAGGGGAGATTTTAGTAACATAAAGACAAGGATTAGAGGAGAGCTTTGGTGTTCATGGAGGACAAACAAGCATTTTATCTCTAGGGCTTCAAGCAGATTTTGCCATTCCTCTCTCATTAGATCAAAATGTATTCATTTCATTTCTCTCCACAACCTTGATTTTCCAGTTTGGAAATTGGGACAAGTTGCTTACAATAGTTTCAAAGAGTAATTAAAAATGAAAATCCCAACAATATTTTTTTGCAAACCCAAGGATTAGCTCTCTGTACATCTGACTTAGCTATTTTTTCCATTTTTGTTTCTCTCAATGCATTACTCTGCTGAAATGCATTTCTTTGCTTGCAATGTCATCAAATCCATTTCTTGAAGATGACTCATTAACAGATAAGGAGACCGGCAATCAATCAGTACCACCCATATAGGAAGAAAGCAAATACCAAAACCTATCAAACTTAAACTTGCCAATACACACTAGGTCAGATGGAACTCTTTGTTTCTACTCGCAGCTCATTCATCCCATACCATGGAACCACCACCTACTGCTCAACGAGACAAATTCTAGGCTGCAGGTCAAAATCATTGCATCATTGCTAACACCAACCCTTGAGCTCTGTATCTCCATCAACCTCTCCCTCTTAACAGTTAACATCAATACTACTTCAGAGAAACATGATAGAACAAGAGTCACCTGAGGCAAATGGGAATCTAAAATGCATAAAAGACAAACATCAAACCTCTACGAAGTATTATATTTTTGTGACTATCTGATTACTGTAACTATGTAATGAATACATCTCTCCCCTTGACAAACAAGAATCCAGTATATGATTTGTCACAGGTCACATGACTTCAGCAGACCACCCAAAATTATTATTTCTATTCTTCCCAACATCCTTACAAGCTCATTCAATCCTAATCAACATGGATTAACTACTATTCATGCTCGGCTGAAAACCAATTTAGCTAATAATAGAAGAACAACAACAGGAAATTGAAAATAAGAATTGCCAGAGTGGCTTGCTGTTGCTATAGACGAAACACCCAGGTATCTAATCAAACCACCCTATGCTAAATGACGATCACAATTCAAAGTAACTAATCAAAATACGCTAACAGGGAGAATGCGATGAACTCACCAAACAGGGCGGCAGCAGAGGTTGTTTGCGATTGAACTGATGAGCCAGGGGTTGGTGTTTTGGTAGGCAGCGAGAAACTTGGTAGTGAACTGGTACTGCTTGAGGAAACAGCTGCGCCGGTGATACTAAAACTTGGGAAGGAAGGAGTAGAGGGGGCTGAAGAAACGGCCGTGGTAGCAGCTGTCGACGCTGCAGCTGATGATGAAGAACTCGCACCAAAAGTGGGAAAAGCTGGCACTGGAGCAGACGAAGCACTAGATGCAGCAGAAAATGAACTCATCGTAGCTGCCAGAGTAGACCCACTGGTGGTTGTCGTCACCGTAGAAAACAATGGAGAAGTAGTTCCGAAACCTAATGACGGTGGCTTCCAAGCGGGCAAGCTTGTAGATGTGGCTGTGCCTATGGACGCCGCACTGGCAGTAGAAGAAACGGTATTTCCAAACCCAAAGGCAGATTGAGAACCAAAAGACACCGAAGTCCCAACCGAGAAACTGGATGACGCTGTTGAAGATGAACCAGTAGAAGGCGTTGAAGAAGCAGTGCTAGTGGATGCTGAAGTCGCAATTTCCTTTGAAAACGCTGACGCGCTTGGGAATGAAAATGCAGGTTTGGACAAGGACGAGAAAGGGGAAGAAGTAGATGTAGCCGCAGAAGACACAAACAAATTAGGAGTAGCAGTGGCAGCAGAGGACGAAGGGGAAGACCCAAATAGCGGAGAAGAAAAGGCCGAAGTGGAAATAGCAGACACCGAGCCCGATGATGAAGCCCCAACCAAGTTTGAAGAAAATAAAGAAGCAGTAGAAGCTGAAGTTGAGAAGGAAGATCCAAAAAGATTTGACGAAAATGAAAACGCAGCAGAATTAGAACCAGTAAAAGCTGAACTTGAAGAAGAAGTAGAAGACCCAAACAAGGTTGTAGTAGTGCTTGGAACCGAACCGAAAGAGGAAGACCCAAAAAGGTTTTTCGGGACAGCACTGGAAGGAGCAGATCCGACCAAGCTCGAAGCAGCGAACGACGCCGAGCTCGAAGAAGCCTCTCCGAACAGATTCGAAGTCCCAAAAGCAGCCGACGACGACCCGCCGAACAGCGGCGTGGAAGCGACGGAGGAGGGGACCAAGGCGGCACCGGTTCCGAACGAAAACGCCGGGGCGGGAGACGCCGAGGAAGTCGACGCTCCAAATCCCATGGAGGGCGCGGCTGAGGATGAGGGAGCAAGTGAGAACGCGGATGTCATCGAAGATGAAGAGGAAGCAAGGGGGAAGGAAAAGGGCGAAGAGGAGGCGGAAGCGCTTGTAGAAGAGGAAGACGAAAATGCAGAAAAGAGAGTTGAAGATGAAGATGGAGATGGATTGGTGGGGGCGGAGAAGCCCGACGACATTGTGCCCCTCTCTCCGTCTCTCTCTGAAATTTTCTCCCTCCTTTGCCTCTAGTGCGAGGGTTTTCAACTTGGGGGGTTTGAGGTTTCTGCGCAGTTGGGGTTTTCCCAGTGTAACGACACGCAAAACCGGAAACAGTGAATCGGATGCGGGAGAGAGCCGCCCGGCCCGATCCTATCCAGAGGTAGGCGCGCGTGCCGTGCATGTCACTGTCAATTGCAATTTTACGGGCAAATTGTCTCTTGTGCTTTTGTTGTTTTTAAGAAAATTTTATAAGCTCAACACATATTTTTTCTCTTTTATTTGTATTTTTATTTAAATTTTTATTATTTTAATTTACCACTTTATTATAAAATTTTAAACCAATTTAACTTTTATATTTTGACATTTTTTATGTAAATACTAAAACTTTTCGATATTTCGTTTATACCCTTAAATGATGTATTTTCAAGTCAATTTAACTTTTTTTCAAGAATAATATAATGTGTTATTAATGTATCTAATATTTGTATTGATTAAACATATAATAAAATATATAAATACATAAGTGTTGTGTTAAATGTCAATTTAAAGTGTCTAAATATTATTTTTTTGTAAATAATTGTTTTAAAAATATTTTCAAACTTATAAATTAAATAAATAATTATATAATACTAACTTTTTTTCAAATATAATTAAAGAATAAAGCATTAAAATACCAAACAAAATTAGAGAAAATTTTAAAAATATATTATTTGGACACTTTAAAGTGACTTTTAATGTGGTATTTTTGTATTTATTTCTTTTGTTGTATGTTTAATCAATAGAGTATATTTTGAATTGTATGGCACTTTAAATTTCTATTTTGATTTAAGAAAAAATAATATTCAAAAATATATTTTTAATAACTTTAGTTTATTAATGATTTTCAAAACAATTTGTAAAATTCCTTTTATATATGTAAATTGAAAAATCTCATACTCGTATAATTTTTCAAAACAGCTAAGTATAGCTTTTGGTTTCAATTGATAAAGAATTATGAAGTCTATAAATATATTTTTTTTTAAATTATAGAACTTCAAGCTCATACACTCTTATATACTTCTGTCGACGTTCGTAATTGGTCAACAGAGATTAGTTAGGCCGCACTTGTATGGTAGATCTGAGAGATAGATAGTGAAGTATCCAGTTGGTTTTGTCGAGCGGACGGCCTGTCCTGCAAGATACTCCAAAGCTCAAGTTAGTGAGCGAGTAAGCAAAAAATATTAGGTGTTCTTCTGTTAGTCGTTTTTTGAGTACATACATCTGGCCCTTAAGAGGGTTGGTTGATATATATATCAACCCGAAAGCTTTCTTGCTTGCTCCGTACGTGTAAAGGCGATGGGATGGAGTAGCCGGTGGGGATGTCTACCATGGTGAGGTGCCGATGAGACCCTCATTAATGAGTATGCGATCTCCGATTAATGCAGATGGGATCTCCCATTAATGCGGACGAGATCCGAGAGGGGCATCTCGAAATCCGGTTGCGACTGTAATGATGTTGTTGCCAGAAAGCCAGGATGGGACTGGCGTGGGCTGACAAAATAGGTCGTGAGAATGGGCCTAAGGGGTCTAATTAGGGCGTCCCCTGGCTGTCCGGTATGCCGCAATACGCGCTTCTTCTGTGATGCGAGCTAATGAGCTAAGGCGACGGGTTATGAAGATTGTTGGGAACTTGCCCAGAGTGTAGCGAGGGGTTGTTAGAATGTGTCAAATAGTTATAGGTGCTACAGGGAGCTCGCTTGGCCCCAATCTTTGACCCCGAGCTTTAGCACTATCTGAGCTTGCTTTAACGAGCTCAGTCTAATTTGTTGGGTCCCGAACGTTCGGGCCGTATCATCATGTTGGGTCCGGCCCGCGCAAAGCAAAGCGAGAAATAGCCGTAATAACTTCAAAATTGAAAACTATAGTTTTACATAAATAGAGCTTGATGTAAAATATTTGAGAAAATTCTACTAAGTACAAAAACACTTTTGTTAAAATAACTATATGTATTTTTTGAATTTTTTAAAGCAAAGTATTCAAATATTTTTTTAAACATTTGTCATCACCTTCAATCAAAAGTAGATTTGTCAATCAAATACTATTCAGTATAATTTTCAAAATATTCAAGTTCTCAATCAAGTGTCTCAAAAACCTACTTGAGGATATTTTGCAAAGTTATGTTTTCTTTAAGCTCAATCGAGTATAATGTGTTATTAATGTATCTAATATTTGTACTGATTAAACACATAATAAAATATATAAATACATAAGTGTTGTGTTAAATGTCAATTTAAAGTGTCCAAATATTATTTTTTTGTAAATAATTGTTTTAAAAATATTTTTAAAATTATAAATTAAATAAATAATTATATAATACTAACTTTTTTTCAAATATAATTAAAGAATAAAGCATTAAAATACCAACACAAAATTAGAGAAAATTTTAAAAATATATTATTTGGACACTTTAAAGTGACTTTTAATGTGGCATTTTTGTATTTATTTATTTTGTTGTATGTTTAATCAATACGAGTATATTTTGAATTGTATGGCACTTTAAATTTCTATTTTGATTTAAGAAAAAATAATATTCAAAAATATATTTTTAATAACTTTATTTTATTAATGATTTTCGAAACAATTTGTAAAATTCCTTTTATATATGTAAATTGAAAAATCTCATACTCATATAATTTTTCAAAACAGCTAAGTATAGCTTTTGGTTTCAATTGATAAAGAATTATGAAGTCTATAAATATATATTTTTTTTAAATTATAGAACTTCAAGCTCATACACTCTTATATACTTCTGTCGACGTTCGTAATTGGTCAACGGAGATTAGTTAGGCCGCACTTGTATGGTAGATCTGAGAGATAGATAGTGAAGTATCCGGTTGGTTTTGTCGAGCGGACGGCCTGTCCTGCAAGATACTCTGAAGCTCAAGTTAGTGAGCGAGTAAGCAAAAAATATTAGGTGTTCTTCTGTTAGTCGTTTTTTGAGTACAGACATCTGGCCCTTAAGAGGGCTGGTTGATATATATATCAGCCCGAAAGCTTTCTTGCTTGCTCCGTACGTGTAAAGGCGATGGGATGGAGTAGTCGGTGGGGATGTCTACCATGGTGAGGTGCCGATGAGACCCTCATTAATGAGTATGGGATCTCCGATTAATGCAGATGGGATCTCCCATTAATGCGGACGGGATCTGAGAGGGGCATCTCGAAATCCGGTTGCGGCTGTAATGATGTTGTTGCCAGAAGGTCAGGATGGGACTGGCGTGGGCCGACAAAATAGGTCGTGGGAATGGGCCTAAGGGGTCTAATTAGGGCGTCCCCTGGCTGTCCGGTATGCCACAATACGCGCTTCTTCTGTGATGCGAGCTAATGAGCTAAGGCGACGGGTTATGAAGATTGTTGGGAACTTGCCCAGAGTGTAGCGAGGGGTTGTTAGAATGTGTCAAATAGTTATAGGTGCTACAGGGAGCTCGTTTGGCCCCGATCTTTGACCCCGAGCTTTAGCACTATCAGAGCTTGTTTTAACGAGCTCAGTCTAATTTGTTGGGTCCCGAACGTTCGGGTCGTATCATCATGTTGGGTCCGGCCCGCGCAAAGCAGAGCGAGAAATAGCCGTAATAACTTCAAAATTGAAAATTATAGTTTTACATAAATAGAGCTTGATGTAAAATATTTGAGAAAATTCTACTAAGTACAAAAACACTTTTGTTAAAATAAGTATATGTATTTTTTGAATTTTTTAAAGCAAAGTATTCAAATATTTTTTTAAACATTTTTCATCACCTTCAATCAAAAGTAGATTTGTCAATCAAATACTATTCAGTATAATTTTCAAAATATTCAAGTTCTCAATCAAGTGTCTCAAAAACCTACTTGAGGATATTTTGCAAAGCTATGTTTTCTTTAAGCTCAATCGAGTATGGTATTTATATAATCCAGTATCTTTTTTTCTTTTTTTTTGTCAAAACGTTCAATTATATGCTTTACCATAATTTATTTTCAATCGACTACTAAGATTTCCTACTTGAGTAAGTTCTGCAAACTCTTTGTGTTTTCAAAATCAATTGAGATATTTTTCTACTATTAAAAGATCCAAGTATCTCCTTAGTCGAGTATATATTTCTCTCAATCGACTAATTTATTTTCATAATCGATTATCTATTTATTTGAATCGAGTAAAGATTTGATGAAATCTGACTAAGTCTTTGTGCTTAACTTTAATTAGGTATCAGTTATCTATACTCGAGTATATGCTTATATAAATTGAGTAAGCTTAACTTGGTAAGTCAAATGCTTAATGCAAAGTATCTCTCGCTTGTGAGTTAGTCGAGTAACAACTTGGTCTTACTTGAGTGGGGCTTATCTATAATCGATTACATGAATTGTTCAATCGAGTGTACTTTTCATTAGTCGAGTGAGTCTAAGAGTTAGTCAAGTAATTAGCACCTGATTTCAAAATTTATAGTTGTTACTCAAAAAGCTAAAAGATGACGTTTTTTATCATTAGAGCTTTAATTGTTCATTCGTATACCTTTAACTGTGTTATATTATAAAAGAATGTTAAAATATATTTATACAAATGTGCTTAACGTTAATTTATATATTAAGCATATGATTTAAAAAAAAGTTGATCGTCAATGGTCAATTCAAAGAAGTTATAAGTTGTGCAGGTCTCAATGCTAAATCCGACCATGAAGCTTCTATAAAAGGCCAAAGTATGTGATCTATCAAGTTGTTGTCGAGCCACCAAAAAAGCCTATATTGTTGACATAACCGTGGGTGCTTCTGCTCAAAAGACATAGTGCAAATCCAATAACGACAAGCTTAATTATTTTCAAGCCATTTGTCTATGCTTGAGTGAGTGATATTTCTAGTTTATCTTATATCACTCTTAAGCATTTATCTGGTGAGATTAATTGTATATATTTCTAAAGTAGTTTGGATAAGAGACTTGAGTGTTTTATTCATTCATTTTTTCAAACTCTATTTTGTCCAAAAGAAAAATAATATCATTATACATCTTATACTTTTTTCTTGATAAATCTTTACACACATTTTGTGTGAAGTTATAAAAGGTTATGCTTGCACCTTTAAAAAGCAATGTACTGGTTGTGTCTGAGCCTCTTATGAAAAAGTCTTATGTAAGAATTCCTACTTATTCTGTTAAAAGTGGAGGTTACTACTTAATTTGTAAAAGTGGGAGTTCTTACTTAGTCTATCAAAAGTGGAGATTATAGTTGAATTTGTAAAAATTATTATCCTTAGTGGATGTTTCTAATCCTTCGTGAGTAGCTGACATAGTAGGCTACGCAGTTAGCTGAACCACTCTAAAATTGTTGTGTTCCTGTTTCTGTCCTATTGTTACTTTCATTCTAATAGTATTTTTCTTTATCTGCTATGCATATGTTTGTCAATCATAAATATAGCTTAATACATTGTTATTCTAACTATCATTAAAATGTTTTGCTATTAGAATCATATGCAAAATCATATATTTCACATTTTCATAATTATTTTATAATCACCTTATTCTAAATGTAATTCTTTATTTTTATATCAAAATCATATGTATATCTTACATTCAATTTTCATAAATCATCTTTGTTTCAATTTTGTTATTGCCAAAATAAAACAATTAAAATTTATGATGTAGAGTCCATGATAGAGCTTAATTGTTTACATATTTTTATCTTAATTTTGTACTATTTTTCTTACATAAAATGTGTGTTTATATGAATTTTATATTATTTTAATTTCTTTTTATAGAAATCCAAGAAAAGAATTGAATTCGAAGATTTGAACGCAAAAAGAAAAAAATATATATTATAAATTAATTTATAATTTAATATTATTTTATATTATATTATATTATAAAGATAAAAAGGAAATTGAACTCGAGACATGAGGTATATATTTATTATATTATAAAGCTTGGAATGAAAGTTCAAATTGAGGACACTTGGGTCAGGCTAGGGCGGCCCACGCCATAGAGTGCGATTTTGTTCACCCCCTTTAACGGGGGTGAACATAACCACAATACTTTGGGGGTTAAAAGTAACAGAGAGACAGTACTTTGATTTGTACTTGGGGTTGTCTCTCTGTTACTTTTAACCCCAAAGTGTTGGGGGCTATGTTCACCCCCGTTAAAGGGGGTGAACAAAATCGCACTCCACGCCACACACACACACACACATATATATATTAAAGAGGGTTTCAATGGAATGAAAGTTTTGCAGGCCCACCAAGACGAAGGAATAAAGGATGCCCTGCACGGCACACAGTGGAGGGGATTGGAAGGAAAAAAGAGTTTGGAGGAGCCCAGAGACACGAGGGGGAATTGAAGAGCGCACATTCATCTTATCGAGATCTGTTATAGATTTGGGCAGGAAGTCCCTTTCCATTTTCTAATTTTTGTTTTATTTTTATTTAAATAATATATAGCTAAGTTATTTTAGTTAGGGTTTGGATGGATTTTAATTTTAGAATTATGTGATTATTTGTTTATTTTGATTCAAAACTCAATTATTATTTGCGTCAAGAATTTATATTGTTGCGTTTAATACTTTAAAAGACTAGCCACATTTTAATTATTTAATAATTTATGCATGACTAAGTAAATGATTGTTATAAATTAGATCAATAGGCAATATAAATCACATGCTTGAGTATGTGATCGAAAGATGATTAGCTCGTGTGTGGGAATCAAGGAAGCTTAGTGAGTTAAATCCCCTTCCGAGATTAGAGGTTTCCAAAGAACTTCATACTTATTTATTTTGTTGATATCTACTTAGAAATCTGACAGTGAAATTGAATTAATAAAGGATTAATAATACTTGAGAAAGCTTATTAATTAATTGAGGGAAATCCACCATCACATGCAAATAATTATAAAATACTACAAGGGTATTTTTGGTTTTGAATCAGAATTGAATAAATAATTACATAACCCAAATTAAATAAAATCTAAACCCTAATGCATTCAATAATTAATTTTCTCATAAAGAATTTAATTTTTCATTTAGTTTTTCTTTTTATTTATCTGATTAATTAGTTCAATTTAGGCTAATTAAAATTGTTTTAGTATTGTGTTCTAGTTCTCGTGGGATCGACACTCTTTTCATCACTATATGCATATTTGATTAGGGTACACTTGCCCAAATTAATTGTTCATAAATCACATATCAGTTCACTCGAGCTTGGGGTCGGGTAAAGTTAGGTTGCCATAAGAGAAGTTGTCTCAAGGGAGTTTGTCGCTAGTATGCTCGCTGCAAAGATTTCGCCACTAGCTATTTCGCCACAAGGTTCTGCCACAAGGCTTCACCACTAACTCTTTCGCCATAAGGTTTTGCCATTAGCTCTTTCACCACAAAGCTTCGCCACTAGCTCCCGCCATAAAGTTTTGCCACAAGGCTTTGCTACTAGCTCTCGCCGCAAGGTTTTGCCTTCGTCGCCAGGTCTCGCAACAAGCTTTTGTCCTCGCCTTTTGGTCTCACCACAAGCTTTTATCTTCGCCACTAGGTTCGTAGCGAGATTTTACATTCACCGCTAGGTTCGCCCCGAACTTTTACCTTCGTTGTTAGGTTCACCGTAAAGATTCGACCCTATTGATGCTCAAAAAATGGGTTAGAAGGCTTGCGGGAATCTTCCCATACGAAGACCTTCCAATGCCAAAGTCAATCTTGAATCCCAATGTTTATTCACAAAAACAGTAAAGATGCATTCAAAATATCTAAACTTTATACGTGGGAGCCTTTCTTGCCCTCCTACCATATTTCCTTCTCGAGTATGTTACTTTCGGGACTTGACTATTCAGCCTTGGAGTTCTGATTCTTATCCTCTGCCAAGGTGCCCTTGGAGGGTTGTTTTGGGAACTCCAATGTTCTCCCCTCGTATAGATTTGTCTCGTGTGGGGAATGTCAATGTTTGGCATTAGTTCACGTAACAAAGCAGTCACTCCCTATAGTCTTCTCATATTCTCTTCATTGTTCATCCTGAGTTCATCATTTTGTTGTTTCATCTCTTCAAAATTCTTCTGCAATAGTTTATAATCTGAGAGTAAGACTGTGGGTGGAGCTATTATTGAAGTCCCCATGGGGTTTCTATTTGGAATTAAAGACTGCCTAAAAGAGTGTTATCCCTGACTAACGGGCGCTACATGTGGGGCTTGCTTCTCTCGCCTTATCGCATATCTCCACAATTCAGCTACATGTGCTTCTCCTTGTTCTGAATGCTCCATGGCCCCCAGTCCGGTGGTATGGTTGCATTCGAGCACAGGAAAGTTTCCAGAACGCACATCGTTGTTAGGGTGATCTATTGAAAATTCTGGTATTGTAGAGTGCTCCTGATGGGGACTTTTTGCGGCTCCCATCCTAGTACGGGCGCTGCTTCAGGCGGGGTCAAGCGGGTTCGCCCAACTGTCTAATCTTGTCCTTCTCAACATCTTGCGTTAAGATTGGTTTTTTGTTACGTTTTCCCACAGATGGTGCCAAATTGTTGTTGCCAAAATACAACAATTAAAATTTGTGATGTAGGTTCCACTTGAGCTCGGGGTCAGGTGAAGTTAGGTTTTCGTAAGAGAAGTTGCCTCAAGCGAGTTTGCCCCTAGGATGCTCGCCGCAAGGATTTCGCCACTAGCTCTTTCACCATAAGGTTCTGCCACAAGACTTCGCCACTAGCTCTCGCTACAAGGTTTTTCCTATAAGGCTTCACCATTAGCTCTTACCACAAGGCTTCGCCACTAGCTCTTTCGCCACGAGACTTCGCTACTAGCTCTCGCCGCAAGGTTTTGCTTTCGCTGTTAGGTCTCGCCGCAAGCTTTTGTCTTCACCATGAGGTCTCGTTGCAAGGTTTTGCTTTTGCCGCTAGTTTTGCTGCAAGCTTTTACAATTGTCGTTATGTTTGTCACAAGGATTAGACCCTATTGATGCTCAGAAAATGGGTTAGAAGGCTCGCGGGAATCTTCCCTTGTGAAGACCTTTCGATGCCAAAGTTAGTCTCGAATCCCGATGTCTATTCACTATAACAGTAAAGATGCATTCAAAATGTCTACATTTTTCTGAAATTCTAGATCCCCCTTAGTGTTTTGTAGCTGGGTATTTATAGGGCACAATTCTCAATGGTGGCTAGTGCTGATATGTGGCGATTGATGAGTGGGTCAAATTTATCAAAAGAAGGATGAGGGGGTTGATTACCACAAAGCCACTGTGAGGCCACTCGTGGCTAGGCTTGTCGTGTGGCTGGCCCCTTGCGGCTAGCCGATGCTGGCCGCAAGGTTGGCCTTGTCACGAGCCAGCTCGAGGCTAACATTGTCGCAAGGCTAGCCCTCGCGGCTAGCACCTGCTGGTCCCAAGGCTGGCCTTGTCGTGAGCTAGCTCGTAGCAGGTTGCCACAAGGCTGGCCCTCGCGGCCAGCTCTTGCTTGTCGCAAGGCTTGGCCTTTGCGGCCAGCATTTCTTTCAAAAAAGAATTTTTATTTCTATAAAAAATCCCTAATTTTCCATGGCACAACAAGTTTTGAATAAATTTCATAAAAAAAATTCAAACATCGATTTTAAATATAAAAACTTATTTCAGATTTTCTAAGTGCATCATCATTTCTCATGTTTCAAACTATTTTATATCTTTTAAAAAATGTCTCTTATATTCTTTCTTAAATGCATACATCTTCAAATTAATATTTTTATATATAACCTTATCAAATGCCTTAAATTTTCTCAAATCACTTTTATGAAAGATCTTGTATGTTACATTCACATTCATGGTTATTCCATCCATTACTGGATTCTGTTTATAGGTTAAGAAAATATCTTTCTTCAAATAACTTTATTGCATTATAATATTCCATGATACTTTTAGTATTTTTAAAAATAGTCAAAACACCAAATTCACCCTCATCTTGGGTAATTTTTCAACAAGCTATCAAATGGCAAGATTTAATAACAAATTTCATAGTAGAATGCACACAAGTTTAAAAATACTTAAAAGATTATCTTCTTGAATGGAAGTTATTTGTAAACGGGGGCTTCAAGTTCACAAAAAAGTGAACACAAGTGTAGTCTTGATATCTTTTAACACAAAAAATGAAAGCTAGAAAATTCAAAGGACATGGTGATTCACAACTACTCCTACAACAATTTCAATAATAATATGAAGCTAAGGATCTAGAAATAATGTAATAGTTGCAAAAACTCATAAATCTGGCACAACTCTTCAAAGATTTTCAATTAATACAGGTCAATAAAACACTAAACAGTTATGTTGACGCTTTGTAAATATTAACATTGACAAAAGAAACTAGTGAAAGAAAAATACATGTTGAAACTCTTTAGAAGCCTAGTATTAAAGAACAAGAGTACTTGCCCCAAAAATTGCTAATGATTGGAGAATTTTGATAAAAAATCTTGAGAACAGGTGAACTTCTTGCTAATCCATTAGTTGCAAGACAAATCAAAATATGGACAACCAGATTTATCTTAATTGATGAGACGTTATACAAGAGAGCCTTCACAACAATTTTATTAAAATGCTTAGGTCCTTAATAAGCTGAGTACACTCTAAAAAAAAATAGACGAAGGATATCTCTTAACACAAAAATGAAAGCTAGAAAATTGAAAGGACATAGTGATTCACAACTACGAGTACAACAACTTAAAGAATAACATGAAGCTAAGGATCTAGTAATGGTGTAATAGTTGCAAAAACACATAAATCTAGGACAACTCTTCAAAGATTTTCAATTAATGTAGGTCAATAAAACACTGAACGATCATGCTGACGCCTTGTCAATATTAACATCGACAAAAGAAACCGGTGAAAGAAAAATACATGTTGAAACTCTTTAGAAGCCTAGTATTAAAGAACAACGGGTACTTGCCCCAAAAATTGCTAATGATTGGAGAATTCTGATAAAAAAATCCTAAGAACAGGTGAACTTCCCACTAATTCAATAGTTGCAAGACAAATGAAAATATGGACACCTAGATTTACCTTAATTGATGAGATGTTATACAAGAAAGCCTTCACAACAATTTTATTAAAATGCTTAGGTCCGTAATAAGCTGTGTACACTCTAATATAAAATAGACGAAGGTATTTGTGGACAACATGTAGGATCTAGAGCATTAACAGCTAATGAACTTTGGGCGTTTTTCTTTTTGCTTACATTACAACTCTGGAGAAAGTCAAAAAGTGTGATAAGTGTTAATGACATGCACTTATTCATTCTGCCCCAATTACAGCTATATAGAATATCTTCAAACCCACACCCTTTACAAAATGGGGATTAGACATCTTAAGCCCTTTCCATAAGCGACGGGCCAAATAAAATTTCTCCTAATTGCTACTATTTATTTCATTAAATGGGTAGAAGCAAAGGCATTACCCTTAATTACAAAGAAAAATGTAGAATCAACGATGTGGAAAGATGTCATATGTCGATTTGGCATATATAAAATTATCAATATAGACCACGATAAATAGCTTGATTGCAAAGCTTTCAAGACATTTTGCAAAAACTTGGGCATACAGTTAAAGATAGCTTCAGTGACATATCCCCTAACTAATGGATATGCAGAAATCGGTAATAGAACTATTTTACACGAATTGAAAAGTGCCTAGATAAAGCCAAAAGTTCCTGGGAAGATGAACTACCATCGATCTAATGGGCACATCGAACCACAAGTAGAGTCTCTACAAATGAAACATTATTCAACTTGGTTTGCGGAACAAAAGCATTGATCTGTATAGAAATTGGGGAAGAATCTCCACTGGTGGTGAATTCAATGAACAAGAGAATTATTCTTGAAAGAAAAACCTATATCTAATAAACCAAAAAAAAATAAAAATTAAGAGCAACCCTCAGAATGGTCGCTTATCCATGAAGAATAGCCAATTATTACAATGCAAGGATAAAAGTCAAACCATTAGCTAAAGAAGGTATTGTATTACGAAATGTTGTAATAACAAATATGGTTTGAGAAATAAAAAAGCTACTAGCTAATTGGGAAGGATCATACAAGACAATGATTAGACTAAATAAATGCACTCTACAAATGCTACAGAGAGGTAACATTTACAAAATATGGAATATAGATAATTACAATTTTATTTTCCTTCTATTATGTAAGAAAGTTTTTAGCGACATGTCATCATAGCTTATTTGAAAAAGTAATAAAATCATCCCTAAGCACAATCGTGGATGTAGGCAACATTTGCCAAACCAAGTAAAAATATGGTCTTGTTTATACTCTTTTTTGCGTGCAATTTGTTTAGCAAGAATAATGATGATTGACAAGTCAATATAAAGATAAAAAAATCTAAGCCTCGTCCAAATATAAATAAGTTGAAAGATCCATTATAGTAACTCAAAATTACATAATGAACAAAATAGACTAATTACAACACCCACAACATGAAGCATCTAAATAAACCAGACGTAAAAAAAGGTATTTTCTAAGGCCAAACCTTGATCAAGTTTACCATAGCAAAATGATTGTCACAATAAGAAGGCTCGTTAAGATGTTTGGGGCCACTTGCATCGACAAATGAAAGACTCATCCTAAACACACAAGGATGATCAAGACCTATTAAGATGCCCACAAATCCTCATGTTAACAAACCTTGGACCTATATGACGCACACACGAATGAAAAATTAAAGAAGCCCGTTAAGATGTTTAAAGATCACTTGTGTTAACAGACCAAAGACTCATCCCAGATACACGCAGATGACCAAGACCCGTTAAGATGCCCACGAATCCTCGTGTTAACGAACTTTGGACCCACATGGAGCACACGCAGATGAAAAATTAAAGAAAGCTCGATAAGATGTTTGGGAGAGACTTACGTCAATGGACGACCGACTCACAAACACACACAAATGAACAAGACCCATTAAGATGCGAACGAATCCTTACATTGACAAACCTTGGACCTGTATGGCGCACACACAAATGAAAAGTTAAGAGGACTTGTTAAGATGTTTTGGGCTGGTTACAACGACAAACAAAGGAATTGCCCCAAACACATGCGAATGATCAAAACCCATTGAGATGCCCACAAATCCTTGTGGCACACAAGAGGATAAAAGGTACAAAATTCCAAGTTACTTGCTTCCTTGAGCTAAGAACTTATTACGGACTCACAAATATGAATAACACAATTATGAGCACAAATAAGACATCAATAAAGTTATTTAACAAAACCAATTCACCCAAAGTATTAGGGAGCAATAAAGGAATCTTCCTAAATGTAAACACAACATTAACATCACAACAAAAGCAAAAAGATATCAACATCACAAAATAACAAAATCATAACAATATGATAATTTTTTTTAAACGAAAAAATCGTTACACAAAAAGATAAGTGCTCGTACAACAAAATGCAACACCAAAAATTAAAAACAAAGTTGGCTCGAGGATCA
Source organism: Diospyros lotus (assembly GCF_014633365.1). Lineage (NCBI taxonomy): Eukaryota > Viridiplantae > Streptophyta > Magnoliopsida > Ericales > Ebenaceae > Diospyros > Diospyros lotus. The sequence goes on along the minus strand of NC_068342.1, from coordinate 12,035,563 downwards.
ATCACATCAATTGAGAGATCTACGACCGAAATAGGGGAAAAAGCCAAGGCTGCAGAAGGAGCTGGATCATTAGTCATATCAACAACCAAACCCGAGAGGCCACTGATCTGCTTAGGAGCTCCTGGATTGCCTTCATATGGCTCTTAAGGACCCAACATATTTTCCAAGTTATCCAATAAAGACGAGCCGAGATAGGTGTTTGGACTCTTAGCATTCGACTCTTATTTTTTCCAATCCAAAGAATCTGCATCCTTAGTAGCCTTTAAAGAGAAGACTAAATCTTCAAAAGACTAGCTCAGCCTCTTCAACTCAAGGAAAGAACATGAAAAATAAAGGTCAAACTTGAAAAAACAATCAACGCATTACTCTTTCCTCTCAAAGCAATCAATGGAAAGACGATATTCCCTAACTACTTCAGCTCTAATTTGACCATGGTCTTGTGCTTATTGTTGTTGAGAAATCTTGAGTTCCCTCTAAAGTTCCTCCTTTCGCGCTCGACCCAAAGCCAAACATTGATTGGTCTCCAACTAAAGATTGGAGTAAGCTTGACTGAGCCCTTTAACCTCACGCTAAAGGGTGCTAACTCGATCAACATATACAACCTTATTTTGAGTTATTTGCTTGCAAAGCTTTCGGCATGTCTAACGAAGAGACTCATTCTCCCTCTTGGCGTCACGAACAAATTGATCCAAACATTGAGATCACTCATTTCATCTCTCCCGTTCCTTAAGCCAATAATTCATTCACTCCTCCATAAATTGGTGGTGAACTCGACATCGAGCACTTGCAACCACCATACGTTGAGCCCCATATACAAAGAGAGAAAAATAAAATAAGAGTAAAGAAATAACAAAGAAAGAAGAATGAAGGAATTTACATGTATGATGTTATGCTCTAGGCTATCAAGATAATTAGGAAAATTATACTGAAACAAGTTCTGCTTATCTCGAGCAACAATGGTAGAATATATGAGATGAGCACCTATCACAGAGTCCTTCACAGAATCAGTTCCTTTTACGCAAGGATACACCTGAAAATGATCACCTCTCTACTGTTAACCATCCTCTAAATTAACGAATGGGACAAGACTGCACTGGCAGCAATGGAGGAAAGATAAGCAGACGATCTTTTCTGAAGCAAGTACTCAACAATCTTTATGCAAAGGTGAATAAGGCATATTGCATTTTGCTCGAGTCTCGTGGGGACGCTCACAAAATGGACTAGAAGGGTCAGCCATAGTTACTGCAACATCACGAGAATGTCCAGAACTAGAATGACGACGTGAATCAAGGACATAGGGCATCAAGGAGCTCGAGACATCCTCGAAAGGAACTTGAGTAGAATATGTCAAATTGAACAAATGGAAAGGAGAGAGCATAGGCAACGTTTCCTAAGAATGGGCCTTAGGAATAGGTGGAGTAATAATAACATCCCAAAAAGGTTGAGGTCGCTCGCTAAGACCTTCACCTTTGTAAGAAAATATATACCCAAGATGGGGTGAATTGGGTGTGTCAAAACTTTTCAGATTTAAAAACTCTTTGTGCAAATAAACTGTTTGGCCTTTTTGAACCTTTGAAAAATAGATATAAGAAAGTTTATTAAAAATCTCAACCCTTGTTGCTTAAAGAAAATATGATGCAAATATGTCTTAAAAGATAATGAGTTTACAAGATCAAATTATATAATTGTGACTGCAAATTTTGAATGCTGGAAATAAAAGTTTAACTAGCTAAAATGAAAGGTAGAAATAAGTAATACAACACACACAAAATTTATATGGGTCGGCTAAAGCAGCCTATTCCACTCCCTTGGCTTCTTATCAAGGATTTCAACAATCTACTATAACTTTTTGTATGAACAACTATAACCTCAACTTTTAACAGGTGTAGCTGTAACCTCTGTTTTTTTATGGATTAATAGTAACCGAATACAAACAGTTTTTATAAGGAGCACCTAGAACCTCTTATACTTTTCTTTTTATGTATTCAACCACTAACCAAGACAAAATAAATGAAGTACACAAATCAAGCATTTTGAGAAACTTTTACAAAATCGAAATCAAAAAATGAAAATAGTTTCTCATAAAGAAAAGAGAGATTTAAAAAGAATGTGAAGATAAGAATACTGTCTCTTTTTGCTAGTAGAAGATGTATAAGTTTATGGCTTTTTGGCTCAAGGTAAGAGTAGGAAAAGTTAAAAATCACTACATTTTCTTTAGCATCTTCTCCTTTTTATACTTGCTATAAAGAAAATGATATTAAAAAATTAAGATAAAATAATGAGAGAAAATTTAGAGTAATTTTAAAACCTTAAAGATTAAAACTGTGCATTAAATGTACTTGCAATAACTAGCTTAATGATTAGTATTTTTAAGCTTAAAGACATTTTTTACTAGAATAGAAAGAGTTTATAATCAAGTATTTTTTTATCATTACTCGAGTAAACAAAATTCATAATTGACTAATCTTTATCTATACTTGAGTACATATATTTTGTAATCAACGAATTTTGAAGTTTACTCAATTACAAAATATTTATAATCAATTACAATTTTATTGTAAAAAATGAAATAATTACTCAATTATAAAAGAATAATACTCGATTAATTTTTTCATTTACTCGAGTGGATTAAAATTGTAATCAATTAAACTTAAACTCTTACACGATTACAAAATATTTGTAATTGATTACAATTCTACAATAGAAACTTGATTACAACTTAGATTTTAATTAATTAAACATTAACATTATTTGAGCACAAATTCATACAATTCATTACACAAAAGATCAAGAGACTTTGACAAATTACTAAAGAAAAAATACCCGACTATAATTTTAATTTACTTTAAGTATATTAAAATACTTAATCGATTATAAATTTGATTACTTTTATTCTACCATACTTGTAATATCCACATGATGACAAAATAATATAGATAAAGCCATAGACTCAATAGTCTAGATCGATATTATACTTGAGTAACATAAAATTTTTACTCGATTAATATTTTGATATACTTAATTGATTATATACCTTACTTGATTAAAACTCTATCAACAATCATCTTTGAAATATTAATTTGAATATCATCATCAAAGCAATTTTCTCATCAATATCAACATCTAATAACTTAACTTACATTTAAAACAAAAGTATCATTTGTGAAAATTAATTAAAATTGACTTTTTAATCACATTCACTTATTTATATAAAAATATTTAATGAATTAAGATAATGAAATATTCTTATATCATGAAATTTTACTAAATTTTCAAAGAATAATAAATTAAGTACAATGAATACTACTCAACTGAAAATATTACTTTATTAATCAAATAAAGATTATTCTGTTAGTCACACAAAAAGACATTTTCTGGAGAAATACAATTACTCGAATAACCATTCACATACAGCTTATCAAATACACTCATAAAACACACACAAGTCAAATGACTTATTATTCCTTTGAACAAAACATGTATAATTTCTATTTTATAAGCTCTTAAAGCATTGTGCACATATATAAATATTACACATCTTAAATCCAAAACATTATCACTTTAAAATAATTGACAGCTAAAAAATTCACAATAGCTTACTCAAATACTGTTGAATTCAATAAGCTTTAAATTCTTTCAATTACATAGTAATTTTGTTTATCTAGTAACAAACATTCAACATTATAAGTTCTTTTGAGTATTTTTCCATTAAATTTCAAATTATTCATAACCTTAAAGAATTTAATACTTAAATATCAAATAAGCAATTTAAGTTCGATCATTTACTCAAGAACTTTGATAACACAGTCTTAACATCTTCTCATGAAATATGAGAATTTAATATAAAATAATTTACATATATATAAAACATATTAACAATCTATCAACACAAGCTCAACATAACAAATAAAGATCATTAAAGTTTTGATATAAAACATTCATCATCAAAACATTCTAATAGCAAACTCAACAATCTTTAGTGACGCCTCATTCTGTGAATAACTTTCTTTCCTCGAATGTCATTTCCAAAATGACCAATCCCTACAAAACATACATAAAACTAGTTAGAACCAACCCAAAAAAAAAAAAAAACCATTCCAACAACATATCAAAAAAAAAGTTAAGCTGAACTAGTTGCATTTCAATCAAAATTACTAGTAGTTAAGCAGGATAGGTTTCATTTCATGAATTTAAAGAGAGTGCACAATGGAAGCATTCCAAGTAGGGCTTGTCTACTTAGCCTTAGTTTTTAGTTTTCTATTTGTTTTTACAACATTTGAATACACACAAAAACAAAAGAAACAAAAAAGTGGCAAAACAAAGAGACACCAAAAGGGTGTTTCACACTCATTTCATTTTATGTTATCATTTTTGTTCACTCTGAAATTGAATCCCCCACCCTATTAAATCTTTAATTATTAAGGTTAGATTTGCAATCCTTCATCAAAATCCCTTCCAAGTTGCTTTTTGTTTCTCATCATTTCCCTTTTAGAAGCTGTGTTTTACCATCTTCAACCGATTGTCCCTTTCTCTCACTAAAAGTTGTTGTCATGTACCTAATAACTAAGAGAATATATTCTCGGATAAAAGGAATGAGCAAATGAAAGGTCATTCTTCTAGAATGAAATTAGATAGTTGCAATATTCTGAAACTTGAAACTTTGAAAAAGTGGTTGCCCTTTTTGGCGCCAAAAACTAGCTATAATCAATATATAATTATTGATTGCATTTAGTGTGGAAGGAATCAAAGAAATTAATCAAAAACTTCTAATTTTCCTCTCAATCTCTCTCTCAAATTTACCTCCTATCTCTCTGTCTTCCCTCCTCTTTTAGAATTCTTCTCATTTTCTACTAATTTCTTAATTGAATTCTCACTAATTTAGTGAAAACTTCCAACCAGATTCAAGAATCTAACATTTTGATATCAGAACAAGTCCTAAATTGACAATCTCACAAGAATCTTCCCTTCCAATGGCAGAAGACACCAGAATGAAGCAAATGGAGTTGCAAATGCAACAGGTGGCTGCAACGATGGTAAAATTGTAGAATCAAATGGGATCCATAGAATCAAGAGTGGAAAAGAAGCTGGGCAGTGGAGTTGAAAGGTTGAGGGGCAATACTAGAAGACAAATAAGGGAATAAAATAACCAAATGCGACAATTCATGCTATTGTTTGCAAGATAAAACCAGGCCTCTTTCCCGAATGTCCTCTCATAAGGAGACATCAAAACCAATATTACCCGGAAGTGTGGCAGGCCACAAGCCTATTGGGACTTCTGCAACTGAAAAAGAACCATCTGGCAAAAAAACTTTTGAAGAAAGAAGATAACGGGTGTAGACTACCCAATCCCAACTATGTATGCCCCTACCTAAAATCGAAATCCCAATATTTGCTATACAAAAACCTAGGTCGTTGGTAAGAATGTGCGAGAGAATGTTTAGTGTGTAGTCACATTGACCTCTGCTTACCTTAATAACGTAGGAGATACCTAGTTTCAAGATTGGATTCGTGACAAGGATGATTGTCAATGGACACAATTTGCAGAAAACCTATGCGAAAGATTCGAAGACAAGTATGATAGATGTTGTCAAAGAATTTAACAAGCTAAAATAGGAAGAATCGATGCAGGTGTATCAGTCAAAGTTTTAAGGAATTAAAATCACTTATGCTGAACTTTAACCCTCATTTAATCGAAGCATACCTCATCTCAAGCTTCATTAGTGACTTGGGCAAAGAATTGAGGGCCAGAGTTAAAATGTTGAGGCCAAGAATTGTGAAGGATGCGATAGAAAATGCTGGGTTACAAGAAATAGCAGTCAAAGCTTTAACAAAGAAACGATGACTGCAAGTAAAAGGGACAAGTTCAAGGGCTTTCCAACAAGTAAACAAGGGATGTGGCAAGGAGGCAATCAAATTCAGCCTAGAGTCAAACGGGTTGACAGTAACAACCACTAATAATCCAGCTCAAGCACAAGGATGAAGGGTTATAGAACAAAAGAGGAAGACAAGGTCGTGTTTCTATTGTAGAGACAAATACGCTCATGTGTATCAATGCAGAAAGCAACTACTTTCTATAGAAAGAGAAGAAAAAGTAGTAGAAGAGGAATCAGTGGTTAACCTTGCACCCGAATAACAAAACATAAGAATACTTGTCAGATTTGCTCCAGCAGTTTCCTCAAACAATCCAACTTCTCTACATTTCTTGAGGATAAGAAAATTCTTAAAGGGTGGGGGGAATTGTCATGTACCTAATAATTAAGAGAAATACATTCTCGAGTAGAAAGAATAGACAATAGGGTTGGCAATGGTTCAATTTGGTTTCGATTTTTGTCAAAACCATAACCAAACCAAACTTAAACTACTAAAACCAAAACCAAACCATTACCCATTGGTTTAAAAATTAAAAACAATAACCAAACCATTCAGTTTCGGTTTTGACAATGAATTTTTTAGTTTGATCCATAATCTCTCGCCTGGTTTTATTTTTTTAAATATTTAATTAATTATTTTTATTAATAATTATTTTATTGATAAAACTCAAAAAATTTAAGATTAGAATTTATTTTTATTTATTCATTACTTTATAAATGTTAAATATTTTATATATTTGTAACACATTAGTTAAAATACTTGTAAAAAAATACATTAGTCAATATATATTATGTGTATATATAATATATTAAATAAATAAATATTATATATATATATATTCGATTCGGTTACCCACACATTTGATTCAATTTCCATTCGAGTTTAGTGAAAACCATAACCAAACTATACTCATTGAAACAATATTCGATTTTTCCTCAAACCAAACCATTACCTAGTCAAACGATTTTTAACCGCATTGACCGATTCGATTCTCCATGATTTTAGTTGCAATTGTCATCCCTAATAGACAGGTGAAAGGTCACTCTTCCAAAAGGAAGTAAAATGGTTGCAATATTTTGAAAGCTATAACTTTGAAAAAGTGTCGACCCTTTCAGTGTGGAAGGAATCAAAGAAATTAATCAAAAATTTTCCTCTCAATCTCTCTCTCGGATTTTCCTCATATTTCCCAATCTCCCCTCCTATAGAATTCTTCTCATTTCCCTCTAATTTCTTAACTGAATTCTCACAAATTCAATGAGAACTTCATGTCAGATTCAAGGATGTGACAGCTGTCTTCCAATCAAAAACTCATCTACAACTAAAATCTCTTATCCAACCAACAATTATTTAGAGCAAAAACCATTTCCTAGTCAATAGTCCCTATCACAAACCAAAATCTCTACTCCAACCAAAAACCTTTAAAATCGATGAAGAACTATAGTTATCAAGAATGAAATCTACCTAAGAAAAAGATACAAAGCAATACTCCATGTGAGGTAACACATGCTTAAATAGCTTTTATCATGGTGTTACAAAAAAGCATTGTCCTTATGAGGCATCTCATCCAACGCCTCACAGCTAAACTTGATTCTAGTAGATAGCCTTGAGAAAAGCAAGCAACGACACATTCCTTAAGGAGGTTGAGATTGGTTTGAAGAGAATTTAGTAACATGACAAAGTATTAGAGGATAGAGACTTTGGTGTTCTTGGAGGACAGAGGCATTTTCTCCTTTAGCCCTAAAGAAGATTGTTGCCCTTTTTTCATGGTTGTTAAAATCGAGATTTTAAGTAGGATCGTAAGAGGGTCCATAAAATTAGATCGTAAAATCATAAGATTTTATGGATAATTAAAAATATCAGTATTCTAAAACGTGGCAGATGTCAAGTTGGGGCCTAGCACTTAAGGCATCTAAACGGCGCTTAGAAAAAATGTTGTTTTTTTTTTTAAAAAAAAAAGACTTTGATGTAATTTACTATTATATTTAGGTAAATCAAAGTTGAAAAGATAAGTAAAACAATGAAATTAGGGTTGAGAAAACAAATTGTTATATTAGTTTTCTAGGTTCAAAAAGGTAAAAGCAACAATAATATAACATAAAACCCATATTCGAAAAATCTATCTAATTAGACTTCTTCCTCTCCATATTCTTCCAACACACAATCTTCATCGGACTTAAAATCAAATTCATTGATTTCTTGCTCATGTTCTTCTTCTAGTTGAAAATCATCCTCATGAAACTCTCTCAGCATAGAACTTCTTCGAGATTGAAACATCTCATCAACTTCCGATGCTTCACCAATCACTTCCAAAGTGAGCCCCATACCAAGCTCAACTTCTACATCATCTTCTCCATCAACGATCCATCATTGTGCATTACTAGCATCACTAGCAAGTAGCACAACAACATTCCTTTCCTTTTCCTTTTTGTGCTTGTTCATCAATTTCGCATTGAATTGGACATAAACTACATTATTCAATCAATTCACATCTAGTCTATTTCTTTTCTTCATATATACCTACATAAATAAAATAAAAGCAATATCAATATGAATGATAAGCGAATAAGGATAAGTAATTGATATTAAATAATTATAATTCATATAGATAATAAAATTAAAATATTAAAATATACACTAACTCCTTCAAAAGTGCTCTAATTTCTTTCACAACCGGATGAACTAGTGGTTAATGAGAGAATCCTTCCCACCATTCGTTGCAAGTTTGGAATTTGATTTCCACAAGTCATCCATCATGTAACTAAATAGGTCAAACAAGTATAAAGTAAAAAAATTTATACACTAATACACAATAGAAAGGATTAAATGAATTTTATACATGAACTATAATTGTCCTCATTTTTCACATAACCTTGAGCTGCCCACAATTTTTCAAAAGCTCCATCATTATGAGTGTCCTTTGGCAACTCAACATTTATAACATAACCTTGCAATTTACCATCAAAAAACATCTCCACACAGTTAAACAACCAATCCATCAATTCATTATCAAGTTGTACATCCATATCTTTGAAAAAGTAGTACGGATTCAAAACGAAAACTACAAAATACAATAGACTATCTAACCCATCTTTCACCATTACTTCAATAATCTCCATAATAAGCTGATAGTTTTTTTCAAGATTATTTAAGGCCTCCTTAATATCTTCATTTGCCTGCTTAATCCCTCCACATAAAAAGCTCATAAAAGGCTTCCTATCCGCATCAACAATTCGAAGCACCTTCACTAAAGGTGTAAAAACCTTGAGGCATGCAGTCACACCATTTCAAAAAGCAATGCTCATCACAGTAGCATAGGTTGCTTTCTCTTTAACAGTCTTCAACCATTTGCACTCCCCCTATTCAAAGCTGGTAAACATTGCCCTCATTTAGGTATTTTTCTCAATCATACTCTGCAAAATCAGGAAAAAAGAAGCGATCAAGTGACTCCCTCACTATATCCCTTTTCTTCGTAAATGACCTCATTAAGGACAAAGTTTTACAGTGTGCATAAATGAAGATTGTCAAACTCTTGGCCTGCTTAACGACTTTCTTATACCTTGTCAGTTTTTCAATACTTTCAAGCATCAAATTGATAGAGTAGCACATGAGGTCCAAAAGATATTTAGCCTGTTCACCTTCAACAATTTTGTTGCTCCCATTTTGTTGGCAGCACTGTCGATTACTACTTGGATGACATTTTGTGGTCCAACTTGCTCTATGCACTTGTCTACATACTCAAAGATGAGTTCACTTGTATGCGCTTCATTTGAAGGCTCTCTGAAAGAAAGGAAAGCAATACATGCGTTAGAATTAACACATAGGTTCATGATGCTTCTCATTTTTTTGTCCGTCCAAGCATCTATCATAATGGAGCACTCATTTCGTGCCCACTCTTCTTCATGCTTCTTCAATAACTCTTTTGTTCTGTCAACTTCTTCATTTAATAACAGTTCCCTCAACTGGAATTGATTGAGAGGTTTGAAGCCTGACCCAAATTGAGCAACCGCCTCAACAAATAATTTGAAGCTATCATAGTCAATAGCATTAAAAGGTATTACCAGCTTCGTACACATATTTAGCAAAATATTCACGAATAGACTATGTTCTTTCTTTAAATAGTGTTTCGCTAATATTTTGGTACCCTTATGTCATTCTTGCACTGAAACAAGTTTCGAGGTTGATAGAGCTTGCAAACTTATCCATAAGGCTAAGAGTAAGAGACATTTTTCTACTCTGACTCTTGGAATTCATCTTCATTATCCCTTTCCCCATTTCAGAGATATTAACATAGGATCTCATCAAATCTTCCTCCTTATTTTTCTTCTTACTTTTTGCCTCGATGATAGCATTCTTACATTTGGCTTGGTTAGCTAGAGAAGATTTTGGACATGTCCAAAAATGTGACCAATAAATTCTTTTACTTTGTAAACACCTCCAAACATAACTTTACCACATAACTTACATATAATTTTATTCATATTCTTCAAATCAATTAACATTTTTTGTTCCTATCCGACATAATTTGACTTCCTTTTAAGAATTGAGGAGGCCTTGAGAGATGCTCTTGTACTCTCAATTCTATCCGACATCATTTCACTTTCTATTTTCTTTTTTTTCCTAAGTTTTGAATAATTGACATTGAAATTGAATTAAAATAGACAACTAATGAACTAATGTTATAGATAAACAACAAGTAGCAACAACAACAAACTTGCTACTTGATGCTTGTTGCAACATTAAGATTGTAGCCGCCAAACGCCTAGGTGGTCGCCTAGGCCGCATTTTCGAACACTGAAAAATACAATTTAATTTATGCAAATATATATTTATAATGACATAATCTTTATTATAAATAACATGCACATACTTATTTCAAAATTATTTCATCATTACATTTTTAAAATACTAAATAAAATAATTTTTTTAAATATTTAGTCCACTATTTATCATCAATTCATCATTTATCCATCTATAATGAAAATTTAAAACATTATTCTTAAATATAAATAAAAATACTAAATCATAAATTAGCATAAAAAAAAAACTTGTAAACCAGGAGACTTAGCAAAACTTATCGAATTGACTTCGATCGACCACGTGGTCACTCTCGGTGGTGCCCCCAAAGCGGTGCAGTTTCGACGCCTTGCGTTGGGAATTAATTCCATCGCTCCCCCAAGGCTTCAAACTCGCGAGCTGGTGGCCAAGATCCTCACTTCGTGTGCACGACCACCAAGGTGCAAGCCTTCTCATCTATATATGCGCAAAGATTAGTTTTATACTAAACACAAGATTGATTTAACAAACTTAGTTCGAGTTTATCGATTTTACTAATTTGACTCGCGAGTCTAGTCCGATTCTACCAAAACTCGATCCTACAAGCAATTTAACTCGTTTTATGTCTAATGACTCACGAACTTGTAAAATCGCATGAGTCAACTCGCGATTTTAACAACCATGCATTTCTCTATCATTAGATCGAAACATATTCATTCCATTTCACTGCATAACATTGCTTTGCCAGTTTGGAAATTGGGACGAGTTGCTCATATTAGTTTCAAAGAGTAATTAAAAAAGAAAATCCTAACAATATTAATTTGCAATCTCCGGTATTTGCGCTCTATAAATCTGCCTTACCTATTTTTTCCATTTTGTTTCTTTCATTGCAATTGTCTGCCGAAATGCATTTATTTGCTTGCAATGTCACCAAATGCATTCCTTGGAGATAACTCATTAACAGACAAGGAAAGCGGCAATCAATCAGCAACACCGATATAGGAAGAAAGCAAATATCAGAACCTATCAAAATTAAACTTTCCAATACACACTTGGTCAGATGCAACTTTTTGTTTCTACTCGCATCTTGTTCATCCCATACCATGGAACCACCACCTACTGCTGAACGATTCAAATTCTAGGCTGCAGGCCAAAATCATTGCATCATTGCTAACACCGACCATTGAGCTCTGTATCTCCATCAACCTCTCCTTCTTAACAATTAACACCAAGACTACTTCGGAGAAACATAATAGAACAACTAGAGTCACTTGCAGCGAAAGGGAATTTAGAAGGCATAAAAGAAAAAAATCAAACCTCTACAAAGTTATATGTTTTTGTGACGAACTGATTACTGTAACAATGTAATGAGTTCATCTCTCCCCATGACAAACAAGAATCAAGTATATGATTTATCACAGGTCACATGACTTACTCAGAACCAACAACAAAGAACTGCACCAATCAAGGCCACCCCAAATTATTATTTATATCCTTCGCAACATCATAACAAGCACGAATTCAATCCTAATCAACATGGATTAACTACTATTCATGCTCGGCTGAAAACCAATTTGGCTAATAATAGAAGAAGAACAACGACAGGAAATTGAAAATAAGAATTGCTAGAGTAACTTGCTGTTTCTATAGCCGAAACACCCAGGTATCTAATCAAACCACCCTATGCTAAATGAGGATCACAATTCAAAATAACTTATCAAAATACACTAACATGGAGAATGCGATGAACTCACCAAACGGCGGCGTGGAAGACCCAAATAGCGGAGAAGAAAAGGCCGCAGTGGATGTAGCAGATACCGAGCCCGGTGATGAATCCCCAAACAAGTTTGAAGAAGTAGAAGCTGAACTTGAGAATGAAGATCAAAAAAGGTTTGACGAAAATGGAGACGCGGCAGAATTAGAACCAGTAAAAGCTGAACTTGAAGAAGAAGAAGAAGAAGAAGAAGAAGAAGACCCAAACAAGGTTGTAGTAGTGCTTGAAACCGAACCGGAAGAGGAAGACCCAAAGAGGTATTTCGAAGCAGCAAACGACACCGAGCTCGAAGAAGCCTCTCCGAACAGATTCGAAGTCCCAAAAGCAACCGACGACGCCACGCCGAACAGCGGCGTGGAAGCGATGGAGGAGGGGACCAAGGCGGCACTGGTTCCGAACGAAAACGCCTGGGCAGGAGACGCCGAGGAAGTCGACGCTCCAAATCCCATGGAGGGCGCGGCTGAGGATGAGGGAGGAAATGAGAACGCGGATGTCATCGAAGAAGCAGTGCTAGTGGATGCTGAAGTCGCAATTTCCTTTGAAAACGCTGACGCGCTTGGGAATGAAAATAAGGGTTTGGACAAGGACGAGAAAGGAGAAGAAGTAGCTGTAGCCGCAGAAGACACAAACAAATTAGGAGTAGCAGTGGCAGCAGAGGACGAAGGGGAAGACCCAAATAGCGGAGAAGAAAAGGCCGAAGTGGAAATAGCAGACACCGAGCCCCATGATGAAGCCCCAACCAAGTTTGAAGAAAATGAAGAAGCAGTAGAAGCTGAAGTTAAGAAGGAAGATCCAAAAAGGTTTGACGAAAATGGAGACGCAGCAGAATTAGAACAGAATTAGAACCAGCAAAAGCTGAACTTGAAGAAGAAGAAGAAGACACAAACAAGGTTGTAGTAGTGCTTGGAACCGAACCCGAAGAGGAAGACCCAAATAGCGGAGAAGAAAAGGCCGAAGTGGAAATAGCAGACACCGAGCCCCATGATGAAGCCCCAACCAAGTTTGAAGAAAATGAAGAAGCAGTAGAAGCTGAAGTTGAGAAGGAAGATCCAAAAAGGTTTGACGAAAATGGAGACGCAGCAGAATTAGAACCAGCAAAAGCTGAACTTGAAGAAGAAGAAGAAGACACAAACAAGGTTGTAGTAGTGCTTGGAACTGAACCCGAAGAGGAAGACCCAAATAGCGGAGAAGAAAAGGCCGAAGTGGAAATAGCAGACACCGAGCCCCATGATGAAGCCCCAACCAAGTTTGAAGAAAATGAAGAAGCAGTAGAAGCTGAAGTTGAGAAGGAAGATCCAAAAAGGTTTGACGAAAATGGAGACGCAGCAGAATTAGAACCAGCAAAAGCTGAACTTGAAGAAGAAGAAGAAGACACAAACAAGGTTGTAGTAGTGCTTGGAACCGAACCCGAAGCGGAAGACCCAAATAGCGGAGAAGAAAAGGCCGAAGTGGAAATAGCAGACACCGAGCCCCATGATGAAGCCCCAACCAAGTTTGAAGAAAATGAAGAAGCAGTAGAAGCTGAAGTTGAGAAGGAAGATCCAAAAAGGTTTGACGAAAATGGAGACGCAGCAGAATTAGAACCAGCAAAAGCTGAACTTGAAGAAGAAGTAGAAGACACAAACAAGGTTGTAGTAGTGCTTGGAACCGAACCCGAAGAGGAAGACCCAAAAAGGTTTGTCGAGACAACGCTGGAAGGAGCAGATCCGACCAAGCTCGAAGCAGCGAACGAAGCCGAGCTCGAAGAAGCCTCTCCGAACAGATTCGAAGTCCCAAAAGCAGCCGACGACGCCCCGCCGAACAGCGGCATGGAAGCAACGGAGGAGGGGACCAAGGCGGCACCGGTTTCGAACGAAAACGCCGGGGCGGGAGACGCCTAGGAAGTCGACGCTCCAAATCCCATAGAGGGCGCGGCTGAGGATGAGGGAGGAAAAGAGAACGCGAACGACGCCGGGCTCAAAGAAGCCTCTCCGAACCTATTCGAAGTCCCAAAAGCAGCCGACGATGCCACGCCGAACAGCGGCGTGGAAGCGACGGAGGAGGGGACCAAGGCGGCCGGTTCCGAACGAAAACGCTGGGGCGTGAGACGCCGAGGAAGTCGACGCTCCAAAACCCATGGAGGGCGCGGCTGAGGATAAGGGAGCAAATGAGAACGTGAATGCCATCGAAGATGAAGAGGAACTAAAGGAGAAGGAGAAGGCCGAATCGCTTGAAGAAGAGAAAAGTGAAGAAGCGGAAAACGAAAATGCACAGAAAAGAGGAGTTGAAGATGAAGATGGATCGGGGGGGACGTAGAAGAACGACATTGTGCCCCTCTCGCTGAAATTTTCTCCCTCCTGTGTCTCTGGTGCGAGGGTTTTGAAGTTTGGGGGTTTGAGGTTTTCCTTCAGGGGTAAGTAACGGCACGCAAAGCCGGAAACATTGAATCGGATGCAGAAGAGAAAGCCACCCGGCCAGATCCTTTCCGGAAGGAGGGCCCCGATCCTTCGGGTGGATTACTTCTTATTGTTCCTCGTGCTTTCGGGGTTTGAGGTTTTATAAATTTTATATGATTTACTTCTTAAAGTTAACCAAACTTAACTTAAATATCAATTTAACATTAATTTTTATAACACAGATCAAATGATTCGATCACGATAAACTAAAATTTACATCAGTAAATTGTGAGTTCTGATGAGGAGAACGCCCACGGTCCCATAATTACGCCAAGACGAATACCTAACAGCGGTCAAAAGATACACAGCAGACAAGCATCGCCACGTCAATCAGATAAGCACTCAATAGAGAAACCCCCGAGACCTCAGGAACAGGCTAACCCACCGAAGATCACGGAGGCAACAATTATCCCGAACTCCTCGGAGACGGAGGCTATCGCGAAACCCTTATCGGGAAAGTCCCGAAGAAGGCGGGAGGAAGATCCCGAAGATCCCTCATGATCCCTATCCCGAGAAAAGGTAAGAGAAGAAGGTGGGGGATTCTCCTTATTTTCATCAATTAACATAGTTTAAAAGGGACAAGGAACCCTAGATCAAGAAACTAACTTAATCATCGGAGATCGACCGGGGGAGCAAGCCCCGTCTCCATTGCAGGTACATTCAGAGTGGCAAGAAGGGAACGTGCGGCTACCATTTCCGAAAATCCTTCATCAATTGGCGCCCACCGTGGGGCCGACATTCTTCCCTTCTGTCTTTCCAGTGTAGCGGACAATCTTGCCTTTTTCTCAACCGTGAATGGCAACCAGAAGACAGCTGTCTAGGGCCGCGGGGGGCAACCCTATTCCAGAACCGAGTCAGCAGAACCCTCCCCGAAGCCCGCCGGGGAGGGCTCGGAGTCCGGAGGGCCCTCCGCCTCCTCCTGATCGGATAGCACTTCTGGAGGGTCAAGTGCAACGATTGACGGAGTTACTCATGGGTTTTCTAGACGGCCAGCATCAGCAAGCCCAGCACTCTCGGGCGGAAGAAAGGCGCGAGCCCCCAAGAGAAGAGGAATCCTATCGACGGGACGAGAATCCGCGGAGGGCAGGGCCAGATGACGGCGAGGCGGCCGAGTCTCTTGACTTGTCGTTTGTGCAGCAACGGCAGGAAAGAAGATTGCGGCAGTTGGAGGAGGAGATGGTCGCCCTAAAGCCAAGGACCGGAGAGGCTCAGGGACCAAGGATAAATCAGCCCCTTAGCCCAGAGATCATGGCGGCCATACCACCAGAACGTCTCCGTATCCCGGCCATTAAGCCCTACGCAGGGACCTCCGACCCGATGGATCACCTGGATCTCTTTACCTCGCATATGATGGTACAGGACGCCTCAGACGCGATGTGGTGCAGAGTTTTCTTGGCCACCCTGGAGGGGCACGCACGGGCGTGGTACTCAAACCTGGCTCATCATTCCATCGTAAGTTTTGCGCAACTCCGAAGCAGCTTTCTGGCGCACTTTGCACCTCTCCGAAGACACCGAAGGTCCACCATGGCCTTGGTGAGTATGAAGCAAAACCAAGGAGAGCCCTTGAAGGATTTCGTTTCACGATTTAATATGGAAGCCCTGAGCATTGAGAACTTTGATCACAATGTTGCTATGGTGGCATTCCAGAACGCCTTGAGGCCCGGCCCTTTCGCCCAATCATTAGCCAAAACGCCTTCGAGCGCGTTCACGGACATATTGGGCCGGGCCACGAAGTACATAAATGCCGAAGAGGTCATGCAGGCTAAGAGGGCGGAGCATGTGGAGAAGAAGGATAAAAAGAAGCATCCCGAGGAAAGGAGGAGCGACGACCGAAGGGAAAAACATCGCCCTCGGTGGGATTCAGCGGGTTTCACTCCTCTGAACGCCCCGAGGGCAGAAATCCTGGCTACTATTGAGGGAAAAGATTATTTGAAAAAGCCTCGACCGATGAAGGCACCATCTGACAAAAGGAACAGAAGTAAATATTGCCGATTCCACCAAGATCATGGTCATGACACGGAGGAGTGTCACCAATTAAAGGAGGAGATTCAGGAACTTATCAATCGGGGTTTCCTAAGGAGCTACGTGGCAAAAACAGGTGATTCTCAGGGGAGAAAGGATCGACGGTCGCGGTCAAGAAGCCCCCCCAAGAGAGACCGCACGGAGGATCGAAATCGGGCCCAGCGGGAGAGATCACATCGAAGAGAAGATGATCATCCTCAGCCTCCGATATTCCACACACTCGCGGCTGGGGAGGTCCCAGTCATGAAGGACGAAAAAAGTAATGTGACCCGGCTAAAAAGATCGAGGAACGTGGATCCAATCTCTTTTTCAGATAGCGACCTCCCGGGGTACCCGACTCGAAATGACCCACTGGTGATAACAGCTGAACTCGGGAAGTGGGAACTTCGGCGGATCCTTGTGGATCCAGGAAGCTCTTCAGAAATCTTGTATCGGCAAGCCTTCTTAGGCATGGGGTATGAAATGACACAGTTAAGGGCAGCGAGGGTCCCTTTGGTGGGATTTGATGGTGAAGCCGTATATTCAGAAGGGATTATTCAACTCCCGTTGACGGTAGGGAGAGGTTCCCGAACTTCTAGTGTTATGCTAGATATCCTGGTAGCAGACGTGCCTTCGGCTTACAACATGATTCTGGGAAGATCGGGTCTCAATGCCCTTCGAGCCATCCCAAGCACATATCATATGATGATGAAGTTTCCCACGGATAGGGGGACGGGCGAAGTGCGGGGAGATTTGCGCTTAGCCCGTGAATGTTACATGGCCTCTATAGGCATGGCGAAGAGTAAAGAAGCAGGGTTGCAGAAGGATGCTGACCCCCCGAAGGAGGTCAGTTTTCTACTAGAAGGACCTGAAGATCCCAAAACAGCGGAGCCGGTGGACGAATTGGAAGAAGTACCTCTGGAAGAAAATTGCCCAAGTCGATGTGTAAGAGTGAGTATGGAGTTAAAAGATCCGCTAAGGAGTCGAATAATATCACTCCTTAGACAGTATGCAGACATCTTCGCGTGGACAGCCCGGGATATGCCAGGAGTAAATCCAGAAGTAATGACACACAGGCTGGGGGTCCGATCAGGCTTTCAGCCTGTCAGGCAGAAAAAACGAAGCTTCGCCCCTGATAGGGCACGGGCGATCGAGGAGGAGATTGCAAAGTTAGCAGCTGCGCACCACATTCGGGAGGTGGATTATCCAGATTGGTTAGCGAATGTCGTGCTGGTGCCCAAAGAGCATAGCAAGTGGAGACTTTGCATCGATTTCACCGATCTTAACAAAGCCTGCCCCAAGGATAGCTACCCACTCCCGAGGATTGACGCCCTAATTGATGGAACTGCTGGATGTTCGTTCATGAGTTTCCTAGATGCTTTTCAGGGATATCACCAGATTCCATTGCACCCGGAGGACCAGGAGAAAACGGCATTCATCACCAACAAGGCAACCTACTGCTACACCGTAATGCCTTTCGGATTAAAGAACGCAGGAGCCACTTACCAGCGCCTGGTAAATAAGCTTTTTCACCAACAACTCGGGAGAAATATGGAGGCATACGTCGACGACATGCTGGTAAAAAGTATGGTAGCCGAATGTCATCCGGAGGATCTGGAGGAATGCTTCAAAACCCTTCGTAAGTTCCATATGAAACTTAATCCTGTCAAATGTGCTTTCGACGTTTCTGCAGGAAAGTTCCTAGGCTACATAGTACACCACCGAGGGATCGAGGTAAACCCTGCGAAGGTCAAAGCTATCATGGATATGCCGGCCCCGAGGAATGTGAAAGAGGTACAGAGCCTTACGGGTAGGATGACAGCCCTTGGCAGATTCCTTTCTCGTTTGGCAGAAAAAGGCCTTCCTTTCTACAAGGTCTTATCGAAAGCAAATAACTTCGAATGGAATTCTGAATGCCAGCGAGCTTTCGAAAAGCTGAAGGAGCACCTAGCCACGCCTCCGGTTCTTACCAAACCGAAGCCCGGAGAACCATTATACATATATCTGGCGGTGGCCAATGAGGCCGTAAGCTCGGTATTGATTCGAGAAGAAAATAGGATCCAGAGGCCCGTTTATTATGCGAGTAAACGATTATCGGGAGCCGAGGTTCGGTATCTTCCTATGGAAAAACTGGCTTTCGCCTTAATAACATCGGCGAGGAAACTCCGACCCTACTTTCAAGCTCATACGATTATAGTGCTTACTAACCAACCCTTGAAGCAGGTTCTTAGCAAGCCAGAGCTTTCAGGCCGGATGTTGAAGTGGGCAGTAGAGCTCACCGCCTTCGACATTGAGTATAGGCCGCGACCGGCCATTAAGGCGCAGTCGCTAGCAGACTTCATTGCCGAAGGGATAGGAGCTCCCGAAGGTCCCGAAGAAAATCAAAAACCATGGTTAGTGGCGGTAGACGGAAGCTCGACCTCGGGCGGCGGCGGAGCAGGATTAATGATAAAGAGTCCCGAAGGGCAAATATGGCCTTATGCATTGCATTTTGAATTCCGAGCATCTAACAACGAAGCAGAATATGAGGCCTTATTGGCTGGGCTGAGGTTGGCTGAACAGTTGGGAGCTCAAAACGTTGAGGTGAGTTCAGATTCTAACTTAGTGGTGCAGCAGGTGAATGGAGAATATGAAGCCCGAGAAAGTCACATGGCGCAATACTTGACCCTAGCCAAAGAGCTGATGGCGCGTTTCCAACACGTAAAGGTGGAATACGTCCCTCGAGCCATGAATACAGAGGCGGACTTGCTGTCCCGAATCGCCTCTTCCTCTTTCCCTACAAGCTCTCGGGAAATTCGGATCGAATCTCTTCCGCAAAAGAGTATCGAAGAAGCCGTAGACCAATTTTGTATCGATGATGAGCCTAGCTGGATGGACCCCCTGTTGTCATATTTGAGAGAGGAAAAGCTCCCCGAAGACGACTCGGAGGCACGGGAGGTCAAACGAAAAGCCCGAAATTTCGTGTTAGCCGGTGAGGAACTATACAGAAGGTATTTTTCACAACCATTGCTCAAATGTATCCGACCTCGCGAAGCAGACTACATCCTACGGGAGATTCATGAAGGAATATGTGGAAACCACATCGGGGCTCGGGCGCTTAGTCAAAAGGCCCTGCGGCAGGGGTATTATTGGCCAACGATGGTGCGAGATTCCGAGCAGCTGGTTAGAACTTGCGATCGGTGCCAGAAAACGTCTAACTTGGTCCATGTGCCGGCAGTCGCGCTAACTCATCTCGCCACACCATGCCCCTTCGCTCAATGGGGTATAGACATCCTGGGGCCTTTTCCCCCAGCAGCTGGACAGGTCAAGTATATCATGGCTGCTATCGATTACTTCACAAAGTGGGTTGAAGCTGAAGTAGTGGCCTCTATTACTTCTCGGCGGGTGAAACAATTTCTATGGAAGAATGTAGTCTGTCGCTTCGGAGTTCCTCGGGTGCTGATCTCAGACAACGGCACTCAATTTTCTGACCGGTCCGTTCGGGAATGGTGCCAGGAGTTGGGAATCAAGCAACAATTCACCTCGGTAGCTCACCCCCAAGCTAATGGCCAAATCGAACTCGCTAACAGAACTCTGTTGCGCGGTTTAAAAACAAGAGTAGATAAGGCGAAGGGTAGCTGGGTAGAAGAACTGTCGAGCATTCTGTGGTCTTACCGAACTACGGCGAAGAGACTCCTTTCAGTCTATGCTACGGCTCGGAAGCATTAATCCCAGTTGAAATTGGAGTGCCTACGCTACGAGTAGAGCTGTTCGACCCTGAATCCAATGAGCAGAGTTTGAGGGACAACCTAGACTTCCTTGATGAATTTCGTGATCAGGCGAGGATTCGACAAGCTGCTTATAATCAGCGCATAGAGAGATACTACAATCGACGAGTAAGAACACGAAACTTTCTACCAGGAGATTTGGTACTAAGGCGAGCAGACGTTCAGGGAGCCCGAGAAACAGATAAGTTAACACCAAATTGGGAAGGTCCTTACAAAGTGACAGAAGTCCTCAGCCCGGGGGCATACAAACTACAGACCCTCGAGGGTACAACGGTGAAAAACGCATGGAATGTGCAGAACTTGAGGAAGTTCTATCAGTGATAGATCTTTATTATCTTCATATGATCTGTTAGTAATAATTTTACATTATATGTCTTGGCATCTTTTCTTTTTATTGCTTTGCGTATGCTATCCAGGAATAAATTCATTTTTTCTCCTATGCGTAAAAACTTATCATTTCCAAAGATCTGGGAAGGCACATCAGCGCGAAAGGAAAGAATTGACATACCTTCAACGGGGCTAGACCCCTCAACTATAACAAAGGATCAGATATGATCCTCGGGGGGCCCGAACCCCCGACGAAAACAAAGGATCAGATATGATCCTCGGGGGGCTCGAACCCCCGACAAAAACAAAGGATCAGATATGATCCTCGGGGGGCCCGAACCCCCGACAAAAACAAAGGATCAGATATGATCCTCGGGGGGCCCGAACCCCCGACAAAAACAAAGGATCAAATATGATCCTCGGGAGGCCCGAACCCCCGACAAAAACAAAGGATCGACAAAAACAAAGGATCAAATATGATCCTCGGGAGGCCCGAACCTCCGTCAAAAGCAAAGGATCAGATGTGATCCTTGGAGGGTCCGAACCCCCGGAAGAGGCAAAGAATCAGATATGATCCTCGAAAGGCTTAAGATTGCGAGGATCAGGCGCGATCCTTGGGGGGCCGGAGCCGAACCCTTCTGAGCAAGCGACGAATTCCAAGTCTTGCGATGAGCAGGAGTGGTAAAAAAAAAGGAAGAATCAAGCCTGATCCCAATCGGCCTTCTTTTTCTTGTTTTTTCAAAAGAAAATTGTGTGAAAAATCTAAACACTTTTATTATTACAACAACAGGTTTTAATACAAAAAATGTCTACTCTAAAGAAGACAAGGCGGCGACAACATCGAAGGGGATGGAGTCTACATCCAGGTTCGGGAAGCGCTCTTTGATGAGTTTTCTCATATGCTCAAACCCACCCCGAAGAACTCCTTCTAATTCCGCGGCATAAACTTCAGAGCTTCGGAAATCCTCGCGACCATTCTGAAAAGCCACTTGGGCATCCTTGAGGGCAGATTGAAGTTGGGCATGAGCGGTACGAAGGTCTTCTTTGCACCGGGAATAAGACTCCAACGCTTCGACCTGTCCCTTCTTGGCTTCCTTCAGCTCTAGAGTAAGTCTTTTCATATCCTTCTGAAGCTGGCGATTAACAACCTTAGTGGAATCCAGCTCCTCCCCAAGTCGGGAATTGGCCTGATTAGCCTCAAGCATGTTCTTCTGGACCAACTCCAAATCCTCGCGAACTTGAGCTTCGGCTTCGTTGGCAAGTCGGGCATCTTCTTGCGCCAGCTCCACAGACTTAGTTAAAATATGAACACGGTGCTCGAGACTCGACAGTTGGGAAGAAAGAGATTCCAACCCCCGAAGCCTTTCGACCTCAGACTCCAGGGAGATGATCCGGGTTTGAAGTTCGGATTCTCGTCGAGAAACCAGACCTTGGAACTCTGTAAGGTTCTGAGGAAGTAAAAACAGAGTATAGATTAAGACCTACTCGCATAGAAAAAGCGAAAAGTCAAAAGAAGGAGTACGGTCGCACCCTTAGAATTTCGGCGCAATAGTCGATTTCGTTCGGAGTTCGTAGAGTCTCCGGTAAGACTAAAGCGGTCGAAGGAGCATTGGTGGCTTCAGGAGCCGAAGGTTCGGAGGGAGCAGCAGCTGGGGAGGCGGCCTCCATCCTACGACGCTTCGTCCGGTGTGCTAAAATCTCCTTCGTCGACAACACCGAAGCCTTCTCCAGCGAAGCCTCTCCCGTCAGCTCCGAACGCCCCGCTGGTGCCAATGGCGTTAAAATTCGTTTAAAAATCGAACTGATAGGGATGCTGGGAGGCGTAGCACTGGACTCCGTACCTGCCATGGTTTGCCTTTTCTGGGCCTCTGCGCGAGCTACAGCAAGCACCTGTGCGATGGTCGCCGAATCGTCTTCGTGAGAGATTGGCAAGCGCGCAGGCATGGTGGAGGCTTCTCGCCGCGCGGTCGGAGAGTCTCTGGTTTGAGAAGGGAGAGGCTGGGAAGATGGGTCCCCCAAACCCCCAGCAATGCTCCTCTTGGAAGCCTCTTGGAAGGTCCCGGGGTCTTCCTCCACCGCTCTTCGCGACCTGGACGGTAATGAGTTCTTCTTGTTACTCTTCTTGCTCTTTGGAATTCGCTCGGGAGGCGCAGTCCTCTCCAACACCCTCTGGTTGCCGGAAGGTGCCGAAGGGCCCTTACTCCCAGGGAAGTCCAAAATCATTCCCTTGGTGATAGCAGAATAAGATATCTCCCAGACCTCTTCAACTAAGAAAGAGATAACAACGAAAATCAAATACAGACAAAGGAAAAAGAGAGAGTAAAAGAAAAAGATGAAGGAAAAAGAGCTCACAGTTCTCGCCGTCCAAACCCGCTTGGGAAAGGCTGGGATTGGAGAGCCATCCTTCTTCCCAGTTCCGACTGTTCTTCATAAGTCGGCAGGCGAAATCTTCAATGGTCTCGACACTCGGACGCTTGTGCTTAGTGTCCAGAGTCCACTCGTTACTGACAGACCAGATCTCTTGAGAAGAGCTGAATGGCCTGGGGCGGACGAAGACAAAACGCTCCTTCCAATCATAAGAATCTTTCGACCCGCCGGATTGCATGAGAGTCGAGGCAGAAATCTCAAGATTGGAGTATCCCTTGCAGGCGAGAAGACGGCTATCTTTCACGATCCGAGGGGAGATGGAGATCCACCCTCCGGGGTCGCGGTTGGTCGTGAAGAAATAGTCGAAGAGGTCTCCAGTTGGCTCAATTTTGCCAGAATGACAAATAAGGAGGAACCCCATCAAGTATCGCCATCCGAAGGGAGACAGTTGGGCGGGAGCGATAGTAAGATGTTGAAGTAAGGTCATCACTCT
The DNA here is from genome assembly GCF_014633365.1 of Diospyros lotus. NCBI lineage: Eukaryota > Viridiplantae > Streptophyta > Magnoliopsida > Ericales > Ebenaceae > Diospyros > Diospyros lotus. The sequence continues at coordinate 12,011,755 of NC_068342.1, read as the reverse complement.
TCTCCGGGGAGGGAGCCGAAAGCCCCTGTCAAAAGCACACTTATAAATGCAAAGGCGGCCGGCGACGGGATGACATGCTCGTAGATGGCTATTGAACTCTACCTCCCACTCTTCGGGGACGTTGTACTTTTCTCTGAACTGTTGACATTCCGCTTGGCTCATCCATTGACATGGAATCGACGCAGCAGGATGTTTTTCCCACTCAATAAGCTCTGCACCGGCGGGATTAAACCTCCCAGAACCAATTATCGCCATGGCAAAGAGCTAGAAGAAAGAGAGGCGGAAGAGGTGGAAAATGCTTGCGGGCACAAGAAAAGCTAAAACTGAAGGAAAGTCGCACGGAAAGAGAAGTAGAGGGACTGAAGGGTTCCCATTTTAAAAGATCAAACTGCGGGGATAAGAGACCAAAGGACGAGCAATAATGAGCATTGATCATCCCGCACTGACAGAGCTCGAAAGACGAAAAGGCCTCGGACAGCGCATAGGGAAGGGATACCGCCGTCAAAACCGATTGATTTTCGCGTCTGCCAGACGCGCAAAAAAAAAAAAAAAAAAAGGGGAGTTAAAGTGAAGAGCCTCAGGGGCCTTACTACTCCTCGGGCCCTTCAAGCCGAAGAGCTCAAGGAGTGGGGGGGGCAAGTGATGAGGAGAACGCCCACGGTCCCATAATTACACCAAGACGAATACCTAACAGCGGTCAAAAGATACACAGCAGACAAGCATCGCCACGTCAATCAGATAAGCACTCAATAGAGAAACCCCCGAGACCTCAGGAACAGGCTAACCCACCGAAGATCACGGAGGCAACAGTTATCCCGAACTCCTCGGAGACGGAGGCTATCGCGAAACCCTTATCGGGAAAGTCCCGAAGAAGGCGGGAGGAAGATCCCGAAGATCCCTCATGATCCCTATCCCGAGAAAAGGTAAGAGAAGAAGGTGGGGGATTCTCCTTATTTTCATCAATTAACATAGTTTAAAAGGGACAAGGAACCCTAGATCAAGAAACTAACTTAATCATCGGAGATCGACCGGGGGAGCAAGCCCCGTCTCCATTGCAGGTACATTCAGAGTGGCAAGAAGGGAACGTGCGGCTACCACTTCCGAAAATCCTTCATCAAGTTCGATTTCTTGTCTTGCACAATGAAACAAATATTCCACTTATGATTTATTTTTTATGGTAAAATTAAAAATACGATCGATATGAGATCCCACAATAACGATAATCTCAATTATTAATTTGATATTATTATGAATTTTTTTGTTTAAGAATCACATTTGTAAATATTGTCTTTTGATGAGGGAATATTTACAGGGGGGCAATTTTACTGTACTACCCCTGGGAGGTTACCATTAACTCGGAGCCATGTGTGCCAATAAAGACCAATATGCGATCGCCACGTGTCAAGACTTAGGAGCTCCGCTTATCTTTATAATCTTTATTATGATTTTGAACTAGAAGAGATAGAGATGAAGACTTAGTCAAACAATAATCTCTCCAACACCTCAAGATTTTTCTCCATTCGAATGTTATCTTATCTCCATCTGAAAGTTATCCGATCTTCTCAGGATAGGCTGAACGTCATCTATAAATAGAAGATAACTTCTACAGGTATGAGGATCTGACTCCTAAGGGACTCATATATTATTTTTCCATTACTATTATACTCCTCGAAAACCCTATGAACTGACTTGAGTGTCGGAGGGATCACGGGGAGCAAGTCCCCACCCTTTTTGCAGGTACTTGGTTCAAGACAGAAGAAGGTGATCGGCTCCGCCTCATCAATTGGCGCCCACCGTGAGGCCTTCGTCTTTTCCTTCTGTTTTCCAAGTACAATTTCAAGCCGTAGGAAATCTATTCAACTCAATTACACGTATTTGCTGATTGCATCATGGGTACGCTTGTTTCTCTTTTAATATTTTTTGTGCCTTCTACGATTTTATTTTTTAATTATTGTTTTATGTAAAAATAATTGAAAGAGAAGGCCAAAAGATTCATATATATATATATGTTCAATCACATAAAAGAAGCGTAATTCTGCCATTACATTCATATTATATATATATATGTTGGAGAAAATTTTATCATGGAAGCCTAGCGGAATAAGTAAGAAAAGATGTGTTATATTATAATATTAAAGGGGAAGATTTCCTGGAAAAGAGGTATATACCCAGAAATCACCATGGATGAGCTAGGCGATGGCCGCAGCAAGCAGCGATAATGGCTGCGACGGAAGCTCCGTTAATGTCGCTTTGGTTAAAACTTATTTCCCTTGTTTTATCATTCTAGTGTTTTAACTACCATCTATTGGAGAATTGCTAGATATATAGGCAGAGACAAAAGGTTTTTATTTGAATTGCTTGATAGATATGCTCCAATGACTTGAATTTTAATTGATTCTGTTAAAATGTTTGAGATTAATAACGTTAGCAGACGAAAGGCTCGCCCCAAACACCTGCGGATGTAGGTGTTATGCCGAACCGCAAAAATAAAATACTCTCTTTAATTGAGAACGTAGGCGTTATGCCGAACCGCGAAAACAAAATATTTGTTATTCTTTAATTGCAGATGTAGGCGTTACGCCGAACCGCGAAAACAAAATATTTGTTATTCTTTAATTGCGGATGTAGATGTTACGTCGAACCGCGAAAACAAAATATTTGTTATTCTTTAATTGCGGATGTAGGCGTTACGTCGAACCGCGAAGATAAAATATTATTATTCTTTAATTGCGGATGTAGGCATTTCACCGAACCGCAAAAATAAAATAAAGATATTATTTGAAATCCCGTCATCAACTACAATCCAAGCCAGCATGTGCGCATGAAAACCGAAGGTCCGAAAGGCCTCAACAACGCAAGAGTAAAGGATCAGATGTGATCCTCGGGGGGCCCCGAACCCCCGAACACTGAAAAACAAGGGATCAGATATGATCCTCGGGGGGCCTCGAACCCTCGAACACTCAAGATGAAGGGATCAGATATGATCCTCGAGGGGCCTCGAACCCCCGAACACTCAAGATGAAAGGATCAAATGTGATCCTCGCAGGGCCTCGAACCCCTAACCAGAAAACATGAACGACTCAAAGGGGACCACCCCTACTAATTAAGGCACCAGTTCGGAGGCTACGAACCTCTGCCAAATAAAGACCAAAGGGGACCACCCCTACTAATTAAGGCACCAATTCGGAGGCTACGAACCTCCGCCAAATGAAGACCAAAGGGGACCACCCCTACTAATTAAGGCACTAGTTCGGAGGCTACGAACTTTCGCCAAATGAAGACCAAAGGGGACCACCCCTACTAATTAAGGCATCAGTTCGGAGGCTACGAACCTCCACCAAATGACGACCAAAGGGGACTACCCCTACTAATTAAGGCACCAGTTCGGAGGCTATGAACCTCCGCCAAATGAAGACCAAAAGACATCAGTTCGAAGGCTACAAACCTCCGCCAAACGAAGACCAAAGAGGACCATAGCCTCAGCCAACGGCCCCGAAGGCAAGACGCGTAGCCTAAACCAACACAGCTTCAGCCAACGGCCCCGAAGGCAAGGCACGCAGCCTCGACCAACACAACCTCGGCCAGCAGCCCCCAAAGATCAGGCAAGGTGCGCAGCCTAAACCAACACAGCTTCGGCCAACGACCCCAAAGGCAAGGCACGCAGCCTCGACCAACACAACCTCGGCCAGCGGCCCCCAAAGATCAGGCACGCGGCCTCAGCCACCGCAGCCTCGGCCAGTGGCCCTCGAAGACAAGGCACATAGCCTCGGCCAGCGGCCTCGAAGATAAGGCAAGCGGCCTCGGCCACTATAATCTCGGCCAGTGGCCCCCGAAGATGAGGAATGCGGCATCGACTAGCATAGCCTCGGCCCTAGGCCAAAAATAACAATAAAAATATATATATGTACTAATTTAAAAGCTGGCCCCTTTTCTACTATAGGAAAATTCTTGAACGTTACTATCACCTCGAGCGACCTAATCACCCTTCGCATGGGAAGACTGAAAAGGCACCGGGAGACTTAAAAAGCGAATTCAGCATCCGAGACTACTAACCCAAATTTTTAGTAGAACTTTTTTACAGAGGTTCAGAAAAACAGTGACTACTACTCCTTCAGCTGCCCAACCTCCTTACTCGATCAGCTCAAGGAATGGGGGGCAAGTGATGAGGGAATATTTACAGGGGGGCAATTTTACTGTACTACCCCTGGAAGGTTACCATTAACTCGGAGCCATGTGTGCCAGTAAAGACCAATATGCGATCGTCACGTGTCAAGACTTAGGAGCTCCGCTTATCTTTATAATCTTTATTATGATTTTGAACTAGAAGAGATAGAGATGAAGACTTAGTCAAACAATAATCTCTCCAACACCTCAAGATTTTTCTCCATTCGAATGTTATCTTATCTCCATCTGAAAGTTATCCGATCTTCTCAGGATAGGCTGAACGTCATCTATAAATAGAAGATAACCTCTACAGGTATGAGGATCTGACTCCTAAGGGACTCATATATTATTTTTCCATTACTATTATACTCCTCGAAAACCCTATGAACTGACTTGAGTGTCGGAGGGATCACGGGGAGCAAGTCCCCACCCTTTTTGCAGGTACTTGGTTCAAGACAGAAGAAGGTGATCGGCTCCGCCTCATCATCTTTATAAAAATTATTTTTAACCAGAAATATTTCAACATTTGGCTAAATGAATAAAGAAAACCTCTTAGGATTTGCATATATATATATATATATTTGTCTAATTAAAAAATATTTTACAACAGCACTTTTTAAGTAAAATTCAATCAATCAAAATCAAAAATTCTATGTTACCATAAAAATACTTTTAATAAAAAAAATTATTCAAAATGTTATTGTCAAAAATCTTAAAAAAATTAATATTTTTTATGAGTTTACTATTTTTTTGGTTAAACAACTTACAAAAAAATTTGAGTTTTTATTACATGGCCAATACATGCACGGAAAAGGCCCAACCAACATGCAACAACTTTAAAAACTAGAGTAACCACAAATAGGACTTTGCCATTCTTGCTGATTGATGAGAAAGCTTTTATCCACTGTTAGGAAAAATACCCGTGGAATAATTTTTTTTTTTTTTTTTTGTGTGTGTATAGAAATAAAATTTGTAAACTCAAAAAAAAAAATTATTGACAAAATAAATACAAAAACTCTTACAAATTTGGCTTTTGTTTTAGCCACTCTTAACATAATAAACTTGCTAGAGTTTATTTTCTTCTCACACATTGTTTTTCTTTTGTTTTTTTTATTTTTACAAATACAAATACATATATCTATTTATAGTAGTCATAAGTCGATTAATTTAATTAACCAATTTATAAACGAGCCAACATAACAAGTTGGTTCTACCTGTTTTTCTTAATAGCAAAGAACAGAGCTTGCCCAACAGAGTTGGGGGCCTTAGGGCAAAGAATTTGTTCAAGTCTTCGAGCATTAATTATTTTTATAAAAAATTAAATAATACACTTTTTTATACAAATATTTTATTATTTTATTAAATAAAAAATTAAAATTCAATCAACTATAAAATATAATAATCTCTTAATGATAATAAATTTTCAACTAAAAATTGAATTTTATGGGATATTGAGATTTAGGAATACAACAGGAGTTAAAAATTGGAAAATGGTGAAGGGAAGTTAAAAAAAATTATAATATTTTATATTTAATTTTTTAATAAAATATTAATTATTAAAAAATAAAAAATATATATACATAAATATTATAAATTTTTTAAATTTGGGGCCTTTTGAGGGCCTAATGCCATGGCCTACATGGCTTTAAGGGTTGGGCCGGCTCTGGCTAAGAATATAGTTGTTGCCAACTCATTTCCTTAAGAGTTAAGCAAGAATATTCTAGAAAATTTAACCATGAAATTTGGTTTAATTTTCTATCAACCCCCTTAAACCAAACTTTTCTTATTTCATCATTCCTAGCATCTTCTTTTGCGTGAAAAATACATCATCTTTAAGCGACTTTGTAAAGATGACTATAATCTGATCTTCTAATAAATAATCCTCAACTTCTGTGATTTATTTGTCTTTCACCAGATCTTAGATGTAATGTTGTTTAATGTTAACGTGTTTATTGTGACCATGAAAAATTGGATTTTTCATCAAGGCAATTGTTGATTTATTGTTGCAAAAAAATTTTATATGACTACTTTGTCGATGTTGCAACTCACTAAGCATTTTTCGTAACCAAAGTGTTGGAGTAGCACAACCCGTTGCTGCTATGTATTCCACTTCTACTGTTGAAAGAGCAACTACCTGTTGTTTCTTGAATAATAAAGAAAATATTCATGAACTAAGGTAAATATGTCTTCAAAATATCTCTAGCATATTTTTTTGTGAAATAAATATGTCTTTGTCAGTGTACTTCACCTCCATGCCAATAAAGTAAGACATCAAACCCATATCTGTCATCTCGAACTAAGAAGTCGTAGCCTCCTTGAATTTTATCAATAATTTTGTATTATTTCCGATGAAGATTAAATTATATACATATAAGCAAACAATAATAATATCTCCATCTTTGTTAGTTTTAACCAAGGGCGGATCGAGGCAAGTGGGATGGGTTGGGCTAGACAAAATTAGAGGTGAACTGGACTAAATTAAGGCTGGGCTACTACTAAAAAATTAAAAAAAATACATTACAAAAAGGCATGTTCATATGAGCATCTATGGAAACAATTATTGAGAAAGTATATGTCAATATGAGTATACCGCGCTTAAGGCGTTTGTTTTAACCCATATAACCCTTTTTTTAATTTGTGAACTTTATTTTCTTTGCCTTCTTTTACATCACATAGTGGTTGCTGAACGTAAACTTCCATTTCAAGTACACCATTTAAGAAAGTTGACTTGACGTCCATTTGAAATATTTTCAATGATTTTGAACAGTAAGAGATATAATCATATGAACAATATCCATTATAGCAACAAGAGCAAATAACTCAAAATAATCAATACCAGGCCCTTTGCTTGTATCCTTTTGCCACTAGTCTTGTTTTAAAACGTTCTACTTCTCCATTTGGTTTGTATTTTGTTTTGTACTCCCAATTTACTCCAATTGGTTTATTTCCTTTTGGAATAATAACTAGCTCTCAGATATTATTTTTCTCAATTGCTTGAATTTCTTCTTTCATTGTTTTAATCCAATGATCATCATTAACAACTTCATCATATGTCAAGGGATCACAATCTACGAATAAGATAAAATGAGTAACATTTTCTTCACTGTTGTCATTTGGATCATTATCTATACCAACTTCATAATCTCATAAATAAGTTGGTGGACGACATTGTTATTGTGGGTAGGGATAAGCTAATTTTGAAGTTGACTCTTTAGATCTTTCGGGAGAAGTTTGTTTTTTATTTTGATTAATTAATTCTACTTCTTTGTTTACAATCATTGGAATTGGCAACAATCTTTTTTCTTTTTCTGACCAATCCCATATTGTATCTTCATCAAAACTAATATCTCGACTCATAATCACCTTTTGAGTTGTTGGATTATAACTATAACCAACGAAGATGCATTTTTCTGTTTTATTATCAAGCTTATTTCTCAACTCATATAGCACATGTGCAGACGTAATACAGCCAAATACTTTCAAATGGCTAAGGTAAGGCTTTCGTCCACTCCATGCTTCTTGAGGTGTTTTATCATGAACACTTTTAACTTGACACCTGTTCAAAATATAAACAGCATTAGCTATTGCTTTTGTCCTAAATTTTTTTGATAATTTCTTATAATGCAACATACTTCTAACCATATCCATGATAGTTCTATTTTTCCTTTCTGCCGCTCCATTATGTTAAGGAGTGTATCCTGCAGTCAATTAATGCTTAATTCCTCATTTTCTTAGGAAATCATCACAGACTATATATTTCGTTCCCCTATTAGTTCTTAATGTTTTAAGAGTATGACCACTTTGCGTTTCAATATACACCACAAAATTCTTGAGTATATCGCATGCATCAGATTTTTGCTTCAAAAAGTAAACTCATGTCTTTCTACTGAAATCATTAATAAAAGTAATGAAGTATTTATTACATCCATTAGAAGGAACGTCCACATAGCACAAATCTGAATGCATGAGCTCCAGTGGTCTCTTAGCTCTCTATAAACTTCTTTTAGGAAATTAATGAATCTCTATAAACTTCTTTTAGGAAATGCTTGAGTCATTTCTTCGTTGACTTGAATTAATTTTGAAATTTCTTCTTCATCTGTTTCTGAAAATCTAACCTCTTGATCATACTCCATTTTTCTTGAAGCAACTGCTTCATTTTTAAGGTTTGATTGAACTTTTAATGCTTGCTCAATCGTGCTACCTGATCTTTCATTCATCCACATTTCACGTGACTCCAGTAAAGCTTGTAGATCATTTAGCGTCATTGTGCTATGATATTTAGACTCCTCAATGGCTGTCACCACATAATCAAATCGGCTAGACAGTGTGCGCATGGTTTTCTCTATGACATCTTTCTCCGTTATTTTGTCGCCATTATTCTTCATCTCGTTGGTCAATTTTTCTATTCACGAAAATAGTCACGAATGCTTTCATTTCTTCCTTGCTCCATTAGCTCTAACTGTCTTTTTAATCCTTGCAGTCTTGTTCGTTTCACAGAATCTGCACCTTCATAAGTTTTGAGTAAAATATTCCAAGCCACTTTTGTTGTATTGGCATGAAATATTTTTTCAAGAATTGTCAACTCAACTGATTGACAAATTAAAAGCAAAGCTTTTTCATTGAGTGAACGATCACGATCTAGTTGTTGTTTTTATGTGGCTGACTGCCCTCCTTTTGATTTCGTTGATTCGATGAAACCTTTCTCTAAGATTTCTCCATAGCCATTGCTTTTCAAACATAACTCCATCAAGTGTTCCACTTAGCAAAATTATTTTTCTATCAAACTCGAAGATTGTTGCTTGCACCTGTTGAATTTGGTTTGCTCCTGTACTTGAAGCCATCTTGTTATTGTGTATGCCCGGTTGAGATTAGACTTAGCTTTGATACCACTTGTTGGAAAAAATATGCGTGGAATATTTTTTTCTTTGTGCAGAAATAAAATCTGCAAATTTAAATAAATTTTTATTGATAAAATAAATACAAAAACACTCACAAATTTGACTTTTGTTTGTCATTTTTAACACTAAATTCGCTGGAGTTTATTTCCTTCTCAGACTCTATTTATCTTTTGTTTTCTGTTCTCTCTCTTATTCTTATAATTACAGACCCATATATATCTATTTATAGTAGTCATAAGTCGGTTAATTTACTTAACCAACAAAACAATCTAACTCGTAGCAAGTTGGTTTCACCTGTTTTCTTTAACAGTTAAGAATACAATTGTTGCCAACTCATTTACTTAATAGCTAAGAATATAGCTACTGTGAATTTATTTCCTTTTAACAGTTTAAGTAAGAATATTTTAGAAAACTTATCTATGAAGAATGGTTTAATTTTCTAACATCCACCACTGCTTTTCTTTAGCAAATTTAGTGGGTGTTAACAACCACAGAACGGCACGTAAGCAGCAATAAAGGGCCTCGATGGGTTCTCTTTTGATTGTGGCAAGCAGCTGGAGCATTGATTCTCTAAACAACGACACAAATAGGACCTTCAATGGCTTTTGGGCAATAACTTTGATTTTGTAATCACTGATCAATCGACGTAAATGAGGCCCTAATATCTCCCTTGCAATATTTATATTTTTTTCTTTAATTTCAGCAGTGGAGCCTCTTTGCAATTTTTCAATCGCTGGTTGGCAACTGCTGTCCACTAGTTGCACATAGTGGTTGACTTCCTCCTTGGTCCATTTCTCACCCACTATAGTCTCTCGCTTCATTTACAAACAATCAAACCTTTATTCAAACCTTTATGCCCTACAACAAATTTTAGATTAAGAGGCATTTAAAAACGCCTTAATAGATAATTTACAAGACATTTTAACTATTGGGGCACTAATAATAATGTTCCATGTAATTGTGCCCAAAAACGTATTGAGACATTTACAAATACCTCAAAAATAACTATAAATTTAAGTTTATTGTGACACTTAAAAATGCCTAAAAAATCACTATAAATTTATTTTTCATATCCCCACAAAGCCTTCTCTTAACTTTAACTTACTTCTCCCTCAACTCGAACCCTGAATCTTTCCTTTTTCTTGTACACGTGTGACCACCTAATCTACACATCATCTTATTAATATATGTGTCTATGTTTATTTTATAGTATATCTAAGTTTCATTAGAATTATTCTATTGGGGCACTTAAGAATTTGTTTATTAAGGCATTTCATCAGAGTGTTTTGTTAGAATTATTTTAATGAAACATTTCAAAAATTCTACCCTATTAGATTTATCTATTAAGACACTTATATTTGTCTATTAGGGCATTTCATTGTCGTGCCTCATTAGAATTATTTTATTGGGACACTTCTTTAAATTGTGCCTTAAAATGGTATTTTATAAGACACTTAATTGTTGTGCCTTATTAAAGTTATTGTATTGGGACACTTTTTTAGATTGTGCCTTAAAATGGTATTTTAGAGGACACTTTCTAAAAAATATCCTAAAAAAGATGCCTCAACAAATCATTTTTGTTGTAGTAATGTTGTAGCTCTCATTTATTCTAAGAACCACTTCTCAATTCCTATACGTAACGCTTCAATTCAATCCCCATACTCCAGATTTTCCCTTTTCGTTTCTAATATATTCTCAACCAATCACATAGTACAATAATTAGTCAAAACATGCTTTGGATTGGTGAAAAGTTCATCTAAGAATGACTAGACTATAGAGTTTATCTCCAAGGAAGATGTCGATGCTAGCATTTGTCTTCCTAGTTGTTTTCCTTACAAGAAAATAAATAAATAAAAAGAAGCTTAGTCTAATTTCACTTCATTTGTGTAAAAAAAATAAAAAAACTAACAATAGAGTTTTCAAATAGAACTAATAGGGTACAATGATGTACTTTGTAGCATTATTTAGAGTTGCATACTCATATTTTTATATGCTTAGTAGTCAGTTCACATGGTTTGTAGGCCATTGAGCGTTTTCATTCACCCAATCCATACCCGACAAGTAGTGCCATAAGTTATAGTCGTAATAATAGTAGTAGTAGCAGTAATAATAATAATAATAATGACATTTTTGTTTATAATACAACAAATAAAGCAAGGGATAATTCGTGAGAGAAGGGAGAAAAGCCATGTATGGGAATGTTGGAATTATGGTCAGTAAATTGCACTGTACAGGTGAATTTCATTGTACCACTCACTTTTCCCATTTTTTGCCATCCCAAGTGAGAGTGTATGGAAGTGTAATGCACGACAAACACAGCCATCTTCTGCTAATTATCAAGAGTGGGGCCATCAGGGGCCCATAAGCCATGAAAGCCGAGAGGAAAATTCAAGTGCTTCGGGACTTCAAATCTGGCTACAAGAGCATCAACTCCCCCAATCCGCTTTGCATCCAGAATGACTAGATAACATCTCTGCCTTGAAACTGCATACTGCGAAGCTCAAAGCAGGCCCAGTCTTGTTATTATGAAGACATGATAATTAAATAACTCAATAGGGCAAGTTTGAGGGGAACTAAGCACCGTTAAAGGTTGCTTTTTGTAATCTCAAAAAGTGGATAGCCTCATTTTATCTGTTGAAATTGAAGACCGGGAAAGTTTGAATTAGAAGTGAATAAATTTGAAAAAATGATTGCTCACCTCCACCACAAGAATGTAGCCATCGTCTTCTTGGCTTCCCTTGGGGACAAAAACCGGCTCCCCGATGAACCGTCGGCGTCCGGCGGACCAAGTTTGGATGGACTTGTTGGAAGTGTTCAATTTGACCACAGTGTCAAATGGGAAATGTGGCAATGCTTGGCGAGAACCAGAAGAAGTTGCCGCATAGATATAGGTGTTCCTGCTGCCTGAATAGCCTTGGTTGACTGGAAAATCTGATGCTTTACTCCACTGATTCAATGGCTTCACTGAACAATTTTCGAATTTCCCGTTTGCACCCAAGGTTATAGACACCTAAAATCAAACAAATTCTTCAGAAAATTTGCTGCAGAGCTTCTAAACAAACGAGAGAGAGAGAGAGAGAGAGAACCTTAACAAGGTGAGGCAACAACTTATCTTCACCTTCCTTCACATTCATCGTGGAAGGGTCAAGCTTACCAGTCTGCCAATCATATCCTGTCAACAAGAAGCAATATTAGTGTTCCGAGCTCTAATACAATTTATTAAGATCGAATCACATAATCACAAAATTAAAAGAAAGAGGTTGATGAAATTTAACGTGGTTCGATCTCAAAGTAATGATAAAAATTCATTTAGTGAAGAATAGTGTAATTTTTAAATGGAATTACTACAAACCCTTTCACAAAATTAATGTTTGCATAGACAAAACTAGAAGGATTATGCTATTTGTACATAAGACTTTTTACAGGTGGATTTACAAGTAAGTTGAAAAGACTATTTTGCCTCTTTCTCTCTTATCTCAATGACCATTTTACTCCTTTCTCTCCTCTCCTCTCCCTCTCTATCCTCTCCTTCCCCTTCAGCAAAGTCCGTTGTCAGTCACTGCCTCGCACTCACCACCCGCCGTTGCCTCGCCTCTTGCCTGGCCGATTGCCGCAGCAAGAGGCGAGGAGGCTAGGTGAGGATGCAGCAGGTGGGCGGTCTCTCAGGCGAGAAGCGAGGTGGCAGTCGGCCAGGTGAGAGGCGAGGCATCGGTCATCGGCCAGGTGAGGCAGCGACAGCGGCCGGCAGCGAGGGTGAGGTAGCGGCAGCCGGCAAAGCAGAGACAACGACGAGATGAAAGCTATGAGAGGCAGTGCTAAAGGGGAAAGGGGAGAGAGAGAGGTGCGGTTGCTGGAGGGGGAAGGGAGAGAGAAAGAGATAGGAGATGAGAGAAGAGAAGAGAATATCGCAAATTTATTGCGATAATTCATCAATTTATCGTGAGAACATCATTTTGTAAACCCTACTGTAAAAGGATTTCGGTACAAATAGCATAATCCAAACTAAAAACCTCATAATCATTACAACTTTAGAAAATTAGTTACTCACACTCAAATAACACTAGTTACCAAGTTGTGACGCATTACTTAAACACACGACTACGGTAATTTGTTTATATTATCTGTAAACATGATCAGCTTTACCTATACTAGAGAGGTTTGTTTAATAAGCAACAAGTATAATGAAATTAGTGCTATTACCTTTATCCCTGTTTCCATTCAAAATATAATTAAGTTTTCTTAAATACTTCATTCACGTCTACCAAATTTTAAATTTGAGGGCTTATCAACCAATTAGTCACCAGAGCACGTTTCAAAAAATTATTGTTTCAATGATTAGAACAAATATCAGATAAGCTATATATGGAAAATGCTGTTGATGAACAAATTACCAAACATTTTCTGGAAGTTGAACCAGCTGTAAGAGCAGCAGGTAGCTTGTATTTGAATCTCCGTATTCCCATTATCGCCCCTCTCCTCAAAAGCATTACCAACGTGTAGTACCCACATCTGAGAAGGAGCTTCGATGGGGACTCTCCAATCGATCTCAGTGTTCTTCGTCGATTCGCTCGAAAATCGAGGGAGCAAGTAAACCGGAGACGTCGGCTTGCTCGGATTCACCGATAACGCCGATATCATCGGAGATAAGCCGCACACTGCCGCCATTGATCCTGCAATTTTGAACACAAACAGAATGATGATTCTAGGGTTTTCTCTGGCTTCCTGGTCAGAACAGTTCTATTCGCGTTTGGCACATTACCGATGGCGTCGAGCTTGATTCGATTGCCGAACAGTATGTAGTAGGAATCGGTGAATGCCCAATCGTGGATCATCAGGTGATCGGGGACGTTGAATTCTCGGCTTTGCAGCAATTTGAAATTCGAGTCGAATTCTGCAAATTAATATCAACACGGGATGGGTTATCGAACATATATATATATATACTTCCCAGTTTGCAGATTGATCTTCATTTTTGGTTGTGGAAACGGATCTCACTCACCGTAAAAGGTGAAATTACTGCGAGGCAACAGCATATCCTCCGCATTACATGACAAGATCAGAAGCCGATCTCTCCGAGCGTCGATCTTGTAATGCGACAACAATCTCCTGGGCGGCATCTTAAACACTCCTGTGTAAAATAGCAAGTGGAATAATAAAGAATCATAACAAGTATATCAATAAATAAATAAATAATCGACTTTGATATATCATTTATAAAACTTGTATTGTATTGGATTGAGTTACTATTCATGACTAAGGAGTGCGATTTTGTTCACCCCTTTAACAGGGTGAAGATAACCCTCATGTATTTTGGGGGTTATCTCTAATAGAGGGGATAGCATTACAGGGGGTGAATGCGATTTTATTCACTCTTTTAATGGGATGAACATCACCCTCACAGCTTTTGTAAGGGTGAAGAGCAACGAAATGACACTATTTTGAGTGGCGTGCCGTTCCGTTGCTCTTCACCCTCACAAAAGTTGTGAGGGTGATGTTCACCCCATTAAAGGGGTGAATAAAATTGCACTCCATGAAGATTACACGTTATCTCCTCTGTTAGAGATAACCCCCCAAATACATGAGGGTTATCTTCACCCGAGGTGAACAAAATTACACTCAGTATTTATTACTCTAATCTAATTTAGAGTCAACTCAGTGTCAGCGCTGATTGAATTAAAAAGAAAATATAAATTCTACCTAAACCCATTTATTCTGATATTTTGTTTGTGCGATAGGTAATATTATAATAGTTAAAATATAACTTTTAATCATTAATCTCGAATGTCGATATATCAAAATTTTGTACGTTGAAACAACAGTTCGAAATACATAATAATATTATACGTACCATATAGGATAGGCTTCAAAACTGACGCTGCCAAATTCCACACAGCGCCCTCGAATCCTTCACCCAGCGGCCGTGAGCGGTGGACAGTAGTGATGGCTTCAAATTTTCCGACAGTGTCTAAACTCCTCGACTCAATCTCGTAAGGATCTCCGCCTTCCCATAAGCAAAATAACCGGCCACCCCATCTGAGAACACTCGTGTTTGCCACGTTTTTCATCACCTTTGTGTTTCCCACCATCTTGCCACTTTTTAGGACAGAAAACGGTCCGCGGTGGGTGAATCGCCACGCTCCGGTCACCGAATCTCGCTCCTCCGTGTGAGCCTCGGTCTCCACATACCTAACAACAACAAAAAACTGAAAATTATAGCAAAATCAACCAAGGTATAAATTTATACAACTTTAATTTAGTCCACGTCAACATAGTTTAACCTAATAACATGTAATAATACTAGTGAGTGAATTCAAAATCTTAAATTTAATTCGTGTGAGCCAAATTTTCTTATTGAATTTACAGAAAAAAAAAATCTTATTGAAATAAAAAGCATGGGGGGAGCTAGGGGGGGTTGAGACAAGTACCTAGCCATGAACTTGATCTCGCCCTTGGCCGCATCAACGGTGAATGATCTGAGATAGCCATGGCCGTCGAGAGGGTGCACTGTGGAGCCGTGATCATCGGTGAACATGCCCGGGCCGGTGAGATAGTACGTGCCGGAGGGGAAGTCCGGCGGCAAGCAGCAGTCCACGGCTCGGAGGGTGACGGGCTCCGCCGTTTCAGAGCGCTGCGAGACGAAGAGGAACTGGTAGTCCCAGAATGCAGCCACCGAGTCGTCCAATACATCTGGGGCGATGACGAGGTCGCTTGGAGCAGTGATTGAGATTGCCCGTGAGGTTTTGGCCGGAAAAGAGACTTTGTTCCCCGGCGGAGAGGTCGAGGGCGTCGCCGGGCAGAAAGGTGGCATAAACTGGCAGGATTTGGCCTGCATTTTTGGAACCAAGCGACGCCTTTTGTCTCAAACTGCTGAGAACTTGGCAGCAGCAATTAGTGAACTATATATAGGTGACATATATACTCTTGACGATGATTCTGCTGTGAACTGTCTCATACATCGACAGCTTTCGTTCTTTACAAAATTTTAACTACAAAACTTATATTTTAATAGATCACAGTTTTGTGATTATAATTTTCCCGGACAAATTCTAATTAAATTAACAGAGGCTTAGATCGATGCATGGAAGGGTAATTGAAGAATAAGCAAAAGACAAGATATATTTAAAGGGTATTTTAATAATAACATAAAATTTTATATATTGCTAAATCTAATATTCGCATATACAAGAGATATATAGTTGGAGATGGCATTTACCTCTCTTGAGATTTGTCTGGATTTGCTAGAGAATCCCCTTCCAATTTAACAAGGGATTCGTTTGCTCTAGCAAGTTTCCAAACTTCATGGTGGGTCAGTATGTGTCTCTGATTTAAATAACACAAGGTGGTGGGGTTACGAATGCGTAGGTGGCAGACAAATATATGACAACTTGTTAACAAAAAATATTATACTAAATTACTAAGTGTATCGATATCGTACAATAAAAAAATATATTTTTGCAATTATATATATATATATATACTTTTGAAATCGTTGTTACTAAATCATTTTTATAATATTTTTGCACGAAAAAATTAGTAGGATAACGTTTTGTTGCATCTCACAACAAGTGATATTCATTTTAAGCGATAATATCAAAACATTGGATCTCGCATGATTGAATATTTCACATTTTAAACCCACAAAATTAGAACACAAATATTATTCTTAATGATTTATCATGATTAATCATTACTTTGAGACATATTACGTATTTCACGGAATTACCCCCACAAAATCAAGGAAAATAAAATCATAATTAATCATGATTTTGTGGAACGTTGGATGTTTGTTTGTTTAGTGTTTTGGGGAAAGAATAATAATACATAGGCAATTGGGAAGAAATAAAAAAACAAGGGCACTACAAAGCGATGACGGAAGCGTTGATACCACAAGGCATATATAGCTAGTGAGATTCCGCGGGCAAGCCGGCAAGAATGGGGCCAAAGTCGCAACTTTGGCCGTCTATAGAGGAATCAGCTGAGGTCATGCTGGGTAGTTGAAATTGCTTGTTGCATTGCATGGGATGGGGGTGGGAAGGAAGGATTCCCCATTGAGGACTTGGGGGGAATGGAATCTGATTGTGGGGATCCTCGTAAGGTGGGGTTTGAGGTGCAGCCACGTTAGGAAACATTGGCATTTGTGGGCTGGCAAAGTGATCAATTGGTGGGTCATCATCTGCCGTCCATTCATGGTGCTCAGGTGAACTCATCATTCACAAGTTGTCCCACCAATTATTTTTGTAAAAAAATATTATTTTATCTATGATGATAATAATAAAATTTTAATTATATATTAAATATTTGAGTGAGTGTGCATGATTCAAGTGAGTCTTGAATTCATACTAGTTGAGTAAAAGATTAGCTTGTATTCGAGTGAAAAAAATGAGTAAAGATTATGTTTTAACTATACTTCATTTTACCACTCAAGTGAACTCTTATTAGGTATTAAATATAAGATACTTGGACTTATATAATCAAGTATTAAAACAAATTCGGTAAGATTAAATTGAGTATTAGCTTGTTAATGTCAAACAACCATGATAATCATCTAATCAAATGTTCAAAAGTACTTTCAAGTATTTCAATGAAAAATTGAGTGAAATATATTCACCAATTGATTGGAGTTAAAATGTTAAAATATCAATTCTTTGTACTTGCACCACTAATCAAGTGAAGAAAAATATGTTAAAATATCAAACATTTGTGTTTAAATCTTAAATCGAGTTTAGCCTTTATCAATCGAGAGATAAATATTAAGTTCTAAATTTAGACAACAATCAAGTAGATTAAGCGTCAATCCAATACTTAGAACAAAATAGAGACCAAAGTTCTGCATCTCATTATCAAATCGACTGCTAGCATTGATATAGTTGAATAATAACATGAAAAATCAAATATCTAAAATTAGTTAATTGAGTGTTCTTTCTGTAGTTTTCTCAAAATTATTGAAGGCGTATTATTCAATCAATCAAATATCTAATATCACCCAATTGAGTGAATTAGCACTATTGGAGAATAATTATTTATAATATAAAGCATAATCGATTGAGTATTCGTTCAACGAAATAAAACTTAAGCAAAATTGATTGGCTATTTGATAACTCAATTGTGCCCTGAAATCAATCAATTATCTTTATTTTTCACTCGATTATTTGTGTAACAATTTTGAAAAATATAAGCATTAACTAGTCTTTACATAGAGAGCTATAAGAATAAACATATTCGATCTTATGAGATTTAATTCTTTGTTTTATGAGATCTAATTGTTATGTCTTTATATAAAATGAAAAATATGTTGATACGTTGTGCAAAATGCTTTATTTCTTTAATATATGTATATTTTGTAATGCTAATTTGACTGTTATCAGTCAAATCAAATAAATTGTTCAATTGTGCATATAACAAATATTATATTTATATCTCAAAAACTTTTATAAAAGACTATGGGTTGCACGAGTTCAACTTGCCATTGTTCTAGCCACGCAAAAGAACATTGAGCTAAGGTTCACTCACGCTCAGTGGCAGAGCCACGTACAGTAAGGGTGGGCAGTTGCACACCCTGGATTTTTTAAAAAATTATTATATATAATAATTTTTTTTTTCTCAATGCCCATAGTAAATTTTTAAAAATTTATGAACTTTGGGTATATTAATAAATGAGAATAAGGGTGTCGGGTGATTACTCCTGATTGTCGAAAACCACCGGCCCCGATGGCCCGTGGCAATTGCCAGTGCATTTACAGACGTTGGGTTTAGCCAGAAGTTTAAGCTTAGATCTATGAAATTTGGTTGTTAGATTTTACTAATTTTTGGGTATGTTGGTCGATGGGAATAAAAGTGTCAAGTGATTGCCTCTAGTCGCCGAAAACCACCAGTCATGGTGGCTGCTGGCAATTGCCAATGCTTTTTTAGTATTGATCAAAAATTAAAAATACGATATATGAAAATTTGATCCACTTTTTTTTTGTGTATGTTAACCTCCCTTGACTATTTCTTTAACTGTGTTTTAATTAAAGGGATTAATTTATTTTCTTTTTTGTTACAAATTTATCAATTACATATTTGAAACTATGACAGAAAATATATTTTCTATCATAAAGTTTGTCAAGATTCAACTATATAATTGAATTGGAGATTAATAATTGAATGACAGTCTGTCATGAAACTTATCAAAATTCGGGTGAGCAATCGAATTGGAGATTAATAATTAAACGATAATTTAGTTGTGTATATTAAAAAATAAATATTTTATAAAATTGATAATGATATTATTATGCGATGTAATTAAAATATGAAAATATGTCGATTGTATAATTTTTTGATATATTTTTTTTATATTATATTATTTTAATTTGTTTATATTATTAAATTTGAGACATAATTTCGAATTAAGAGTTTAATTTTTGCCCACCCTGCCTAAAATTTCTGACTCCACCATTGGTCACGCTAAATTTATTTTCAGGCCAAATGTTAGTTAAGTGTTTTGCTTTAACGTTCACATGCTTACTTTTCCTCGAGCAAAGTTTGGTTGAGCCTTATGTCTACCTCATTTAAACTAGCAAAGGTTAAGAAGAGTGAATGCTTACATCTATTCCTTTCGCTCATTCTTGTATTAACCCTTACAAGTTATGAGCTTTAATCCTTATTCCTTTAGGAGAATCCTTATTGTGAGCTTTCATTTGTATTTTTTTTTCCAATACGTGATTGTAAGGGTTTTACCTCATTCATTGAAAATGTACGTTAGTTTCTACTTTGTCCATAAAAGCAAAGCTTACATCTCATTCTTGAAAATACAATGATTACGGCCGAGCCTATTTAAAAAGCTAGGATTTATACTTATCCGTTGAAAGATAAAAGTTTTAATTGAGCTTGTTAAAAGCTAAAGTTCCTACTTAACCCATGAAAAGTAAATGTTTTAATTGAACTTGAAAAAATCATGTGTGGATTATAATTGATCTCTTGAAAACTAATTCATGTAGTGAATGTTTTAAATTATTTAATTTAGAGTTAAGAGAGTGGAGTAGCCTTGTTGATTGATCCAAGCGTAACAATTGTATTTTGTGAATGCTTCTTATATTATTTAAAATTCAAACTCAGCATTTTTTTTCAAACATGATAGTTTTTGCATTTATATCTCAAAGAGCAACTGCTTTCATATAAAACGTGAAATTTTGAATTCACGAACAACTATTTCAATTTTTATATCCTTAGCACGAATGCTTCTTCAAGAAGTTTGAAAGCTAAAATCTTAAACATTTTTCCTGAAAATTCACTTTTCATTGTATCTGTGTCTGTCATTAATATTATATAATATATTTAAAACAGTTTTGATGCCTAATTTTCAAAAATAATAAAAAAATTCAATTCCCCATCTTCTTGAGTGAACTCCTATATCTTATTTCATGAATGAATTTAATTGAATGATTATTTAATTTTATTATCAAATTAGGTCTAATTTGTACGAATTCACTTAGTATTTTGGTTTGGAGAAATTAAATTAGAGGGAATGGACATGAGAATACTAATCATTCTCCTATTTGGTATATTGAATGACTATTTAATTCTATTATTATATTTTGTACATTAATAAATTGATAAAATAGAATAAAAAACAAAAAGAACTCTAAAAATATGATCACAAGTAAAAAATAATATTATAATATTTTTTAGGTGTTAATAAACTATTTTTATTTCTGGGTATTTTTATTTATTTGGGTGTTAAAAAGTACTATTTTTATATTCTAATTATTAACAAAATGTTACTTTTATTTTCGCAGGATGATAAATTTTATTTTTTTATTTTTTATGGGTGTTAACAAAATATTAGTTTTATTCTTAGTGAAAACAAAATGTTATTTTTTAATAAGTTGGGGGTTAATAAAATTAATTTTATTTTGATGTTAATAAAATATTATTTTTATTTTTGGATGTTGGTAAAATTACTTTTATTTTTCTGTTAATATGATATTATTTTTACTTTTGGATGTTAGTAAAAATATTTTTTTGTTTAGTTTTGGGTATTGAGTTAATAATATTTTATTATTTTATGTGTTAATAAAATATTATTTTTACTTTTTGGGTATTGATACAATTTTTTTATTCTTTAATGTTAATAAAATATTATTTTTAGGTGTCAAGACAAATGCATTTAATATACTAAAACTGGCTTAAAAAGGATGTATAATAAGTACACATTATTTGAAAAAATATATATATTCAATGTTCCTTAACCATTATCTAATAACAATGATCACCATTATCTTTATTTATTTAATATTAGAGGAGTGACTTGTATAATAAAAAAATTAAATTAAAGTTCACTAAATGTCCCTCAATAGTTGTAGTTTACTTTTTAATTTTTAGATAATATTTTAAATAAAATAAATTTTATTGTAATGATGCAACTATTTTAAAAATAAATTATTATTTTAAGATCATGATTTTAAATTTAATTAATGTAATTAATTTTTATTTTTTTAAAAAAAATAGATATATAAATAATTTATTAACAAAATATTATAAAACCAGACCATGATATTTACTTATATAAAATATATATTTAACAACTAACTGAGACCTCCTTTTTGACAATGGGTATCTCATAATTTTAA
This sequence comes from Diospyros lotus, assembly GCF_014633365.1. Classification (NCBI taxonomy): domain Eukaryota; kingdom Viridiplantae; phylum Streptophyta; class Magnoliopsida; order Ericales; family Ebenaceae; genus Diospyros; species Diospyros lotus. Next base: position 11,990,085 of record NC_068342.1, on the reverse strand, counting down.
AAAACTTAAATATACAAAGTGAAAAGAAATTATAGAATTGATTTCTTTATTCTTTTCATAAGTTGGTAAACTGAACTCTTTGACATTTTTGATATTGTTTGGAAAATTGAAATTTGAATAATGATTTCAAATCTCGCAAACCAAGGCTGTCTTAACCTTTGTGGTTCTATACATGTGATCTTTTAATAATATAAATAAATATTAAAAATTATTTAAAATTTATTCTCTTTCCTTTTTGAAATATAAAATTATTAATTAAAATTTTATATTTAAATATAAAAATTAAATCTTTTTTAATTAACAATATAAATAAAAAGAAAATATATGAAAATATAAGAGTTGAATAAATATAAAATGTGAAGAGTCCATAGTTAAGTTTTGTAAGTTAAAATTTTTTTTTTTTTTTACTTTTTTCTTTAATACCCAGACCAATGTGAATTGCCAGATGAAATTTTTATTGTCCAAATTATATTTTTATTAAATTATCATTCTAAAATAACGTCACTTCTTGTCTTCTTTTTTTTTTCATTGCATTACTTATTTACATCTTCTTATTCATTGCTTAATATTAGAAAATGATCTGTGAATTTTGAGAGTTTGAGGTTTTCTCATATAAATGACACATCACTATTTATTGCTTAATATTAAAAAATGATTAAAATTTTGAGAATTTTATCGTTTAAATGACATCTTATTATTCATTGCTTAATATTAAAAAATAATCCGTGAACTTTGAGAGTTAGGGGCTCTTCTTGTCTAAATAGAACAATAAAATAAAGAATATGAATTCAAACAAAAAATCATCATAAAATATAATTAGTAATTTTGCATAAGGGTGCGCATTTGATTATAACTGAACTGAATTGACCAAAAAATACTGATCGAACCGAATCGAATCACATGTAATGATCGAACCGAATCGACCGATTAATTTTGACTAGCCAAAATCTAAACTAAGTTAACCGAACCGATAATCGATTGGGCAAAATCAGTAAAAAAAAAAAAAAACAAATCGATTTGCAAAAATGAAATACAAGAAGAACATCCATTGATACAGAAAAATGCAAAACCATTTAGAGATTGAGATAAATACAAATCAATTTGTGCAAAAGAAGAAAATACAAATGAAAAACCCAGCAAATGAAGAAATATCAAGAAACTAACCTCACTGAGTAAAAAAAATTAAAAAATTAAAACCCTAACCTAACGTCAATACTAACCTCTATTTGACGGTCGGTTATCGTTGGTATTTGGTATGGGTTGATCGTCCAAGCACAATGAAGGGAAGAAACAAGGAGATAAAGCCTCATGCGATCGACGAAGGGAAATGTGTCAATCTGGATCTGATGAAGGCGACGACGATCAGCGAAGGGAAAGGCGAGGGGCGACCGACTTCTAACGACAAAGGGAAAGGCGTCGAAGATGGAGGTGACACCAATGGCGACGGAGTCGAAGGTTCTCTCTCGACATCTTGCATCCATCTCAGTCTAGCCTTCTAGTTTCAGATGAGTGAGAGTCTCTGTCTCAGGTGTCATGACGTCGACGTTGGCATCGGAAGGGGCGATGGTGTCGCTGTGCCAGAGTGTCGGAGAAGATAGAAGGGAGAGAGCAAAGTAAACGGAATGATCGATTCTTCTCTCATTCGCCTTCTGGGTCTTCTCTCCTCTACCTCTGCGTGAATTTTGTTTGACTTGGGTTGGGACATTTTCACTTTGTTTTGTAAACCCAAAACTGTGTCTTTTTGTAAGTTCGGTTCGGTTATTTCGAGCAAAAAATCGAACCGAACACCGAAAATTGAACTTTCCAAAAAAATTAATTGAACCAAAATTTTGAAAAAAAAAAAAATAACCGAAGAGAAGTTGTGCTCACCCCTAATTTTGCATCTCAAAAAATAAAAATAAATACATTTTAATTAGTGCTCAGAATTAGTGATTTTGCCTTCAGCCAGCACTGTGCAAACCAATATATTTGAAGAAAGACTTGTGTTGGATGGAAGATCAAATGATGAATATTATCAATTTGAAAAAGCTTGACTTGTGCTCTTGCAAAATAAACATCAGTTAGATAGTCTAAGCTCGCGGAACATTTTTTAATATTTAAATTAATCTTGTGAAAAAGTGAATCATGAGTAAAAAAAAAAAAAAAAGGTTTTTCTTTTTTCTCTTTGAGAATTGAAGAAAACTTATCTCTATCTTGTAATTTTTTGTGTTATTTGTAGGTTTATGATGGGAGTTTTTTTAGAATTTTTATATAATATATGAGATATATAATGAGTGGAGAATGAACATATTGTGAGAGAAATAATATTTCTATTAATACATATATTTTTATCTGTCTTCTTTGTATTATTTATATACTCATGATGCGAGCCTTTTTAGAGTTTTCGTATAATGTCTCTGATGATGATCATGAGTAGATAATGAATATATTGTGAAGGAATCTGATTCTATTTTTGTCTCATACAATGGGGTAATGGTGGGAACTCAAATAATGATGTCTCCTTAGTCTCCTACTTTATTTGAGCCAATAAGATTAATTAATTCCGAAATTAGGGTCACATCAAGGCATTAATAAGAACTTGACATTGTTGAATAGGTTGATGGAGAACTCTTGGTGCCTAAGAAATACGTACTCTTATTAATTGATATAAAGCTTGAATTTATTTTCTAACCATTGTTTCTCCATAATTTTAAAAAGTATGATATTAAAAATAAAAAAAACCACACATAGTAATAATAATTATCATTTTGCTAACTTTTTTTAATATTTTCATGCTTTTTTCATTCAATGTTAGTAAAGAATTTGGTAAATTCTAAGAGATTGAACCCTAACGGATTTTGATGGGACTTAAAATAAAAGTGGGTGAGATAGAAAAAGAATAAAAAAAAGAACAATAACCGCTCTTAATTATATGTTGCTAATAATTGGAGAAATTCATGTTAACTTAGATCATAATATTGTATGATGAATATAACATACAATTAATCATTAATGCCCATAATCGTAAAACTCATGTAAATCACATAAATTGTAATTAAATGCGTACCTGAATCCATAATAGGACATACCGTAATGAGAAATACCAGTTGATGACGAAATGTCGAAATCTGATTTCTTCCCCTTGACCTCAACCGTAATGATGGAACAATATAAATGTAATGTTTTTGATTGTGTTAGGTAAGGAGAGTACCAGACCCCTATTTATAATAGTAGAAGTAGTCTCCCATCAAAACTCTTAGGAGTTATCATTAACATCTTCTAAACCAATTAAAATTAAGATTAACCATTATCTTATTAAATCATTATATTTATCTCATCAGATTAACACAATTATATCTGATATTGGATTCGTTTATTTTATCAGATAAATACCATAATATCTGATAAATATTAATTATTGTAATATACCAGATAATGTTACAGATTTATCCGATGAGATAAATTCTTAATTATCATGTAAGCCATAAGAAGATAATTCTTACATTCTCCCACTTGGCTCATATGATATTACTTTTATGATTTAATAAGAAAGAACATAGTGTGCACAAACAATAATTATTTAATTCTCTTTATTTTGTTTATCATAATGTCATTATTAAGTTAAAATATTAATGCGGGTCATGACGGTTATGAGTCAATTCTTTCTGACCCAGTCCCTTCCATGTACCACAACACTAACTTCCAACTTAACATGACATTTAATGAAGATGATCATGACGGTCCAACTTTAATTATTCCTGTCAACTTTATTCTAAACAGTTACGTATACAAATAGAAATAGGAATATCAGAAACATATGAAATCAAAGTGTCAAATGCATAAACTTTAATAGAGTCAAATTACATAATACCAAAAATACTCATCCTTTCAACATGTTCATTAAATATTTTGGGTGGCAGTCATTTTGTCATGTGAGATGCAATCATAAGGTTGGTGCTAATATACTCTATTGACACTGTATGTTTCCGAACTTATTCTTTAACGGCCAAGTATTTGATTTCCATATGTTTAGCACCCTTAGAATACTTGTCGTTTTTAGAGAAAAATACTGTTGCGGAGTTATCACAATGAATTTTCAACAGCTTGGCAATACTGTCGACAATCTGAAGCCCTGAAATAAAATTCCGTAGCCATAAACCATGAACGGTGGCCTCAAAGCAAGCCACAAACTCAGCTTCCATAGTGGATGTAGCGATGACGGACTGCTTCGCACTTTTCCATGAGATTGCTCATCCGGCTAATAGGAATAAGTAGCCGAATGTTGATTTTCTAGTATCAATACATCCGGCAAAATCTGAATCTGCATAGCCAATCACCTCAAAATGACCGGATCTTCTGTAAGTAAGCATATGATCTTTAGTTCCTTGCAGGTATCTGAAAATCTTCTCTGCAGCTTTCCAATTATCAAGGCATGGATTACTTTGATATCTGCTTAGAACCCCGACAACAAAGCTTATGTCTAGTCTGGTGCAAGTTTGAGTATACATTAGGCTCCCAACTGCAGATGCATAAGGAATATTTCGCATTTGCTCTCGTTCTAGTTCAGTTTTTGGGCATTGCATAAGGTTAAATTTATCCTCTTCTGAATTGGAACTGCCCCCGATGAGCATTTATCCATATTGAATCTCTCTAGAATTTTATTAATATATGCTTTTTGAGACAACCCTAACAATCCTTGTGATCTATCACGGAATATTTCTATTCCTATCACATAAGTTGCCTCTCTCATATCTTTCATTTCAAAATTCTCAGAGAGATACTTCTTGGTTTCATGTAATAAACTAAGATCATTAGCAGCAAGCAGAATGTCATCAACATACAGGATTAAAAAAATAAATTTGCTCCCACTGACCGTCATATATATACATCGATCAACAGTGTTTTCTTGAAAGCCAAAAGACGTAATGGTATTATTAAACTTTAGATACCATTGGCGGGAGACTTGCTTAAGTCCGTATAATGATTTCTTTAATTTACACATCATGTGTTCCTTTCCTTCAATTGAAAAACCTTCAGGTTAATCCATATAGACCTCTTCCTCCAAATCCCCATTAAGAAATGGGGTTTTTACGTCCATTTGATGTAATTCCAAATCATAATGAGTCACTAAAGCCAAGATGATTATAAGAGAATCTTTCTTAGAGACTGGTGAGAAAGTCTCTTTATAATCGATGCCGCCTTTCTGAGTAAAACCTTTGGCAACAAGTCTAGCTTTATGTCGTTCAATATTGCCTTTAGAGTCACGTTTGGTCTTAAAGACCCATTTACATCCAACTCTTTTATATCCTTCAGGCAATTCAACGAGATCTCATACTTGATTTTGATCCATAGATTTTAACTCTTCTTTCATGGCATCTAACCATTTAGTAGAATCATCACATTCCATGGCTTGCTTAAATGAAACTGGATCATTATCAATCCCTAAGTCAAATTCAGACTCTTGTAGATAAACCACATATTCATCAGAAATAATAGATTTTCTGTGTAAGCACCCCCGCCCGGATATCCCAACCACCCGGTCTATCCGAACGAGTGCGCTCACAGAAGGGAAGAGGAATAGACAAAAGACAGAAATGCCCTGGCATGCATAAATAAGAAATTTAACAGCGGAAGCAAAACGGTAAACATGCATGCCCACAAGCACCCCGCTGATACAGCGGTCATGAAGTATATAAAAATACATACAGACCCTGTGCCAACAATAGGAGGTACAAATGACAACCTGGCACAGTCAAAAATAAAAGATAGCGACTCTAGCAAAACATCAAAGATGACGGGGGCAGCTAACTGTACACCTTACCAACGCGGCCGGCTGCTAAATGGAACGATCCTCGCCCTCGGCCTTTGCTTTACCCTTACCTGGAATGATGGAAAGCAAGGTGAGTCGCAAGACTCAGCAAGTTTATAAGAAATGAAAGGCTATAAATAAAAGAAGAGACCATCCCAAACACAGCCCCACAAGTACACACAAGTCATGAGACGCTACAACACAACAGTGCAGTATAGTGAAAGCACATACCGGTCCTTGGGGCCCACACGAGACACCTGGCACCCAAGTCCCATACCAACCTGCCGCTGCCCTGGAAGGCAACAATATCCTCAACAAACCTGTGCGCACTGTCCTGGGGCGGTACTCCCGTCACCCGTATCCACGTCGGTACTCCCGACAACCGAGCCATAGGCTCCCTCGGAACGGTACTCCTGTCCGAGAACTAAATACTATCAGTAGCCATGTAATGCACATAAAATGCAATGGCGTAGTGAGCATCAACGTGATACCAGGCGCCCATACATCCAAGCATCAGGCCATGCTCCGCCCATATAGTAAGCCACACACGATGCATATGCCCGTGCTGGATGCATTATAATCAAGCTAAAATGCCCGTGACCAAGCATAACCAAATCATGTTAATCCCAACATGCAGCCCGTACCCATGTGCACATCAAGCCATGCAACGAGAATAAAATATAAGCAGGCATGCTATAATCACATAACGGCTAAGCAAGTTAGCAGTGCCTGGCACCGGTCAACGATCAGTGGGTAGGAGAGACTCGCCGGCGGCCTAAGGTAGACCGTACGACAGTCACTCCGTCACCGAACCGTCGATCCCAGCCCCCACTGCACAACCGCTCCAGCTAGAAAATAACCAAAAATCCAATTAATACCCGAACCGCTAAGAACCTAGCCCCGGGTGAGTACGGCATCATTCCCAACAGGCAGGGGGTGGCATAAACCCCCGTAGGCAACCAACGAATAAAACCCACGAGATCCATTTAATAAATTAAATCTTAAACTAATCGTTTAAAAACTTCATAATTAATTAATAGCCAAAACAAATGAAGAGAGGCCCAATAAATCGCCAACGAAAGAAACGACGAGATAGGTAAGAAGAACTTGCCTTAACAGAGATATCCTTGAGCTTGTTGGGTCCAAAAGCAGTAAAAATTATACAAACTGCAATATCCCAATTATTTGCCAAAATTAATAAAATTGGACGCAAAACGAAATTCTGACCGTACAGAATATTAATTACTAGCTGCTCTACATACCTGGATAATTAAATCTGGAATTAAACGCAATTTAATCCGAATTTTTCAGCCCCAAAATCTCACAATTTCTCCCGTGCGCGCGCTGGTTTTTCTCTAAAATTGCTACTGTTTCTATGCTCAAAATCACGCCCGAAATCGGGCTTAAATGCGGCCAAAAATAAGCGGAGGAGACGCGGCCACGTGGCAGCGCGCAGGCCAGCCACTGGGAGGCCACCGCCTCACCGAAACGACGTCGTTTCGGACGTCCAGTGGCTGATTAAAATCAGCCAAAAATCCCCCCCCGCACGCAGCCCCCGCGACTCGAAGCCGCGTCCACCGCCTGGCAGCCTCGCGCGCGACCGCTCGCGCCCGCATGTATCTTCAACCTATATGTGACTTATATTATATTTAAGGTGATTTTGAGCCATTTTCTGCAACACACGTCAGCACCCGAAACTTTCCGTTAATTGCACTAACGCCCACTTAATTAATTACATTAACTCCCGAAATTTCTGAAAATCCCATTATTGAATTTCTTTTAATTTTCCTATAATTCCAGAAATTCCTAAAATAAATTAATTAATTATTTTAATTTCTTATTTCCTTAAAATCACATAAGTAAATTTTATTAAATCACAACAAATTATTTTAATATTTCTTTTAATTTAAATTACCCCAAAATTAAATTAAATTGGCATTTACGGGGCGTTACATTCTGTCTCTTTGAGATCTCCTTAATGCCATTGCTTGTGATTCAACTGTTGTCGGTTCATCAAGGAGTGTTTGTTGTTCTTGACTGTTATTTGATTGGATTGCAACTTGAGGAACAACAACTTTATCAGTCTTGGGCACAAGAACTTCCACCCTGACTTCTTGAATGCTGACATTATGCATTCTATCACTCCCACTAATTTCACCATTTTCAATGAACCTAGCATTTCCAGTTTCAACAATCCTAATACTATGATTAGGACAATAAAATCTATACCCTTTGGACTTTTCTGAATATCCAATGAAATGACCACTGATAGTTCTAAATTCCAATTTCTTTTCATGTGGATTGTAAACCCTTACTTCTGTTGGGCAACCCCAAACATGTAAGTGACTTAAACTAGGTTTCCTACCCGTCCACAGTTTAAAAAGAGTTTTTGGAACTACTTTATTAGGAACCTTGTTAAGCAAATACATAGCAGTCTTTAATGCATACATCCACAATGATAAGGGTAAAGATGAGTGACTCATCATACTTCTAACCATTTCTATTAGGGTACAATTATGTCTTTCAGAAACACCATTTTGTTGTGGTGTACCTGGCATTGTGTATTGAGCACAAATACCATGTCTTTCAAGGAATTTGGCAAACGGTCCTAGACATTGACCTGATTCATCGAATTTTTCATAATATTCACTATCTCTATCTGACCTTACAATTTTCATCTTTTTATCTAATTGCCTCTCAACCTTTTTAATATACACCTCAAGTGCATTGATAGATTGAGACTTATCATGCAATAGATAAACATAATCGTAACGTGAAAAATCATCAATAAAGGTGATAAAATATTTTTCTCCACCAAAAGATGGAGCATCAAAAGGCCCACAAATATCGGTATATATAATTTCAAGAAGCTGTGAGCTTCTTGTGGCTCATTTTTTAGTGTGTTTTGTTTGTTTGCCTTTAATACAATCAATACACACTTCGAGGTTAGTAAAATCTAAATATGGAAGGATTTCATACTTTACTAATCTTTCTATCATTTCTTTAGATATATGACCCAAACGTTTATACCACAAGTAAGCTAAATTTTCATTAACTAAACTGCGTTTAGTACCAACATTATGATGTAAGGTTATCAGAGTCTCAGTAAACACATTATCAAGTTTAAACTTGTAGAGACCATCACATAATATACCGGAACCAATAAAACTATTATGTTTGAAAAACTAAAAGATCCAGAACCAAATTTAAAAGAAAAACCAGCTACATCGAGTTTCTGTAATGAAACTAAGTTTCGAGTAAATGTAGGAACATAAAGAGTTTCTAATAAATCTAAATAATGTCCGGTATCCAGAATCAAACGATAAGTGACAACGCCTTCAATGGGAGCTTTACTTTTATTCCCCATGAACACGAAACTTTCATTTGGCCTTGTGGTTCAAATCGCAAGGAACCCCTGCATCGTATTAGAAATATAAGTAGTGAAACCGGAATCAATCCACCAAGTGTTATGTGGAACTTCAGTAAAGTTTGATTCATAACATACTAAAGCACAAGGCTTACCTTTCTTTTCGAACCAAGCTTTACGTTTTAGGCAATCTTTCTTCATGTGTCTACTTTTCTTACAAAAGTGACACTTGACAGCCATAGGTTCTTTATGAGCACCTTTCAAAGAATCATTCAGGTTACGAAGACCTTTCTTCTTACTCTTACCACTTCTTTTCTTGAAGTTATTACCAGCTTTTTGATGCTTCAGAAAATGAACGGAATGAGCTCTTTGGTTTTTTAGTCTTGTCTCCTCTTGAATGAGCATACTGGTCAATTCATTGACGTTCCACTTATCCTTTATAGTGTTATAGTTCATTTGCAATGGCTCGTATTGCTTTGGAGACAAGGAATTGAGAATAAATTTTACCAAGAAATACTCATCCACGGTCATTCCCAGGGTCTTTAATTGCGCTGCTAAGGTGGTCATTTCCAAAATGTGCTCATGCATGGTACGAGAACCATCATATTTCATGGTGGTCAAAAAACTCATTAATGTACCGGCCAGAGACTTATCAGTAGTCTGGGAACGCCCTTCCACAAACTTCATAAGTTGCTTAGCATTTTCAGTTTTGGGAAACACTGACTTAATGTTGTTTGCGATAGTCATCTGCATAAACATAAGGCACAATCTGTTTGATCTCTCCCATAATTTATAGAATTCCCTCTGTTCATCGGTGCTTTTATCAGTAAGATCAGCGAGTTTCTCAGTTCTGAGTGCTAAATCAAGATTCAGAACACCTAAGTGAAACTGAACTTGTTCACTCTAGTCAGAAAAATTTAATCCATTGAAAAATAGTATAGATGATGCTTGCGAATGCATTGAAACAAGCACAAATGCTGCAAAAGAAATTTAAATCCTCAACATTAATGCATAAATGTTTTTACGTAATTTTAGATTCAGATATTAATCATAAGACACATCATAGTTCTCTTTTGGGCGATACTAAGATGTATAAAATAAAACAATAATTGATAATTAAATATGCATCAATTAAATCTATTTGCTATCTTTGGATATGCAAAATAAAATTAACAAAACATAATAATTATCACATTTATATTTGACAATTATAAGGACAAATAATTAACTTTTGGGTTAATCCCAAATAGCCTTATAATGCAAACTTCAATTTACCCATAAATAAATATCAAACAAAACTTTAATGTCATCAACTATAATATTTATGAGAAAATTGAAAGTAATTTATAACTCAAAATTTATTTACTTTACAAAATTTGGCCACTTTGGTGACTAACAAATTTTTCTTAATATAAATTTTAAATCATAAATATTTATTTCATTTATTATATATACACACATCATAATTGTATATATATAAATAAATCCAATTATGGATCTATTATTTTATAATTTGAAATTTATTTACTTTACAAAATTTGGTCACTTTGTGACTAACAAATTTTTTTAATATAAATTTCAAATTATAAATATTTTATTTTCTTTAAAAATAATATATACCATAATTATATATATATTATATTTAATCAGATCCGATTATGGATCTGTTTAAAACATAATACGTGTCAAAATAAACCCAAACAATCTGCTTAGGTCTTTAACATTAATGGGTCAAATTTGCTGACCCAAATTGATCAATGGGTTACTTAATAGATCGGGTCGGACCGACCCAGATCTGACCCAAATGCTTAACCCAGCCTATACCTCATCTTCTTCTTCATTTTAGGCTAGGGTTTTAAACCCCTTCATTGCGCCGCCTCTTCATCATTTTCTCTGCAAGCCATTAATCGCCCGCAGTTTTGGTCACCGGCCATCTAACTTTTCGGCCGTCTGCACTGTAATAGCCATGGCGAACCATCTAAGGGTCGGCCATGTCGAAGCATCGATTGATGCCCACTGTAATGGCCAAGACCGACTGTTATGGCGGAAGGAAATATCGCGGAAGGATTTTAGCCAACGAAACAATAAGGCCACTGACTGAAATCAGTCATGGCAACAGCGAAATAGGTCGTTGGTGACAGCCCAGAAGATCGGCCATGGCAGAACTGAAAGCCATGTTCAGCCATGACAAACCCAGGATGCCTTACTAGTGATATGCGCAATGATGAAGAGCTCTCTGTGACTGAATCGGCCATTGAAAAATATAAATTTCAACACTGTTTATGGGTTCAATAAACTCATATTTTGTGAAACCATATTTTTGGGCCATAACGAATCAAGAAATGTGTTCAGTGATCGAAAATCCTAATCCAATGTCTTTTATTCTTAGCAATGTCGTCAATAAGAAATCAAAGAGAGAGACAGCGAACTTGGAAATAAGAGACAACAACACATAAGAAATATAAAATAACATTTATTCTCAGCAGTGTCATCAATAAAAAATAAAAAAATAAAACAAAATAGTGAGCTTGGAAACAAAACATAAGGACAAAATGATTTTTAAAAAGTTTTCGAACACATGTTAAGTGATTGACTCATGATAAATTGAGATTCATATCAGTAGGTCATGAGTTTGATTTTTTACCTTACGTAATGAGGTAAAATTTTTATCTGAAATTTATTTTCTCTGCGAAATCAAAGATATGAGCAGCGGGACCATGATAATTTTTAAGAAAAGAGATAAATATATAAGTTCTTAAAATATAATTGTTCTTAAATACATTTTAATATTTAATTGAAGTTAATTAATAGTAAAGAGGTTAATTATAGCATTGTATTAAAAGGATATTTTTTATATTTTTTCAAACCTAAGAATTTGTTTTTCGTTGAATCCAATTGTATGGGTACTATGTGAAATTTTTTCTAAATAATTTAAGAGCATGGGTGCTTGGTGCATATTTTTATCATTTTTTAAGTAGTAGAGGTGATCATTATTATATACATATAAATAAAAATTTAAAAATAGATAAATTTTAAGCATAAATAGTTTTTGTATGGTGGTTGTATTTTTAAATATTATACTTGTGTATAGGTTGTGAGTTACTTAATATATATATATTTTATTTTTCTAAAAAATAAATAATTTGTTTTAAAAATTTAGTTTATTGAAAAAACTGAATAAGAAGGGCAAAAATAAAAAATCATCCATGGAGTTTTAAGAAACGACAAGGACACTCTTGTATTATTGAAAAATTATGTTTTCCACTCTATTAAAAGATCGTTGGCGTTAAGTGTAATGACGTGATGGTAAAATTATTTTTTTGTAAGACTTCTGACCACGTGCATTTGAATAACAGTGAGGAATTAAAAAATCAATTACACATGAAAATTCAAAATGAGAAACAAAAAAGAAATTAAGTAAGCAACTTTATAATTATATAAAAATATTTTGATAGGGCGAAATTAAATTTAATATATATATAAAATCAAGTAATAAAAAAATAAAGTTACATTCAATCGTATATTAGTTAATGTGTAGTAAAACAAATGTTTTGTGAATAAAATACAAATATTTGGACTTAAAACAAAAACTCTACTTTGGTATAGTTAAAAAATGTTAATAGTAAAACTAACATACATGACGGTGTAATTAACAAATATACAACTATAAAAAATGAAAAATATAACAAGCAACATATACATGCCAAGAGTGAAATATTTGATACCTAATTTTTTTAAAAAATTAGAAAATCGAACCCACGTACCCTATTTTTTTTCCATACCCACAACAATCACGGAACCCATAGATACTTTATGCGAAATCAACATTTTAACATCACCATACAAATATATTTGTAGACTCATGTACTTGCAAAAATTAAAAAATAAAAATAGTATTTAGTTGAGGGACAAATTTTTCAACTTGAATAGGTATTTATTATATATTAATCTTTATAGTTTTGAAACCACGTTCTCCATATTCATTAAAAATTCTTAAAAAATGCATATTTGTCACAACCTCCACTTTATCATCTTTCTAAGAAAGTTTGATAAATACTTTGCACATATTAGCCCATTTAATCCATCACCTAAAGTCATGTTCTTTACATGTTTAATTAATACAATCAAATTAATACATTCATAATTTATCAGGAGTATATCATATAATTCACCTAAAAAAATAACTTTCAGTCAGAATAATTTCATATTGGCTTGTATAAATATACATAAAATTTCAAAATAATATATACCTAATATCCAAATATCACACGTAAACTCAAAATAAAAAAAGCCAACAGTAATATTTTCAAACAGCTGAGAATTTATTAATAAAATTTTATTTATTTCATTGTTTTATTTTATTTTATTTATTTATTTATTTCAGTTATTCACATTCACATGAGTTGTACAGGGGTGCTTTGGTACATTCGTTAAATTTCAAGACAGATGGATTCTTAAGAGCAAAATCCTTTATCCAACGCCTGTTAATTCGATGAAAAACATAAATTTTTAATAATGCAAGGATGACAGTTTCTTAAAATTCCAGAAGTGATTTTGCCCTAATAAGAACAAAAATTGGTGTTTTCATAATGGAAACTTGAAAGGGGTGTAAATGATTTAATCATTCGGTTGGAGGTGGCACACACCGTAAATTCATAACCCCGACGAGGCTGGTCCCGTCATAATCAACGCTCTCTCTCCTCTCCTCTCTCTCTCTCTCTCGTTTCAGCATATTTGAAATGCGTGAAAGGTTTCCGTCAGTCATTCTCTACACCGCCAAATGAATTACGCTCAGAGGCTCGTCGCGGCGGCGAAGTACGTCCTCGACGCCGACTCACGGTCCGAGCACCCGCCTCTCAATCCCGCTGACTTGGGGGTTACGGCCACGCTTAAACCTCACCAAGTCGAAGGAGTTTCATGGCTGATTCGAAGATATCATATGGGAGTCAACGTCATCCTGGGTAGGTTACTGTGATTTTCTATTAACATTCTTTTGGCTTGCGTGATAATGAAGGAAGGGCAAAGAAAAGAGAATTTGTAGCTTGAATTTGATCAAGTTGCGGTTATGTATATATGTGAATATGCACGATGGTAATTGTATTGTTTGGTTGTCTTTTGCAGGCGATGAGGTACGGTTACTTTAGACGCTATGAAATTTCTAGTCACAGAGTTAAGTAGTTTGTTATTTTGCCTTCTTTCATTGATTTGCTTCGGTGCTTTTTTCTTTCTTTTTTTGGGTATTAGTACAATTTAACGAAGTTAACCTCTAAATTTTTGGAACTCAGACCAGGTATCGAACCAGAAATGGGTGAGGGTCAAGGTTAATCATTAACCAAGTAAAACCGGGATTTATTTTTATTAAATAAATAGATAATAATCTAAACTTAAACATAAAAAATAAAAAATAAAAAATAAAAAATAATGAAATTTATATTTATTACAAAAGTGCAAAAATTGGTCATACATGAAGAATATCTAAATTACATATCATTATCAATATTTTTATTGTGTTGTCTTTTATTTTGAATAAAATTTGAACTACCAAACCCACAGATAATCCAAAGAGTTGATATTGATTTCATTTAGATCTTTGCAATTTTTGTTGTTGTCAGGACCCTAGGACCCTAGTCCTAACTGATGCTTCCTTAGAAGATAGAATTGGAAATTGAGGGAGAAATAACAAGAATTGAGAGGGAAACAGACAGAATATTAGGGAGAAGGTATTGAAATTAAGAAAAATTGACAGAAATGAGAGGGGGGGGGGGATTCGAGAGAAATGGAGGAGAAAATAGACAGAACTTGAGGGAGAATAGAGATAATTCAATATTCTTCTTGATAATTCAAAACATGATGCCCTGGTAGTGAGGGTATAGCTTTATATATAAGTTACCATATCCTCCACTACCAGTAATTGCTTCTAAATCACTCCAGTATCTCCCCACTATTCCATAACTGTAATTCATAGAACATAACTGTAAATAACCACTAAATAAATATATATAACTGAAAATAGTAATAAGAAAATATCTTTCTAATTCTTGGGGTCGTGACATTAAAAAAACTGGTCAGTTGAATAGGATCATTTTAAATATTAACTGGTCATTTGAACCGGATCAGCTCACCCAGTTCAACTGGTTGGTTTTTTGCTTCCAATTTGTTTGGTTAATCTACTAGTTCCTAATGGAATGGGTCGGTTTGGTTTGATTCACTTAACATCAATAACCACTATTTTTGTTTATTCAGTAAAAGAGGAAGAGGGGCAATCATCATAGCAACCCTCTCTCGGCATGACTATGAGGGCCTTTTCTTGCTAGAGAATGTCTAGTTTGAGCATAGCTATTGCCGGGAAGGTGAGCTTGTCATCCTAGCCCCTTCGATATGCATAGGGTTAGACCTTGTATCCACCATTGTATTTCATACTGTAGATCTAGTCTTGTATATCATTACTTTTCATCATGGGAGTATTCAACAAAGAGATTATGTGTTCAAACATTGACTTGGTTATCGTGGAAAACTAAATTGAATTTCTTTGAATAATGACTTCTGCCTATACGCTCACATCAAGGATAGGCAATAAAGACACAATTTGATTATCGTGACCAGGTAGGGTTGGATTAGGCTAAGGTAGACAGGCTATTGTTTTATTCTCGTTGTATGACAATATATATATGTATATTTTAATTTTTTGAGTTAACTACAAAAAAAAAAAAAAAATGGTTGCATGAGTTTTCAATTTTAGACTAAACTTTAATTTTTCCAGTAATAACATTCCACTTTTACTTAGTTTCAAATATGGACCATCATTTGTCTTCATTAGATATTGCCATTAGAATATTTGAATATGACGTGACAAGCTGATGTGTAATGAGTTAGACAATGAGGTAATAAAAAATTCTCCCTCGTTAGACTTAGTTTTTTGATCAAATTTTTTGCGCCTTGTCGTTTAGTTTTTGATATGTTTTTTGGTATTTTGTATGGTGAGGTGGATAATTTTTGGCACCGCTTCTTATAGCTCATTGCACATTAGCTTGCCATATCATATTTTAAAGGCAATATTTGATGATGGTAGACAACAGTCGGCAGTTCAGGATTGAAATTAAATAAAAGTAGGTTGCTACTATTGAAAATTTTAAAAGTTTGGTTTAAAATTGAAAACTTAGGTAAAGTTTATTTTTTTGGTAATTAACCCTAATTTTTATGAACATTAATTATTAATTAATATATTATTAATATACTATTAATGATTATGATTATGATGATGAAGAACCTCTCTCTGTCTCTCTCCTATTTTGATGTTGAACCTGTCAACAGATATTAGTCTAAATCTAGACTAGATATGATTCCGATCCATTGCGTGTTGGTACTAAATATATTCCCAATTATTGGCCAATTTTGGATTTGATTATAGATATAATAAACAGTTTGGATATGGATTTATTATTTTTAGCCCGATTAGGATCTGTTGATAGGCCCAATGTACCATCACCATCAATCTTGAAGTTGATAATAAGTCCTACACCTACCTCTTCCATAAATGCCTCCATACCATAACGGTAGGTTTCAAAAATCTTTGCATGAAGCAATGTTTTCAAAAGCACTAAGCGCAAAAGGCTCACGAAGCTTAAGTCATGAAGCTTAAGTGTAAAGCTCAAAGCCCAAGCGCACATAAATGAAATAAAGGGTATAAACTTTTATAAGCATAAAAAGTATATACTATTAAAAAGCAATCATTAGAAAGAAAAGATGAAAGGTCTAAACTCTTCATTGAATATGCTGAACTCTTCACTGAAAAGATGAAAAGTCTGAACTCTTCATCATCAGAAATCTGACATTTTTAGGAATCTGGAGACTTATGTTTTTTTTAAATATCTATTTGATTTTATTCAGATCTTTTTGAGATCAGATGAAAGATGTTTCTAGGTAAGGATTCCATACAAGCAGCCACACTGTAACACAAATTTAAGCAAATCCAACAGTCCATATTAAAAGCACACTTTATAGCACATCACAACTTAGATAAAAGTGCAACTTAAGTGTGCTTTGACTGTGCTCAACTAAAGTCGCTGGGCTTTGTCCACAAAAAGCTCGGGCTTAAAGCAATCTTAAGCATGCTTTTTAAAACACTGGCATGAAGGTTGCTTGTGGGTGGGATTGGAAAAAATTGGAGGATGCAAGAAAGGCTGGTACTCCTGTTACAGCTTTGTGAAGTCATTTCGCATGATCATTTTATATGCGTGCATGTGGCCAATTTAAAGTGCAGGTTAAAAGGGTATATCATTAGTTCTTAAAAAGTCTCTCCTTAATGCATACTGCATATAGTGATGCAAACGAACACAACATCTCTTTCAATTAATTGTATTAATTTTGCTTTGAAGTTAAATGGTGCAGATGGGACTAGGGAAAACTTTGCAAGCCATTTGTTTTTTGAGCTATTTGAAAGTGTGTCAAAGGTCACCTGGGCCATTTTGTGAGTAAGAAATTTGTTTTTGTCACTCAATTAGTCTTAGAATCCTTTTTATATCTTCTTACTTTATGGTTTATTTATTTATTTTTATCATATGCTTTTGGGCTAACATTAGACTCTCACGGTTGTTATACTCTATGCAGTAGTATTATGTCCTCTTAGTGTGACTGATGGTTGGGTATCCGAGGTAGCTAAGTTTGCTCCCAAATTAAGAGTTCTTTGTTATCTTGGAGATAAGGATCATCGACGCAATTTACGCAGGGAAATGTATGACCATGTAGAAGAGCAGCCCCCATCGTGCAGTGTAAGTTCTGGATCCAGCTGCTGCATCTAATAATGGGAGCCATAGTCTCTCAGGTCCTATGTTGAGAATGTCATTGCATCTAGTCCTTTAATACTGGAGTATCTACCTTGGGACTATGTTTGCAAATCTATATATTCTGTGGGAATTCCTGTGCAGGTACTATCTTTACCTTTCGATCTACTATTGACTACGTACGACATAGTATTAATGGACCAGGATTTTCTTTCTCAAATTCCATGGCTTTATGCAATTGTGGATGAAGCTCAGAGGCTAAAAAATCCTTCTAGTGTGAGTTCAGTTTCTAATCCTTTTTTCAACTTTTAACTTATGCAGCAATGGAAAATATTGTCAACTTTTAGGTCTATAGTAGCAACTTGTTTGTTGATTATGATTCAGTGCATCATGTTGCATCATGGCTCAAGATCACGCTGCAGAAATATTTAGTGCAATTTTTTATGTTGGTCATCCATAACATATTGGTGGACATTATGGAATTTACAAATTGAAAGTAAGAACACACGAATTAATGTGTGTTCCATTATTGCTCTGCAGAAGATGTAATTGATGATTAGTAGTTGCAGGAGGTTCAGTTGAATATTGATGGATGTTTCAGTTACTTGACCTTTTCCCATTGACAAGTAGTTCCATTTTCAAGTTCCAGAAGTTTTGACTCCTATGATACTTGAAATGCTTTCTTGATAAAAAATCAGAGAAGATTTGAATATTAGAAATCATATTTAGGCATCAGTTTTCTATTTAAGCGTTGTCTCAGTTTCCTAACTATGATAACTTTACAGGTGTTATATAATGTCCTCAGAGAGCGGTTTGTCATACCAAGACGATTGCTGATGACTGGAACACCTATTCAGAACAACCTTACTGAACTTTGGGCTTTGATGCATTTTTGCATGCCTTCAATATTTGGAACATTGGAGTACTTCCTTTCTACATTCAAGGAAGCTCGAGATCCTATATTGGGTACTCTCAACTCCCCTGTGAAACCATAGAATGTGAATGTTTTTCCTTTTTAAACAAGCTGGAAGCTCCATTTCAAATTCTTTGCAATTTTCTTTTGTGGTTCTGCCTTTTCCATAATGCCGCCTTATTAGTTATTTAGATTGCTTAGACATGATTGATATTACTTACCAAAAACGGAAGAAAAGAAAGCAATATAATTATTAATTGTCAGGAATAGTCTGTATCCATTTGATATTTTTTATGAGTGGAATGATCAATCTTTATCGTCTGTTTCTTTTGATCTGATTTTGCTTACTGTGCATCAAGTTTTAGTTCAAAGCTTTCTGTTTGGTTCAAGGACGAACTTTCACTTTTATTCTGTGCACCATGATATGAAAATTTTGATTCAGTGAATGACAAACTGGGTGATTATAATGAGTGTTTGTTTCAGGGTTTCAGTCTCTAAGCTTCTATTCTTGCAATTACTGCTTCTGTGGCTGATTGGTGTAATAAGATTGACAGTATGCTACTTTTGTGACCTATGCATTTGTAACAACAAATAAATAGATATATTGACAATATGTCTGTTTTTTCATCGGCTGCATAGATTCTCTCTTGGATTTCTTTTTTAACTTATTTGGCCTAGATGGATAAGATCTTACATAAAATGCAGAGCCATGAAAAATGAAGCTACTGAATTCTGTTAGCCTATTTCTGAAATGAACAAAATTCTGCATACTGATGCTATACGCATTTAGGACTTGAATTTTAATATTTATGACCTTATATTTTGAACAGGCAATTAAGTGAGTTTTCGGTAAAATTGGGTGACTGTTAACCATGGATAACCTAGATTTCACTTTTTTCTTAGCAACAATGGCTTTGTTGGTCATAACCATTATATGGCACTCAACACTAGGAAAATATGAGGAGCTAGGGATGGCAAAGTTTACTAGTGGGTTGGAGAATACCATTGATGGCAATGTCCTGGTGCAGGGTAGTTGTGTAGAACTATTGAATATGGTATTTTCGAATATGGGCATCAGAGAAGATAGCTATTTGGTGCACCGTTTAGTAGTGTTTTGGCGTCCTGGTTATGATTATTAAGACAGAGTTCATTGGTAGATACCTCTTGGAGACTCTTACTTTCTGGCTAGTATCTCCTCTCATTCTATGCATGATGAGTGGACTCAGTTGTAAGAGATTGCCCGACACCTATATCATTGATATTTAAGCTTTCCAGGTTTAACTCAAAACTTACTGCACAGATTGAAAACTAAATTCTTCTGGCTGAGGCCAGAGTTGACTTCTGCATTTACATAACTTAAATGTATAGTAAAATATCTATAGATTTTTTTTTTTTTTTGGTTGATCTGGGTTTCAGTTTGAATTTTTCCCGATAGCAGCATGCGCATTCTCTTGTTTGTTCCGAGATTGGTTGATTGCTGATCTTTACTTCTAATTCTTCACTTGCTATCCAATTCTAATGTAAATCTCATTGACAATGAATTGACTCTTTAGTAAATGGACTCCATTCTAATTCAGATACCTTTTTAAGCAGGTCATGCTGCTGCTGAAGTTAAGGAAGCATTTAGGATGTTGAGATATATATTGGGAGCTTTTATGCTACGAAGAACTAAATTTAAGCTTATCGACTCTGGAACTCTTGTATTGCCACCTCTTACTGAGGTTACGGTGTTAGTTCTTTTGTCTAGTTGTTCTTTCACCTTTTCATTTCCTATGCATTCCACAGATAAGAAAGCTTAACTTATCACAAATTTGCTAACGACTCAATTGAGAATTGAGCTTGCTTGTTGGCTTAAGATGTAACTAGGAGTATATTGGATTAAATCATTGCATCAAAGCCCTTGTCCACAACTTCTCTGAATTTATTTAGCTGTTTGGATGGATCATTGCTAAGTTGCTTGTAAAATTTTGTGTTTATAGGATGGCACCCTTGGTGGGCTTGCAAAAGAAGGTCTACATGTCCATATTGAGGAAGGAGCTTCCTACACTTCTTGCATTTGCTTCTGGAGCTTCTAATAATCATTCTTTGCAGAATATTGTATGTCACATATTTTAAGCATATTTCTATGCATATGTGCATAATGGTGCAATGCCTGTTTACTTTTGTTTCTATTTCTAAATGAACCCAGGCATGCACTACAAACCTCCTCCTTATGTAGTCTATGTTGCCATGTTCATAATTTGTGTTTTCTTATGTTTGCATCCCCTACTCACTCTCATGGGTAGTGAAACTTTTCTCATAGAGTATAGGCTCATTTACTTGTGTATACAATAACTTAAGCTACTCGAAGATGAATGGCGCCGAACACTATACTCTCACTATAATAACTTGTATATTTGGCCTCTAGAAAGGACACTCTAGTTTGGGCTTGTAGGGATGAATTGGCCTTTGATTCAGTGACTATGGATGCGATTGAGGTTAGTGTTTTGAAAAACACTTAGTGCACTTAAGCACATAAGGCCTACAGAGCTTAAGTGCATAGCGCAAAGCGAATCGCACACTTAAGCAAAGTGACGTGTAAATAAAATAAAGAGTATGAACTTTTATGAGCATAAAAAATATAAACCATTAAAAAAGCAATCAATAAAAAAAAAACTAAATAAGAATGAAGGTTGCAAATTTAAAAAAAGATGAGATACCATTTTTCATTTATATTTTATACTAGTTTACAAGTTCATGCAACTATAGCACAAACTCATAGGGGGCATATAAAAAGATGCAATCTGGTTAGCTGCTAGTCTTGATGGAACTTGGAAGACAACTTGTCTAAACTCTTGGTTGAAAGATTTGAATAATAATAAGGAAAGAAATCATCCCTAATTTACAACAATCCCCAATTAATCAACCCTATTTTACAGCAATTCCCAATCAATCAATCCCTATTTTGCAGGCAATCAACAATTCCTAATTTACAATAATCAGGAATCAATCATCAATCCTTAATTTATATCAATTAACAACAAATTAGCAACCCCAAATTACATGTTTCCTACAGTATCTTTTGCTTGGTAATACTGTAGTCTTTTTTTTTTTTTTTTTTAAACAAATGTATATATGATTTTATTTTGATCTTTCTAATATCTAACAATAGCTTTTTTTGAGTAAGGATTCCATACAAGCAACCACACTATTGCAAAAATTTAAACGAATCCAACTATTCATATTGTTTGAATTAAAAAACCCAAGAGCATTTCTGAAGCACGCTTTAAAAAACCCCAAGAGCTCTAGTAAAAGCGCAACTTAAGCACCCTTTAATTGTGCTTACGAGAAGTTGTTGAGCTTCACACAAAAAAACCCCAAGCATGCTACGCTCTACGCTTTGTGCTTTGAGCTTAAAGTGCGCTTTTTAAAACACTGATTGAGGTGAAGTAAGGCCAAGCATGTTAAAGCAACTGAGTGGATGTCACGACCCTAGGGCATTAGGAGGGTAGTATTGTAATTGGGCTGCATTCTGTTTATAATTCTGTTAGTCTTGCACATGACTAGTAAGCTAGAACTTATGTGACCGACCCCACATGGTGCGATTAAGGTTTGATATGTTGTTGTTTAGACTAGTTCAAGCTTAACTATATTTAAAAGTGAAATTAGTTTATGGGTTTCAAAAAAAAAAAAAAAAAGGAACAAATTATTTGTCCTAGCAGGGTCATCACGTAACTAGCATTATGAATATGTAATTGATAAATATGGTTATCTTTTTCTTAGTGAAAAATGTGCCACTTCTGTCTTTGGGTTATTAGTGCCTTAGTGGTCTTTATTCCTTTTTACTATTTTTGTGTTCTTGTTTTGAAAATGCATTCTCACTAATTTGCTGCTTCTGTGCAGGTAATACAGTTACGTAAAACATGTAGTCATCCCTACCTCTTTCCTGGTATTGAGCCTGAGCCTTATGAAGAGGGCGAACACCTGGTTCAGGTTCCCCAACTCTTTTATCCTACTGATGTATGCAGTTCAGTTTATAATTACATCTGGATCCAGAAAAATAAAAGGGAGGGATAAAAACATTGCCTCATTACACATGGGTTGTTTATAAAGGGGGACTATTGTACTGCATCTGTCACCTGTTTGACTGTTCTCTCTTTTGCTATCTTATAAAGCTCCTCGTTAATCTTGTATTTTGTTAATTTCTGTCCAGGCTAGTGGTAAACTTATAATCTTGGACCTGGTGCTTCAGAAGCTTCGTCATTCTGGACATCGTGTCCTTTTATTTGCTCAAATGACTCGTACACTTGACATATTGCAGGTTACTTGTTACCTTAATGCACAAATTTATAACCTCTATATTAAATACACATGTGAGCATCTAAAATCTTATGTTGTATCATGTATTACAGGATTTCTTGGAGTTGAGGAAATATTCTTATGAGCGTTTGGATGGATCAATTCGGGCAGAGGAACGCTTTGCAGCAATAAGAAGTTTCAGCCAGCAGTCAGTTCAAGGGGATTTTAAGTCTGAAGCTGATCAAAGTAGTGCATTTGTCTTTATGATTTCAACAAGAGCTGGAGGAGTTGGCTTGAACCTTGTCGCAGCTGATACAGTGAGTTATTTCAATATCTTAATCAGTTATAGTTTTGTTGCTTTTAATATATTATAAGAACAGTTACTTATTGATAATTTCAATTAAAAGATAATGTTGCTCTCAGTTATAGTTCTTATGGTTCTTGTGGTAGCCAGTTATGGATTTGGCTGTTTTAATAGCTGAGGCTTAGATTGTCAGAAATATTCATGGACCTTTACTTATCTGTGTAATCTGTTTCCTTTTACTTTAATTAAAGTTAATATTCAAACAACCAAAAGTGCGAGAACTGCAGAGCTTCAGTCATTACAACAGAGACTCTCTCCTGGTCCAGCAATCCCCCCAAATGAAAAAGTGGTGAAAAGCTGAAAGGGGAAAACTTTACATCTGTAACAATCACTTTAGGGTCTGTTTTGTTCGTTGGAATGGAAATAGAGGGATGAGAATAGAAATAGGAATGGAATGGAATGGAATGATCATTTTACTTTATTGTCATGTTTGGTAAGACCGGTAACGAAATGAGTATTTCATTTCATTATTATGTTTTTTACGCTGGAACCTGGTTGGAATGGTAAAAAAGAAATTCTTAAGTCAAAAATGCCCTCAGACAAAATAATAATAAAATATTATTTTTAGTTTTTGGGTGTTAATCATTTTTTTTTATTTTCTGGTATTAATGAAATATTAATATTATTTTGTGGGGTGTTATAAAATATTATTTTTATTTTTTTGGTTTTTATTTGGTGCTAATAAAATATTATTTTTATATTTTTTGGTGGAAAAATATTATTTTTTTTCATTGAGTGTTGATAAAATATTATTTTTGTTCTTGAGTGTTAATACAATATATATATTTTTATTTTTGGTTTAGATAAAACATTATTTTGCTTTTCAGGTTTAATAAAATATTATTTTTATCTTTTGGATGTTAATAAAATATTATTTTATTTTTGAATGTTAATGAAATATTATTTTGGGTGTTAATAAAATATTTTTTTGATTGCTAATAAAATATTATTTTATTTTTTTGTCCAAGGATATTTTGTAATTTTAAAAAAAATGGAGGATAAAACAGTAATTGTAACTGTTGTGCCATAAATGTCAAGCGTCCACCTGATTGCATTTTTTGGAAAATTTTTTCTCGAGAGTAGCAAGCTGGAAAAACCACTTCGGAATAATCCAAGACTCGACTCGGACAATGGCCTAAGGCTTGACCAAGGGCAAATTGCAAGGTGGCAAGCTGCATGAGATAGCCTTGGAAGCATTAGCGCAAGGTAGGTTACACGAGGTAGCTTGGGAGCACCTGCGCAAGGCAGGGCATAGGGCAACTTGGAAACCCTTGCAGATGCGCGACCAACCAAGCATCTTCCACGTGCCTCTGCGGAACTCCCATGACCAAGCACGCAGAACTCTTGTGGCCGTGCGCGCGGAACCCCTGCGAATGCACGACCATGTGCACCTCCACTTAAGCCCCGGGGTTCCCCCTATTTCCCGTGGTTTCCAATCAACCCCTGGGGTTCCCGAATAACCCTCGGAGTCCTTAACTCCCAAGGTTCATATTTCACCCTGGAATGGCATACTTCTCTCAGAAACACTCAAATTCACTTGGGAATTTCACTCGGATAAGCTATGTAGAGGCTAAGAACCTACTCCTATAGCTCACCGCAAGGCTCGCCATCTCCTGGAGATATCCTAGGTCACACGGATCTCCAATGGGGATTCCTCCTATGCCTGTTTGACTCAGCACGGGACAAATGTCATCTTGATCAATCGACACGTGTTCCCCCCAGTTCTTGTGGCACCAACTCCTATAAATATCCCCTCATGCATTAGGAAATGGACTTTTTCTGGGTATCTCTACATCCAAGCAATATTCACTGCATTTTCTACTCCTTTCCTGGACTAACTTAAGCATCGGAGGGCATATGCGGGTGAAGAATCCCCGTGTGCCTTAGAACATGTTTTTGTGATTGTAGGAACTCCTGTAGTTCACTAGCAAGGAACCCCTGTAGTTCCAAACTTGTGGATCCCCCATAGTTCCAAGACTTGTGGATACCCCATAGTTCTAGAACTTGTGGATCCCCCGTAGTTCTAGAACTTGTGGATCCCCTGTAGTTCCAAACTTGTGGATCCCCCGTAGTTCCAAACTTGTGGATCCCCCGTAGTTCCAAGACTTGTGGATCCCTTGCAGTTCCAAGTTTGTGGATCCCCTGCAGTTCCAAGACTCGTGGATCCCTTGTAGTTCCAAGACTTGTGGACCCCCTTGCAGTTCCAAGCTTGTGGATCCCTCACAGTTCCAAGACTTATGGACCCCCTGTAGTTCCATGTTAGGAACCCGAGCTTGATTGTAATTCCTTTGATGAGAGAATTGAAAAGAGGGAGAAATAGAGGAAAAAAGGGGAAGAATTAGATTGATTTAGAGGGAGAACTAAGAACTGAGAGAGAGAGAGAGGAGAATTTAGATAGGGAGTAGGGAGAAATAGAGAGATTTGAGAGAGATAAAGAGAGAGAGAATTAACTTTTCAATTACTCAAAACCTAAAAATCGTACAAGAGTGGTACAACCTTATATAGAGGCATTCCACTACTTTAATAATGTAGTTTCCACTTTCTCCACTAGAGCAACTGGTCCTAAACACTACACAATTGTTACTAATATGTAAATAACTAACTAATACAATTTTTCAAAAATAAAAATAAAACATAACTGGCCTAAATTGTGACATTCCCTCCCCCTTAAAGATTTCTTGTCCCCAAGAAATCTCAGTGGTTGGTCCTTCATCCCACCCCTGCATCATCTTTGCCTTCTTCTCCTTCCTCCAATCCTTCCATAGACAACAATTGACTTTTGCATTGGTGGCCTAGATTGAATTTCTCCCCACACCTATAGCACAACCCTAGCTGCCTCCTCTGGTCCTTGGCTAGGGATTTTGTTGAAGTATTAACCCTAGGATTCCATCTTGATTTGTAGTCCCCAGATTTCTGTCCAACTGTTGACCTGTTGAAGGTTGAATTCCTGCTGAGATGTGGTGCCTTTTAAAGATTGTTTTCAAGGCCATTTCTTGTAATCTTGCCTTCTCAACAGGTTGCTTGATAGTTTCAGGCTGCATCATCTTAACCACTGCCCTCAATTCATCATTAAGTCCGCTGATGAAACTAGAAACAAAATAATCTTTAGTTAAGGTAGGATGTATATTCATCATTAGAGACCTCAATTCTTCAAAACGGGCTTGGTAGTCTATCACTAACCTTTCTTGCTTAAACTCCTCGATTGTGTCTGTCATAGGTTTCTCACCAAACCTTATACAAAAGTCCTCCACAAAGGCTGCCCAATTTGTCTCATCTCTCACTTTGGTCCACCCTTGGAGCCATGCATCAGCCATGTCATTGAAGTAGGTTGTTGCAAGGTTTATCCTCTAACTTTTAGCCACTTGATAATATTAGGAAAACCTCTCACACGTCATAACCCACCACCTGGGTTTAGCACCCTCAAACATGGGAATTTCTAGCCTAGGTAGGGGTGTGTGTTGGTGATTTGGATGGGGTCACCTTACCTGAATGGCTTGGTCTATTACTGGTTGTTCTTTATCTTCTCGTGACATGGAAGCATGAGGGGGGATGCCTGTTTGTGTCAAGATTGGTTTTGACACAACTCTTGGAGGGAAATTTTCTGGCAGGCTGGCTTGAGGCATCTTGGAAAACATCTTTAGGAGCCCATCAATCCAGTGACTCAAGTTAGCTACTTCCTTCTTTAGTGATTGCATAGCCTCTCTGGTGGCTGTGTTCTCCTCCTTGCAGCGACCCAACTCTTCTTGAGTCTGCCGCAAACCCATCTCCATAGCCTCCAACCTTGCCTCTATCTGCTTCGTGTGGGTTCCTTTTGTCATTTCCTTTGTCGATTTCTTTCAACTTCACCCTGAACTTCAACTGGAATTACTTCCAATAATTGGTAATGGTCTCTGAAATTGCTTCCAGACACTGCCTTGTATTGCTTGCCTTCAAAATCTGATTAGAAACACTTAGATCTAGCCAAGAACTAGACTGCTTTGATACCAATTTTTTCAGGAACCCGAGTTTGATTGTAATTCCTTTGATGAGAGAATTGAAAGAGAGGGAGAAATAGAAAGGAAAAAGGGGAAGAATTAGACTGATTAAGATAAGAGGGAGAACTGAGAATTGAGAGAGAGAGAGAGGAGAATTTAGACAGGGAGTAGGGAGAAATAGAGAGATTTGAGAGAGATAAAGAGAGAATTTCAGAGAAAGAGAGAATTAACTTTTCAATTAATCAAAACCTAAAAAACGTACAAGAGTGGTACAACCTTACATAGAGGCTATTCCACTACTTCAACAAAGCAGTTTCTACTTCCTCCACTAGTGTAACTGGTCCTAAACACTACACAATTGTCACTAATATGTAAATAACTTACTAATACAATTTTGTAGAAATAAAAATAAAATATAACTAGCCTAAATCGTGACATTCCAAAGCTTGTGGATCCCCCTCAGTTCCAAGCTTGTGGATCCCTCGCAGTTTCAAAGCTCGTGGATCCCTTGTAGTTCCAAGCTTGTGGACCTGTCGTAGTTCCAAGGCTTGTGGATCCCTCGCGGCTCCAAGGCTACCATGCACCTACATCTACTGCTAGCCTTGCCATGGGCAACCACATTCGACTCAGATTACATCTTCCCAGACTGCCAAGACATCCTTTCGAACTACCCCTACCGGACAGTCAAAAGTCACCCACTACTTATTTCCACGAGCAAACACCTGCCAGTTTGTTCGCTTGGCTCTGTCGTGACCAAAGTGTTCTCGCACTATAAATTTCAATTGTTATACTTTGGAAACAATAGTAACAATGTTTGATGGAATGGAATGAGGATTCCACCCATATTTGGATGGAATGCCCATTGCCCATTTCCCACATATGATTGAGAGACCGTTTGGCTAGGCTTTCTTTAAAAAGAGTTTTAAGTCACGTAGTTCTTTAAGCTTTCTAAGGCTTTAAGTTATGTAGTGATTTAAGTTAATAAAAGTGTTTAGATAAATGTATTTTAAGTTGACATATATATATATAGAGAGAGATATATAGTTTTGATCTCCTAAGCATGTGACAATTCAAACATAATGATGTGAGACCCACCCTATTAAGTTGTTGTGTTAAAAGAATTAAATGGGTGAGTCCCACATAATTATGTTTGAGTTACTACATCAACGTTGCTTAGGAGATCAAAATTCTCTCTATATATATGTTTGATAAAACAAAAGCTTAAACCTATTAGAAGTGATGAAAATGACCAATAAGGACATACTTCAACTTTAAACAAATAAATCCATAAAAAAACTGTTTTCACTAATGAATTTAATAAATAATTTTTTTAATTTATATTTAAATAATTAAATTGACTTTTAAATAATAACTTTGATTTTTAAAAAAATATTAAATAATAATATTAAAAATAAATGTTAAATAATAAGTTTGAATTTTAAAATATTAAATATTATTTAAGAATAATTTTGACTTTAAATAATAATATTAAATAATTGACTTAATAAAATAAATTATATAATAAATTAATATTTATGATAATTATTTATTAATAAATTTGATAACCTTTAATAAATGTGAGGAATTATATTAAATAATAGTTTTAATCAATGGATATGAGAATTTATATTTATTCATTTAAAAGTTAAATTTGATTATTAATTAATTAATTAATTTATTCCTCACATTTAAATTAAAAATACATTCTATAATTAAATAAAAATTATGTTGAATTATTATATTAGTGAACACCAAATAAAATTGATAACTATTTATATAAAATGGGAGGAATTGTAGCAGCAACTTGCCAGATGCCAGATCTAGAGATGATGGTGGCTATGGACAAAGGGAACAGAGGAGAGAAGGGAGATGTCTGTTGAGGGAGAGATGAATGAGAGAAATTACAGGTTTTTAGCCCTAGAATTTGGGGATATTCTTTGGAATTTTTTTTAACGGGTATATTGGTCTTTTTGTTGGTCAGCTTTAGCTTTTTGGGTGTACCTTTAAGCTTCAAAAATAAAAAGTTGGCCCAAGCTAGCTTTTTAAAAATGCTGCATTGAAAGCTTTTAAGCTAGGTAGCATTTTTGCTATGGGTAAGTGTCCGCCTATTCTATCCCGCAAGTGGACGGATCGTGACAAGTAATATAGTGATGAATAGAGTGTCATACCCACGAGAACTAACTTTTGACGTTTACTCTAACTGATTTAACCTTAACCTAATACACACATTAACATTGACTTCAACTGTAAAGAAAACTAATTTACTAATAAAAGATGTAATTAGAACAATTTATTTGATTCAAAACTCACAAGGATAAGGCACTAGTGTTTGTGAATCCACCGTCGGCTTTCTATGATTCAATTATTCATTACTCGGGTTTTGCTATTCCTTATCTTAGGTTGAAAATCGATGATCCAATTATAACCAAAAGCCTCTCTCGATGGTCATTCAGTTCTATGTATATATATGAGATTAACTATCTCTAGTCAACTTTCGAACATATAAACATGCATTCAATCATAACGATCATCAAAATATGATTTCACAAGGCATAATGGTATCTTTACCTATTATAGGACCCTATGTTGTTTACTACCATGTCTAATCCGTATTGAATCTCTCGAAAGCAATACAAATCACAAATACGGTTCAATGGTGATCAAGCATTAAAACTACATTATGAACATAACAAACAATCAACCTGAATGAATAAGAAAATAGCAAACCGCGTAACTTTAAATCAAACCATTAGAAGTTGAGGTTTCATCATTCACCCTAGCTATAAACACTTAGCAATGCATTCTTGCAATCAAAAGAAAAAGAAAAGAGTTGGAATCTATAGCAAAGAATTGAGAAAGAAAAGAAAAATACAATCCAAGAGTATAGTCTTCAATCTTTCGTCTGCTTCTCTTCCATCCAAAAACTCCCCAAAATCCTCAAGAATAAGTCTTTATATAGTGCTTTTTAGGTACCTATATTGATAAAATTAAGCCCAAAATGAGTAGCAATCATGTTCATTGAATACTTAAATGCTAAGCTTGGACAACTAAATAAGAGTGCAAAATATGCTGATTAGTAAGCCTAGCCAAACACCTCCAATTATTTCAAAACATTGATGGCTAGCTTTAAAGTTGGTGTTGACCAGCTTTTAAGCCTAGCCAAACAGGCTTTGAATGGGCATTTCCTAGGTAATCGGTAATTCCATTCCAAAGTGCAACCAAATGCACTTTTGCCCCATTCCCATTCCCTCCACCAACATTCATCCAACTAAAAGACACCTTAAGGATCCTCCTATAAACATTCGAAGGCTAGAGTATAAGATGTGACAAATGAAATGATTTGTAAAAAAATATTTTGTGATTGTACAACCTAGAATCATTATCGTGTTTCCTTGTTGTACAAGTTGGTTTCACGTATCAAGTTATCAACTATCTAATGGAAGACGACCGTACCAATTGTCTTCATTCCCTCTATCTCATGAAAGTTTTCCATAGAAAGATGGTGTTGGAACTTTATCTCATAATTCCCTTAGTTGAGGGTTGCGTTAGGAAGGGCAATTGATGTAAAATTTTGTCACATTTTTCTTTTGCATGGATTTACATCGTCAATGTTTGTTTTAGAAGTCAATTGACATTAAAAATTATGTGTTACCAACCCTAACCTGGTTAGAATAAGGTATAATTGTTGATGATGACAGCCTAGCATCGTTATGCTGATAGCATTACTGGCTATACCCAAATGCCAATGTTTGATATTTCCTGGTAATAGCTAATTATGCTACGCATATCAAATTTTATGATTTATGTCCACCCAAGGCAAATTTGAGCACATAAGTGTTGAAGCAAGAGCTTCACAATGGATAAGAAGAAAATGCATGAGAGAGAAAGAACCTCTCTAATCTTATTGAATAGAAAAATGAAAAACACCAGCAAACGTATCACCAAGACTACTATTGATAGCTTATTAGTCACCAATTCGTTCCACATTCCCCCTCAAATCAGACTCCATAGCAGATGGCAAAGAATTAGGCTGTAGACTGTCTGGAGTAACAACATGGCTGCGACACACGGGTGACAGCTTGAGACCAAGCTTGTTGCATAGAAACAAAAATTTGTCCTTTGACAATTCTTTTGTGAAAATATCAACCACGTGATGAAGAGTGAGAACTTATTGGATTTCAACATCACCATTTTCTACTTTCTCTCGTACAAAATGCACATCAATCTCAATGTGCTTGGTATGAGAGTGAAAAACTAGATTCTCAGCAATACATTTGGCTGCTAGGTTATCACACCATAGGACTGGAGTATTAGCACATGAATAACCTAACTCTGAAAATAGAGATTTAAGCCAAAAGACCTTAGTCACCCCTTGTGCTACAGCCCTATATTCCGCTTCACCAACAGACCTGGCCATTATAGATTGCTTCCATGAGCCCCAAACTAATAAACTCTTGCCAAGGAAGACACATAACCCATTGGTAGATCGTCTAGTGACCTTACAACCCATATGATCAGCATCATTATACACGGTTAATGACAAATCATTAGGAGAAGGAGTAAACAACAGGCCTAGACCAACTGTCTCTTTTAGATACCGAAGCAACCTTTTACAAGCTAACTAGTGTTGCGAATTAGGTGATGACAAGAATTGACTCAATTTATTCCCTACAAATGCAATGTTTGGCCGAGTATGTGTCAAATACTGAAGAGAACCAATGATGGTTCTATAGAGAGATGGCTCAAAATAAAAATCACTCTCATCAGTCAAAGAAATACTCGGATTCATTGGAGTAGCACAGGGCTCGCAATCTTGCGTTGTTGCCTTTTTCAATAAGTCCAAAGTGTATTTGGATTGAGTAAGGTATATGCTAGTAGGGTCTTTATGAGCTTCAAACCCTAGGAAGTAGTTAATAGATCTTAAGAGCAAAGTGAGTGTCCAAATCTTGAATACATGCTTGAAGAGCTATAGAATTAGACCCCGTGATAAGAATATCATCCACATACACCAAAACAAAAAAAACACAAACTTGGAGGTTCTTTTAATAAACAGGGAAGCATCAGAAACAATTCTTTTAAAATCCCAATCTTGCAAGGCAGACCTTAATTTTGTGTACCAAGCTCTAGGAACTTGCTTGAGACCATAAAGAGACTTTTTCAATCGACAAACATGATAAGGAAATTGAGAATTCACAAGCCCTTCAGGTTGTGACATAAACACCTCTTCATTTAGATCTCCATTAAGAAATGCATGTCACGACCTTGGGTATTATAGGGGCAAAGTTGTAATTGAGTTACAATTACAGTTAGGGGGTATTTTTATAATTCGGTTACAACACATGGTTGTTGTTATTATGTTATTTTCCCTTTTTGTCTTGTAGCTTAAGTGGTTAGAGAGCTTTGTTTGGTAGCTAAGTGAGGCTATATATATATATTGCCTTAGCTGTAGGAAGGGAGTAAGGCTTGAATTGCATGAATTCTTAAATCTGATTTCCCTCTACGTCTCTCTCCATTCTCCCTCTTGTTTCTCTTTACTATTTCTCCCCTCTTTCCTCTTAATATCTCTATCTCTTTCTACTGAGTTCCCCATTCCTTCAATTCTGATGTCTTTCCCAATTCCTCTTTTAACCTATCACGAACCCTTAGTTCGTGACAATGCATTATTTACATCAACTTGTTAAATATCCCAGCCAAAGATAACAACCAAGGAAAACAAAACCCGAATTGTAGGAGGCTTGACAATAGGACTAAATGTTTCAGCATAGTCAATTCCAGGATTTTGGAGGAAACCCTTATCTACTAATTGAGCCTTATGCTTAAGAATGGACCCATCAGAATTGTATTTAATTCTAAACACCCACTTGTAGTCTATAAGGTTCATATCTGGAGAAAAGGGAACAAGATCCCATGTTTGATTAGGTTGAAGTGCAGAGAATTCTTCTTCCATAGCTTTAATCTAATTAGAGTCTAAGAGAGCTTCATGAACATAATTAGGCTCTAGGGAACTCACTAAGGCATGAGGTGATAAAAAGCTGCTTGGACTTGGATCTGGTGACCATAGGATGAATAGAAGATGCTGGAGCAACTTTATATTTAGGTAACTTGGATGGAATTGGATGCTGACCAGAGGTAGTGGGTAAGGGATTAGCAAAAGAGGAATCAATAGAGAGAGAAGGAGTTAAGGTGGGGATAGAGGGTTGTGTTACTTGAGGAGTTGAAGAACTAGAAGAGAAGGAGAAGGAAGGAAGAGATTGAAGAAATGTAGTAGAATGATTATTAGGAACTAATTGAGATTGAGAAGAAGTGGAAAACAAAAAAGGAAAGGGATACTCTGATGGATTAAATTGCATGTCTTGAGACATAGACTTTTCCTGAGGGATGCAAACACCTATATCCAGCTTGAACATGGCTATAACCAAGAAACACACACTTGGTGGAATGAAAATTGAATTTGTGCTTGTTATAGGGTCGAAGATAAGGAAAACAAGCACATCCAAAGGGCTGCAGTTGCATATAATTGGGTTGTCTGTGATAAAGAAGTTCAAAAGGAGATTGGAACTTGTGAGGGGAGGCCGATAATAGATTTATGAGGTAAACAATGGTTTGAAATGCCTCTGCCCAAAATTTTAAGGGCATGTGAACATGAGCTAATAATGTAAGACCCATCTTAGCTATGTGGCGATGTTTTCTTTCAGCTACACCATTTTGTTGGTATATGTAAGGGCAAGTAAACCTAGGCTGAATGCCATAGGTATGAAGATAAGGTAAAAACACTTTAAATTCTCCACCATTTTTAGTTTGAAGAGCTTTAAGTTTGGATTGATATTGTAATTCAACCAATTTGTGGAAAGATTTAAAAATGGTCAAGGCATCAGATTTTAGTTTCAAGGGATATAGCCATGTATACCTAGTGTAAGCATCAACAAAAATGATATAATATCGATACACCTCAGTTGAAATAATAGGAAGACCCCACAAATCTGAATAAACCAACTCTAAAGGTGCCTTTGTTGTGATTTTACAATTAGCAAAGGGAAGCTGATGTAATTTTCCTAACTTATAAGAATCACAAAATGAGAAATCAGAACTGGAACAAGTAACATTGATTTTATTCAAAATGAATTGGAGTACACGAAAAGAAGGATGCCCTAATCTGGCATGCCATTGCTGACATACATTGTTAATATGGGCTATATTGACATTAGAAGACTCATTAGAAGAGGACAGACTCTATCCTTTACAATTATTCATAAAGGAAGAAACATTGGCAGTAGGATTTCTGGGCTTGATAGAAGATACAACCTTGGACATAGCATGAGCAAATGCTGGAGCCAGTTGATAGAGCCCTTCTTTAAGAATTCCTTGAAGTAGCACCAGCTTTGAATCCTTGTCCTTAATCAAACTAGAATTAGAATGAAACTTAACAATCACATTATGATCCCTAGTATGCTGAGAAACACTAATAAGATTTTTCTTCATATTAGGAACATGAAGAATATTAGGTAAAGAAATGATGGAAGTGGGAGTAGTTTGAGTATACAACTAACCAAGTCACCAAGCCCAATGTTAGAGATAGATAGCTTCTTACCATTACCCATTGCAACTTTGTCACTGCCTCAATATGGAGATTGAAGAGAAAGGTTGTTAAGGCTGGAAGTAATGTGATTTGTAGCTCCTGAATCTACAAACCAAGAAGGTTCACCATGATAGGTTGAAAAAGAGGAGGATTGAGACTGTGTCTCTGAAGGTTGAAGCAAATAACCACAGTGAGCCCCAGGTGTAGATCCTATTTCAATCAAGTAAGCTTCAATAGACTCATTGGGATTAGCTATAATGGCCTGTGGGTCAGATTGCAACATATAACCACCTCTGCCAAATTTGGACTTGAATTACGTTTGAAGTTTCTATCAAACCTATGATAACATTTGTCCACAAAATGACCAGGCTTCCCACACAAAACCACCTCTATTAGAACCATTCCCATTCCTAGACCATTGAGAAGCAACATTAACATGCACAGGTGCACCAGAATCAAAACCAAGCACAACTGGACTAGGCACATTCTTCACAACAAGTCTTTGTTCATGCATCAGTAAAAGGACATTGCACCTTCTTTATATTTATTTCATCCATTTGATAGGTAATAAGACTCACAACAGTCTCATAATCATTGTCTAATCCATTGAGAATAGCCATCAATAGATCTTTATCATTTAAAGGTTCTCCAATAGCAGCTAGGGCATGTCCTATGGTCTTGATTTTCAAAATATAATCGTTGACAGACAAATCATTCTTCTTTATAGACTTTAATTTTGCTTCAATTAAAATGATTTTGCGACAGTTTGTTGGGAATAGAGGTTTTCAAGAATTGTCCATACCTCGGTAGATGATTCACAATGAATCACTTGTGCAAGAACGTCTTTCTCTATGGTAGAAAATAACCAACCTAGCAACAATTGATTTGACCTGATCCAATTGAGGTACTCAGGATTGACAACCTGAGCATCCTGATCGGAGGTGGCAAAATCGGAGAAATCTAACTTGATTGGTATAAAATTGAACGCCTTTGCCATTGCTGAGAAATCATATTGTGTGGCCGTTAACAGAGTGGAAGAAGAATGAGGAAGAGAAGAAGAACTGAATTCAGGATTAGAGGCCATTGACGCTAGTCTAGGGCTCTAATATCATGAAGCAAGAGAGAGAAAGAACCTCGCTGATCTTATTGAATAGAAAAATGAAAAACACCATTACTGAAACTGAAATGAAGCTAAGTTTATATACTTAGCTTTAACTGCCTAACAGCCTTACAGTGTATCTAACAAATACAACAGAATAATGGTAACATTAATTCACTACAACAGCAAGCATATCACCAAGACTATTATCGGCAGCTTATTAGTCACCAATTCCTTCCACAAGCGTGATGTTTCCATTGTGAATAACATTATTATAGTACATTATCTACTAATAATCTTAGCACATGGTCGCAGAGAAGTTATATGATTGGCGGTTTGGGATAATTAGGAAATTGTGTATTTTCTGTTTGATGAGATTTAGTAGTATTCATAAGAAGCATTTCATAACCTAAAGTAAGGTAAAAAAAGATGCTATGGTGACATAATAAGAATCATCATCTTTTCTCTAGCAAGATGAAATTCTAACATTGGTGGTGTGTGAGAATTAAAAATTGCGTGTTTTCTACATGATGTGCATTGTAGTATACACCAAATATAAGGTAAAGAAAGATACTGCTATGATGGAATAAAAATCAAAGTCTTTACTCTTAACAAGATTATTACGCATTACATAGAAATATACACCACCACCACCTTTTATCCTTCTATGTGGGATTGAGAACTTGAATTCTATCTCATCAATCATTTCTATTTATAACCTTATCTTTTGTGATACCCTTATAACTCATGTCACATGACCAAATCATCTTACTTGTGTAGAGCGTATCTTATATTCAATAGGAACTAGTTGGACTTTATTATGAATAAACTCATTTCTAATTTTATCTTTCTTGCATGACCACAATCCATCTTAACATCCTCATCTCTATTATGATTATATTTTGCAGATGTTGGTGCTTTACTGCCCAAGATTTTGTATTGTACAATAAAGCCAATCTTATACCTATCTTATAATTTTTTTTTAGCTTTAATAGAATCTTACTATACTATAATATGCCTTATGCACTTTTCTATTTTAACCATCTTAGTTTAATTTTATGGATAACATTCTCGTTAATCTCCCCAGCTTTTTGGAAGATTGATCCAAGACATTTAAATTGATCTTTCTTGGTATGACTTCTTTTCCAGTTTTACCAATAACATCATCTGCACTTATATTTTTACTAAACTTTCATTCCATATATTTGGTTTTCAATCTGCTTAACTGAAAACCTCTAAATTTTAGACTGTTTCTCCACATCTTGAGCTTAGTATGCATGCCTTCTTTTGTCTCATTCACCAACACAATGTCATCTGCAAATCAATACAAATCTACCTACTTATGT
The DNA here is from genome assembly GCF_014633365.1 of Diospyros lotus. Classification (NCBI taxonomy): domain Eukaryota; kingdom Viridiplantae; phylum Streptophyta; class Magnoliopsida; order Ericales; family Ebenaceae; genus Diospyros; species Diospyros lotus. The sequence goes on along the minus strand of NC_068342.1, from coordinate 11,952,600 downwards.
TTAATGAGTTCATCCATTACTAGGGCAAATAGCTAGGGGCTTAATGTAGATCTTTGATGTAATTCAATTGTAATTTAGGAAAGCCTTTAGTGTCTCCTTTGAACATTCTGACATGTTTTTTCTCCATGAAACATGCCTTTATTAACCCATCTATAAGCAATTTGGACTCTTTCTTTTTGTAAGACTTCTCTAAGAACAATGTTTTAAGCTTTTTCTAAATGCATAAATACCATTTGTTAATTTTTTTGTTTTTCTCTATACTTTTCTATTAGGCACCTCAGGAAGTTTATAGCTTCTGTTGTTGGCCTACCCTATGTGAAATTAAATTGGTTTTCAGGCTTACTTGGTTTCTCTTCTTAATCTTTGTCCAATCACTCTCCTAAAGTTCCATAGCATGCCTGATTCCACACTTTTTATTTATTTATTTATTTATTTTTTTTTTTGGGGGGGGGTGTGGGGGGCGGTGTGTGTGTTGTGGATAGCAGCAGCTGCTGATGCATCTACAATTGAGTTGTATTGTTGGGACCTGCAGTCTGTTCTCTTGATTTGCCACTAAGGTTCTTAGTGATGCTTTTGATTGTGAATTTCTTCCAAGTGGAGGTGTGTTGATATTCTGTTGGTATTACATTGTTTTACTTTTGTCTCATGCTTCTTGGGCATGAAAGCTTGGTTATAGATTTCGTCCCATACTGGCCGATACTGGATGAAATATAGTACAAAATACTCATCCTTTTGTTCCAAGTGGAGGTGTGTTGATAGTCTGTTGGTATTACATTGTTCTTTTGCAGAAGAGAGAGAACACGCCCACCCTCCAGAGAGTTCACAGATAACAGAGAGTGATTCACAGTCTGAATTCTGGGCATAAGAGTAGAGAGTGAGAAGAGAGGGAACCGAATAGATAGAAGGGAGAGAAAAGTGAAGTTAGAGAAAAGATTGATTAAGAGAGAAACAAAAAAAGAGAGTTGAGAAGAGAGAAACCCTTTTCTCAGCATCCAGAGAGTTCTCTGGGCACGCTATGTAGAGGCAGCAGAGCTATGTCCCTGCTTTATACTTAATATATATTAATGCATATATATTATGTATATTTTAGTTTGAATTATGTTGTTTTATTGACATGATAGGTTATTTATTAAAATGATTTCTTTTGTATTCTTAGGAGGGCAAGCCTTGGTAGCTACTTTAAGGTTGCTCCTTTGTGACTAGAAGGTCATGGGTTCAAATTGTGGAAAAAACCTTTTTGCAATGCAAGGGTAAGGTTGTGTGCAAGGATGACCTTTCCTCAGCCCTCGCAAAGCAGGGAGCTTCCTGCATTGGGGATGCACCCTTTTCAACTTGGCATTCTTACACTATTTAGCTTATAACTTATTGATTGTATATATTATTTGATAGTTAAGATTCTTAATTTTGTGAGTGATGTTCATTTCTTATTCGCCAACTCACCATATATACTGGATGGCAAATTCAATACCTTACTCCTATATAGTACTGGCAATTATAATATATATTACTGATTTATTATAATAATATATCTGAAACAGTATTTGATATTGTCTAGCACCTATACCATACTGGACCAATGACAAATCTGATACCATGTCCAGTGTGGTCTCAACTATGCACGAAAGCATTCCATGGTGTTTATCTGGTTTTAATTAGTCTACATCTTTGTAGATGGGCTCCCTACATTGTGTACTTCCTAGGAGACTGGGAACACCCCCTTCCCTCTATGCTTGTTTTAATTGTCTGCTATAAAATTGCTTACCTTCTGAGAGAGAGGGAGGATAATGTGATGAGTCCATTGCGTTTCTGTAACAGAAAAGGAGAAGTACTGATTCTATTGTCATTCTATAACAGCAAAGAGTGAAGTGATAACCAGTCATCTATCATAACAGAAAAGGATGAAGTGATAACTGCTCTTCTTTCCACAACGGAAAAGGATTAGGCGATAACTGCTAATCTTTCCATAACGGAAAAGGATTAAGCATTGAGGATGCCTTTGGCTTTAAACATCTTTCTTAACTTTAAAAATCAAGTCTTAAGTGGTACCTGTTTTTCTCTTCTCAGTCCCTCCCTCCATGACAAGTCTAGGAAAAATACACTGTTAGAGATTTGAGAGAAAGACCATTGATACGAAAATCTTGTGAAATAATTGTCCTTGAAGATACTTCTGGATACAATTTTTCTTTTCTTTGTTCTTTTTGTCTTGTATTCTTGTTCAATACTTTAGCTAGTTTTCATTTATGTTTTCTTTCTACAAAGTAATAACATGTATTGTAGGTTATCTTTTATGAGCAAGACTGGAATCCTCAGGTGGATAAGCAGGCTCTTCAACGGGCACATCGGATTGGTCAGATGAATCATGTCCTATCTATTAACTTAGTTGCTGGACGCACAGTTGAGGAGGTGAGATTAAGTGTGCTTTTGTTGGAGTTGAAGCTTCTTCCCTAACTCTTTAGTTCCAATGTCAATATAGGTTATTATGCGGAGAGCAGAGAAAAAGTTGCAGCTAAGCCATATTGTTGTAGGAGAGGATGCCATGGATGAGGAAGAGAAAAGCAGAGCAGGTGCTGAGGCTGGTGACTTGCGATCTGTCATATTTGGTCTGCATATGTTTGATCCTGATGAGATGAATGATAAACAGTCAGAGCAGTTAAATGTTTATGAATTGAATAATATTGCTGAAAGGGTGATTGCATTGCGGAACAAGCAACAATCAGATGAGGATGATAGGAAGTTCAAAGTTGATCCAATAGATATGGTAGACGGGCATGACCTTGCAAAAGAAGATCCTACTTCTGTTGCTTATCCTGGTTTTGATGAAGCATCATATCTCTCTTGGGTTGAGAAATTTAAAGAATCATCACAGTTAAATGATAGTGGGATCTTAGAGTTGGGAAATAGAAGAAACTGGGATGAGGAAAAGCGTCAAAGAGCTGAGGCCTTGAGAAAGAAGGTAGAGGAAAAGAAGTTGTCGAAGTGGAAAGCTCATGGATACCATTCTCTATCTGTGAAGGATCCTATCTGTCCTAACTGCGATGGGATGTTGGATTCGGGTTCTATTAATTACGTTTATGGAGACTGTACACATCCATCAAAAATGTGTCCCTCAGTTCCTGCAATCATACTCAGGTATCTGTTACTGCATGCTGATTGGCATAATCAATTAATTTCTTAGCAGCTTTTCTAATACCATCTACAAGACTCTTCTAACTACTCCTTGGTAGGTTCTTCACAAGTCTTTTAACACCTCACCTATATTCTTTGTTGATCTCTGGGCACTTCTATCAAATGCCTCAGCAAGTAGATAGCTTCCATTGTTGACCTACTAGGCATGAAAATCAAATTGGTTTTTAAGAGACCCTAGTTTCTATTCTTAACTCTTTTTTTTTTTGTTTGTTTTCAGTCACCTTCTCCCAAAGTTTCATAGCATGACTTACTAGTTTTATCCCTTTTAAATTTCTGCAACTTTCAAGATCTCCTTTATTCTTGTAATAGAATATTCTTCCTCTACTCTTCAGGCTTTCCATTAATTTTAAGGTTCACATTAAATAATTTTGTTAACCATAACACATTTCTTTCTCCATACATTTTCATACTTCAATCAGGATATTATCTTGTCAAACTGAGTAATTCTGCATCTTTTTACTGACTTCACTTCATTTGGTCAAATATGCATATAGAATATGTAATTCTTATCTTCTTTAGAATTGCCAAGATGTTGTAATGTGACATTAGTTCATTCACATTCATTGTATAGTTTTGAGAAATACTCCTATATCTCCTTGATTGCTCTCTCATTTATTAACACTTTTTGCCCTGTCTTTTATGCACTTCAGCTTGCTTATATCCCTTCTATTTTTTCTTTCTTTAGCCAATATATATATATCTTTTTATTTTGCGTTAAAAATTGGTAGAATTTTTTTTATGAACTTCTGTCATTGCTTAATTTTGCTTTCTTTTTAAGCAAGAATATACATTTTCAAAATTTTCTTGCTATAGTATGTATTCAAAATTGTTTAGCAATCTCTCTTGGTCTTGATCTTTTTTTATGCCCCCTGACTCCACCACCATGTGGTTTGTGGTTTTTCCCCTCAACTCTCTTTGAATAGTTTTGTCGTGTTTCAAATGGAAGCAGTCATCTCATTTCACATAGCTGTATCTTTCACAATCTAAGCTCTTCTGTCACACATCTTTTTTTGAAGATAATTTATTTTTTCACTTTCTAGATCTCACCCTTTAATTTTTAAGCTTCCTTGTTCTTTTAATTATTCCTCATTTTTTGATGTGTACTTCAAGAACCATAAGCTAATGTTGAGTGGTTAGGCACTTATTTGGTATGACTTTGCAATTTTTTGCAGCATAATCAATCCTTTTGTCATAATAAAGAACTCTATTTGGGTGGTCAATTCAGCCATTTGTAAATGTGACCAAATAGTCATCCCACTTGAATGTGCTATTGGCTATGATGAGATCATATGCTGTGGCAAAATATAAAATAGCTTCTCTTATTATTTTGTTCTCCAAAGCCATAATCTCAAGGCATGTATCTCTATGCTCATTCACTTCTTTGCTCATATTGCTACTAAAGTTGCCTCCTATAGCAATATTTTCTCCTCTATGTATTTCTTCGAACAACCACTCTAAATGTTTCTCATGTTTATGTCTTCTCTAAATTCAACTTCTGCAGCTATATTGACAATATTCAAAGTAGTTTTTGCGTAACTATTATAATCATGATAATCTTACCTCTCAACCTCTTGACATCCACTACCTCATCTTTTAATGTCTTATCCATAATAATCCCTACTCTATTCCTCGTACAATTCTTTATTGAGTATCAATTATCAAAGTTTATATGCTAAGTCAGCCAATATTTTAGGTTTCTTACAGCACCATATCGTTCTTGGAGGCAAAAATTATGATTCTTCTCTTAATAATCACATCCATCTCTAATCGATTTTCCTTTCAGAGTTCTTCTATGATCCAATCTCAGCCTTTGCCCTGGATTGATTTCTTTACTCACATTCATCCATGAAAGTGTTAGAATGCTTGTGAGTTTAACACAGCATCCTGGCATCAATACAATGGTCCTAGCCTTTCTTTTCACCATACTTTGGGAAATGCAGCACGTTGCTAGGAGGTTTAAGCCTCTACAAGATAGTTTTTTTGCCTAAAACTCATATTGAAAAGATTCAACAATTTTCATACTACTTGTTGACTGCCTAACACATTCTTCCTTTATCAAACCTTGGGAATGGCTGTAATAAGGAATAATACCTTCTACAATGGAAGTTCTGAGAGGATATTCAATCCATATCCAGAGTTTCTAACTGTCACCCCCTTTCCCCCCGCATATGTTGTGGCTGGTCCTTTGTTGAGTGGTTGGCTACTACGAATGCCCTTAACAAAGGAATTTCATTTGGTACTTAATATCTTAAGAATATAAAATTTTGTAATTATTCATTGAGCCCCTATCAAGTTATTTTTCTTCTTTCAATAATTTGTGCTCTTCTTACCTTGTTTATTTTGCAGCTGTGTTGATAACTCTGGGAACTGGGGTCATGGAGGCATGTTTGATGCCCTGGCAAAACTTTCAACCAGTGTCCCGGGTGTGTATCATCAAGCTTCTGAATTTAAGGACCTGGACCTTGGTGACCTTCATCTTATAGAAATCAAAGGTCTGTTCTTGATTCTCACTGTCTTTTGTTCATAATCCGTCATCTTTCCCCTGAATTGGTTGCAGTGTGCAGTCACAAAAGAAATGAGGGTTCACATTGCAGGCACAGTCATGTGTCGTGGCAATACTACCTTACATTTGTCCCTCCTTATCAAAAGACCCACAAATTGGGCACCAACAGAAGGGCAGTAATGTTGATAAATTCTTATACCACAAAGAGTTAAAGTATTTTGTTGATTATTGGAAATAGCATTCCAAATTTCTCTCATTCCCCCCCCCCCCCTCCCACCCCACTGGGGGGTGTTTGTTATGGACATTTGATGGAACCTCAACCACATATTTGACCATCCAACACTTGAATTCTATTTCCCTCTTGCGATATCAAATAGGTGGTTACAGAACTTGAGATGTTTATGCACTGAATGTGTTCCCTTTTAAAAATTTATCCTTGTATTATTTTTAAATTAGCTGTTTCCACGCAGAGGGATCTGATGAGAGAACCATTGGCAAGGCTCCTCTATGGGTGGCATTGGCAGTTGTACAATCTTACAATCCCAAGCGTAAAGTCCGTCGGAGCAATATCTCTATTCCTGATTTGGAGATTTGCTTATCAAAAGCATCATCCTCAGCCGCACAAAATTCTGGTATTTAGATCTAGACACTAAGTATCTATCTGTTTGCTGTAGGTTCAGCATAGTTCATCCTTCTGAAAAAATTTGCAATCTAGGTTGTGTATTCTTTCTTGTTAAAGCATCTAATGTTTATATCTTCTCCATTTTTTCTATGTCGTTTCTTGTGTGGTCCAGCTGTTGATTCCTTAGATGTTACTGGAACTGTGCCCTAGACAGTAATAGTGCATGTCAAATTTGATCTCATTACCACTAGACTTGAGATTCTTCTTGCCTATTGTATTGGAGAACATGGTAGTTGATGCTAGGGTTATGAGAACTCCTAACTGATTGTTTGAGAAACATATATACTTGATGAGTTTTGTTGAGAGCTATTGAGAAGAAGGGAGTTCAGGTTGCTTATATACAGTATAGGTTATTACCTACTTGTATGTGATAGAACTTGTGGTGTTGATACCAAGGCCTTTTTATTAACCAAGACTCCCTATAGTCCTTACCTTTTCTGCTCTAGTGATGGATGAACTTGCTAAGCAATTTGAAGAACGGGTGCCTAGAAATATGTATTGCATCTGATATTTATTATCTTGGTGGATGAGACAAAAGAAGGGTGAATACTAAGCTTGAATTATGAAATCTTAGAATTGAAAAAGGTTCGAAAGTTGAGTAGATCAAAAATCAAATATGGAATATAAGTCTAGTGAAGGGGGGAGATATTGTGGAGAGACTTGTCTTTGAAGTTTAAATTATTGTAAAGAAGATCAGTTTAGATATCTCAAATCAATTGTGCAAAAAAGAAAGGGAGATTATTGAGAATGTCATGTGTAGAACCAAGGTAACATAATTAGAGATGTAATTCAACATTTTATGTGATTATAATATTTGTAAATATAAAAAGGAAGTTTTATCAAATGGCTATAAGACTAGGTTTGTTGTATGATTTAGAATTTGGGTAGCAACCACGTGCACAAAATATGAACATAACTAATGAGAATGTTACAATGGATGTGGGATCATGCAAGAAAAGAGAGGAGTATGTTTATTGAAGATGCATAAAACATGATTAAGATGGGTTTAAATTGTGAGCAATAGACCAATAGATGCACCTGTGAGAAGAGTAGACAGAATAAAAAATATTTGTAAAAGGAAGTAGGGGAAGACCAAGAAAACACTTCGTGGAGAACATTTAGGCAGGACACAATATATGATGGCTTTGCAAAAGATAGTGCTATAGGCAAAGATGAAGGAAGAGCTAGCATTCTTGTAGTCATTCCTAGAGTGGGATTAAAGATTCTGATGATAGTAATGAACATGATAAAAGGACAAAAATCCTATACAAAATTCACATTGTTTTGATCTACAATTCACTTGCTAGTTGCTATGAGGAAGTAAAACAAAAGAAATTGGAAGCAAAAGGAAAACAATCCTCATTGAGAATACTTGGAAAATAATCCTCATTCAAGGTATAAGGGTATCTCTATATACAATAGTCCACCTCTTTAATGGACAATTAGGATTGATTTTTATTTAAGGGTAAATTACACTCACACCGACTAAGGTTAGGAAAAATTCAGGGACTTACCTTCTACTTTGAGAAATTACACTAACCTCCCCTCGAGGTTAGAAATTTGGAAGTCAGTGTAATTTCGGAAAATAGAAGGGAAGCCCCTTGAATTTTGCCTAACCTTAAGGGGGGTGTGAGTGTAATGTACACTTATTTAACAACTACAATACATTCCCTAGATTACTTAGATCTCCCATTTAGTAGTTATAATTATTCCTAACACCACTCCTTAGATAACTACTTCACAATGAATAGGCCTAATCAAAATCTTACCAAATAAAAACTCATGGAAAAAGAAGGTATATGGGTATCTTTAATTATAATAGTCCACCTCTTTATTGGATTTTGATTCCACCATTACAATACATTTTGTAGATTATTAAGTTACTCTGAGTGATCATCCATTAATAATGATAGTGTTGGGACTTTATCTCATCATTCTCTCGTTAAAGAGTTGTGTCAAAAGGGCATCTAGTGTAAAATTTTGCTAATTGGCATGTTGTGTTCTTTTGTATGGATTTGTATTGTCAATGTGACTTTTAAAAGTCAATTGGTATTATGGATAACTATGCCACTAATCATAACTTGGTTAAGATACGATGCAATAGATGATGATGGTCATCCATTAATGATAATTATTCACTACTCTCCCCTTTAAATAACTACTTTAAAATGAGTAGGCCTCGTTAATATTTTTTTGAATAAAACTCTTGTGAGAAAAATAAATAAAAAGAAGAAGAGTAGGCTATTCTCACGTGGTTAAATAATCTTTTCTCAATATATATATTGTATGCATAATATCTTCAATTGTTTTGCATGAGTAATCCTTAAGTCGATGCATAATAATATTAGATACCAACTTCCTAAATATCTTAGTTGATAAAACATTTTGTGAATAAATTTTTCTAAATTATTACTTGACAATTGTATTTGTCAAACCTCAGTATCATCATTCTACTGAAGTTCATATGTATTAAAGAAATTCAGAGAAATATGTTTGGTTCTATCATTATCATGTGGCATTTTTTTTTTTTTTGTATTATACGCCACGTTGTCCTTTTAGAACACTGTCTGCATATTCTTGAATCTTGAGTAAATATAGCTCACACTTCTTTTGACATACTATACCATGAACCTGAACCAACTAATATTAAATACATGACTTGGGTATATAATCAGTATCTACATATCCAACTATTTGCTTGGATTCGTGTGGGATAAAATAGCCCGTATCAGTTGTACCATGAAGATGACATCAATTATGTTTGATTTGAGTCCATTCGCTTTGAATTGGTACTAAATTTAAACACGAATGTCATTGGGTCTGTAGTGTTTTGTATCAGACGAGTGCTGGTTGGAAATGAACACGGAACCTTTTTGGTTGTTTGTTTGTTATTTTTTTTTCCCTGATGAAAACCTCTTTAGTTAATTGCTTTGCTTACGCATTATCTTGTTCCTTTAGGACTTTTAGTGCATGCCTAATATATTGTCTCCTTATCTAAATCTTAAAAAGCTTCAATCCACATGCCAAGAATTGGGTATCAAGTTGGATCAGATCGGTCAGAATGGTACACAGTTGAGCGACTTCTGCGGAAATATGCTGCATTATATGGCATAAAGATTTTTGTGTACGTTTCTCTGTCTCTCCCTCTGAAATATATCAAACTGTTAACGTATAATGTAACCTGAGTTCTGTTACTTGTGATTTATATAGGTATTATCACCAGCGTTCATCCTGAGGCCAGTGGCAGGACAGAAGGGTGTATATGTCAATTGCCAACAGTTGATCATGGTATTCCACCCATCCTTCAATGCTTGTGGATATATGTGCCTTTGCTTTGCCTTTGATCACTTCCACCGAGCAGGTTGCTGCTTCTGGTGTAGTGCCGCCTTTCCTCCGTGGACGGTGAGTTGGTTTCCTCATGGAAACGTATAATAGTCAATGTGTCACCAATCTTTGTTACTTGCTTTTGATCCTGATTGTGCAACACTGGCAAAATTCCGAGAAATCAAAGTAATCTAAGTTCATCGAATCGCGCTTATAATATAACTGCTAAGGAGGGCGGGAGCATTCATCAATCATCGTCAACCACAACCACAACCAGCTCAAATTCATTTTTATAAATGATGCCATGGTAGATTATGGAAAACCTTTTTTAATTTTTCAATATGGTTGAATCTCCATGAAATGGAGAACTCAAATCTTTAATTTTTTTTAAATTTTATATTATGAATAATAAAATATTTTAAAAAAAGACATTTTTAATTTATTTAAAATGAATGCCATTGCTTTTTGAAACATAAAATGTCAGAATATATAAAGTTGTAAAATCAAAGTTGAAAGTTTAAAAAAGATTGTTTTGATTTTATCTTTTTTGGTTGGGGTTGGGGCTTATTTGGAGTGAAGTAATAGTGATATTTTTTTTTCCATAACACTGCAATGGTGTTTGAGGTTTTAGTTTGAAATTAGAAGATAATAAATAGCTACTTTATTCTCCAAACTTTATTTCAATTTACACATCTAATGGCCTTTATTTCAATTTTATCATTCTCCAAATGTTTTCTTTTTTCTATTTCAAATTTAAGCACTACATCTATTAAATAGTTGTAGTGACTGTATTTGATAAGAAATCCGTGTTCAATATGATAATATGATAAAAAAACAATATAATCTCCAATCATTTAACTGGCTAATTAACCTATCCAAGCAAAAAAGTCCACATCCCTATTCATTGCCAGTTTTGTAAAATCTACTAATGTGCACAAATTGAAAGCCATTTTCATCTTTAGAGAGCCATGCAACAAAGTTTGTCAAATTCCATTAGATATGTTACATTTGAGGATACATGCATTCATAACAAATACTAGCTCATATATTTGAAAGCAATGGCATAATGTTTAAAAGAAAAAGAGAAAGGGCTAGGCTTAGCTAAGATTAGTGGCTATTGGTTCTCCCATGCAAACAAGACAAAAAAAATATACGTTCATTTGATTTGACATCTAAAACGTCAAGAGGGGTTAAAATTAATTGTGTGCAAAAAAATATACATTTATTTGATTTGACATCTAATAGGTGAAGAGGGGTTGAAATTAGTTGTATTTTAACTGTGAACATATATAGATAAAAAAAATTAGGTATAATTAAGAGAAGTTAATAAAGATAATATGAATTGAAGATAAATTAAGCAATTTAGTAACAAATCGAAAAAGAAAAGTTTAAGAGATCTTATAAGAAGTAAGCAAGTGGAATTTTACTTTTTCGTTTCATTTAAAAATAAGATAAATATATGAAAGATAAAAAAAAAAAAGAAGTGAAAACAAGCTTCGAAAAACATAATAACCTCACTATTGATCATTTGTGATGGTTATTAAAAGTTTGTTATTACAATACCAAATTTGTTTTTGGTATTGAGGTAAATTCGTAAAATTCTTTTTTATCTAGATATAATATGTCACATGCATAAAAGATATTTTATATTGATCAATAACTTTGAAATAAAATTATCTTACTATTTAACTTTATCATGACACTTATGAATATATATATATATATATTATATAACTTAATGAGTTGTTCAAAATTTACACATTTATTTTGTTTAAATGTTTCAGATAATGCTCCACTTACCACACCTATAAGGATCTGAGATGAAAGACACATAAATTCAAATGACTTGGCTATATTAAAATAAAAATAAAATAAAATGTTAATACAAAATCTACCTCTTGAAATAGTTTTCTCTCCTTTCTATTTCTTTTTATTTTGTAACATATATATGCACCATGTTTTAAACTACGTGTAAGTTTCTTTCTCTTCCCCCACCCTTTTTTTACATTGATTAAATAATACTAGCAGTAAGCAGGAAATTCTGTTTCTACCTTCTTTCCTAAATCAAATAATAACAATAATATATATATATAAATATAATTGTATGCATCTAAGTTTAATAAGTTTTCCTTCAAATTTTTTGAATCATGACATAAGATATTTGGGATTATCGCCCTTGCACAGTCACCCGCCGCTCGTACTCTTGATTTCAACAAATGAGGTAAATCGCAAGTGAAATCTTTGTCTACTTTGTCTTATTGCGCATGACAAGGAGCTGAATCCATGATCTATTGATACGAATCTCATCTTATCATGACCCAATCACTTGATCTATGTCCTGAGAGTTGTGATATAAGATATTTGTTAAATTTAAATCTTGAGAAAGTATCAAGTATAAAAAATATTCATTTAAATATATTAAAGTAACACCAACAAATCTATGTGAGATCAGTAGGGCCTTTTTTTCTAAATAATAAATTTTAATTATATATTATAGTTGAAGTTAGTAAGATATATATGCAATTTTTAATAATTTAAAATTTTAGGTTGTCAATTATTATCTTTAGATATTTAAGCTAGTCATGACAAATTTTTGTTTTTTCTTTTTGACAAAAATTTTCAGTATAGAAATAAATTCACAAAGTGAAGTAGAGGTGTTACAAAAAAATAATATTGATATTGAGAACAATGATTTACTAAAATTTTAAATATTAATCTCGCCATATTAATTCCTAAATTAGTGCAGGAATTACACTTTGGAAACAAAGAATGGTAAGTAAGAATTAGTTCTCACTTCTCAAGACTCACACCCAACAAACTAGTTTAATTCAAGAAAGGAAAAGAGTGTTAACCTCTTCAAATTCACACTTTCCACCAACAAGAACCAATAACCATACTAGAACTATTAAACTATGCCTTCTCTCAAGCTCATGCCAACCTGCCTTGAATCAAACCTTCTCCAAGAACAAGTGTTGCCCTCATTTATACTTTGCCAATCTCATCACACCTTTTCACCTTTTCATTGAGATCTCAATTTCCTAAACTTCGTTCTCTATTACTCAAATCATGTCGAATGCTAATAGCACCAGTGGCGCTCCAGAGCAACATTATCCTTCATGGAAACGGGTCCCCACGCCAGGCAAAGCGACTATCCTTGCCATGGGGAAGGCCTTCCCCAGCCAACTTGTCCCTCAAGATTGCCTAGTTGAAGGTTTCATTCGAGACACAAAATGTGAAGATTTGGCCATTAAGGAGAAACTCGAACGTTTGTGTAAGTGTATTTATAATTCCTTGAACCCATGAATGTGCTAAACTTGGGTATATAGCAAAATATTTCTCGCTTTCCTTTCATCAACACCAAACTTGCAATTTGCTTCGTCTTAATTATGCATTTTATAGGTTGTTTTAGGTTTAGCGAAATTTTGGCAACTTGTTCTTTGATCAAATGCTGCAGCTAGATTAGTTGACTATGTGTATATTTCTCCATTTTTGTTAGGTAAAACAACTACTGTGAAGACAAGATACACAGTCATGTCCAAAGAGATATTAGCCAAGTATCCAGAACTAGCAACAGAAGGCTCCCCAACCATCAACCAACGGCTTGAAATAGCCAACCCTGCTGTTCTAGAGATGGCAATGGAAGCTAGCCTTACTTGCATCAAAGAGTGGGGAAGGCCAGCTGCCGATATAACTCACATAGTCTACGTTTCTTCAAGTGAAATCCGGCTGCCAGGAGGTGATCTCTACCTAGCCAGCCAACTGGGGCTGAGGAATGATGTTGGTCGCGTAATGCTCTACTTCTTGGGCTGCTATGGCGGTGTCACTGGCTTGAGAGTCGCCAAGGACATAGCCGAAAACAACCCTGGCAGTCGGATTCTCCTCACGACCTCTGAAACCACCATACTTGGCTTCCGGCCCCCCAACAAGGCGCGACCTTATGACCTTGTGGGGGCTGCACTTTTCGGCGATGGAGCAGCTGCAGCCATCATTGGCACCGATCCTCTACCTGGCGAAAACTCCCCTTTCATGGAGCTAAACTATGCCGTCCAGCAGTTCTTACCCGGGACACACAATATCATCGATGGCCGGCTCTCAGAAGAAGGCATAAACTTCAAACTCGGCAGGGATCTCCCCCAAAAAATTGAGGAAAACATTGAGAAATTCTGCAAGAGGCTGATGGCCAAGGCTGCTGGTTTGAGTGACTTCAATGACTTGTTTTGGGCCGTTCATCCCGGGGGCCCTGCGATACTGAACCGGCTAGAGAGCACCCTGAAGCTGAGAAGCGAGAAGCTTGAATGCAGCAGAAGGGCCTTGATGGATTTTGGGAATGTGAGCAGCAACACCATCTTCTATGTGATGGAGTATATGAGGGAGGAGCTAAAGAGAACTGGTGAAGAGTGGGGGCTTGCTTTAGCATTTGGGCCTGGGATTACTTTTGAAGGGATTCTCATCCGCAGCCTGTAATAGCTTGGGATTGTTTGGTTTAATCTTTGTTGAGGAAGCAATATTTGAAGTTAATTAGCAAGCAGTGAGCTATATGAGATATGGGAATTTCATTTGTTTTTATCTATGAGATACGTGGAAGAAGAATGGTTGAGTTTGTTGACGTTGGAAATTACCTCTACATGGTCTTGTCCCATCATCCGTTTTCAGAGTAAATTTCAATAATATTTTAGAAATTAAATTAATAGCATACTTAGTTAAAAAATCTATGTAGATATATAATAAATATGCAGTTAGTGAAAATTTTAAAATATAATAAATATTTCTTATATTTATACTAAATCTTATATGTGCACCATATATTATATATTTTTTTACAATAATAATATATCTTAATATATGAAGTTATTCGTAATAAGATAGAAGTAGTACCAATAGAGGAGAAGATGAGAGAAACTAAACTAAGATGGTTTGGTCATGTGAGAAGGAGACCAAGAGACCTCCTATGAAAAGAGTTGATGAAATGGAACAATTAATCAAAAAAAGAGATAGAGACAGACCTAAAAAGATTTTGAGTGAGACATTAAAATTTGATATAAAGTGTATGAATCTCAATGAAGATATGACAAAAGATAGAAATACATGGAAGTCTAAAATTCATGTAGCCGACCCCACATAGTGGGATAAAGCCTGGATATGTTGTTGTTGTTGTAATATATCTTAATCCCACTAGGGTTTAGTCTTATTTTTAAAAAGATTTGTATACTTTTATAAAAACAGATCGGCTTATTTTAGATTTTAGTTTAAGTGTATTAATAATTAAATTAAATAAAATATTTAATATATTTTGGTGTGAATTTTAATAATGTGATAATGGTTTAAATTAATGTGTTTTGCTTAATCAGACCGCCAATTCAGCCCATGGAATAAATATTCCACAAAGAAAATAAAAAAAAATAATATCATTATACAATCTAGAGAGTGCGATTTTGTTCACCCCCATTTAATGGGATTAAAATAACCCCCGTGAAAACCTAACGCCCTTTTCCTCTCCTCTTTGCTTTCCTCTTCTTCTCTTTCCTTTCTCCCCTCTGCTTCTCTCTCCTTTCTGCTTCTCCCCCTCTCATCTCAGCTTCCCTCTTCTTTTCTTTCCTTTCTGCTTCTCCCCATCTCCTATCCTCTCTCCCCCCTTTCGTCTTCTTCTCCCTCTGCTTTCCTCTTCTTCTCCGCAATGGCGCGACGAGGCGTTGCAGAGGCGCAGCTAGGCGGGGCGATGCAGCAGCGGTGCAGCGGAAGGCGACGAGAGGGTCGACGACAACGAGAGCAAAGGAAGGGGAGAGAGGGAGAAAGAGGATAGAGGGGGGAACGGGTGGGTGAAGACCCCCCCCCAAAATGACATTTTTACCCCCCAATTTAACGGGGTAAAGTTATCCGTCAAAGGGGTGAACAAAATCGCACTCCAATCTAGATGGTAAGTATACATTCTCAATTAGAACATAAAACGACGACGTTGGAAAGTTATATATAGTCGGCCGTTATTGTTTCTTCTGCCAGGAAATTTGGTTCTTTCAGAACCTAGCACTGCGCGCGGGTTACGAAGATCGGAGACTTCAATTCAAAATCGAATATAATTTTCTCAGGTAAGAGCTGCGGTGACCTCCGAATTTAGGGTTTCTTTGCTCGTTTTCTTTGTGCCATTTGCTCAATTTTTGAATTTCTTTTGATTAGGGCGTTTGGTTGAAACCATTTCAACTTTTCGGGTTTGAGATTGTTGAATTGCACGTCTTCGATGTTTTTGAATCGCTTCTAATGGTTTCCTCTGAACAACACGGTGATGGGTTGGGTTGTCTCTTGCTTCTCGGGGAATCTTGCCTGTTAGAGTGAAAAAATTGGGGCACCAACTATAAAATTGGTTTGGAAGTTTGGCTGGTACTTAACTGCCAAGATAACGGTTTCTGATTTGGGGCTCCTATTTTTAATAATTTGATTCTTTTTTATTTTTTATTCTGAATTCCCATTCCTTCCAAATTTGGGTAGCCCGGCTGTTTAAGGCTTTTTGGTTTCAGTGTACCCGCCAATTCCCCAACCGGCACTCCTCCAACATATATATATTTTTTATTGGTATGGTAGAAAGAAAATATTGTTTGTTTGGTGTGTTTTTAGCAGTTCCAATTTAATTTGGTTTTGACACTCAGAATACAAGCTTGTACCATGCTTAACTTTAGGTTTCTTTTTAGGCTCTCTAGCAATCAGTTAGAAGGTAATATGATGATATGAGAGTTTCTTAATTAGAATGCAAGTGTGGTTTTTGTGCTGGCTAAAAGTTGGTGAAATATGTCTCCAGACTTGCACTGTTGCATATCACTTTTTTTGTTGGTGTTAAATAGTCACATTTGAGTATATTCCAACCTTGTAGAGTAAATCCCATAAAGTGGTAAATAGCTGGAAACCGCTGATGCTAAATCATGCCTAATGCTTATCATGTGGAATCCCCACCCAAAAGGTCTGCGTTTATTGCTGATCCCAGACTCCAGTTCCTGTTCCACTGTACTACTTCATGCAGGTTCACACTGCCTAAATGTAACAGCCTCAATATTAAGATTCTCAGCACAGATTTTTCCCTCTTTTGCCAGTTGTTGATGAATTAAATGGTAATGATATTTGTCAAAAGAAATGAATACAATTATTTTTTCTCCCCTCAAAAGTTCAACTTACCAGCTGCTACTTTAATTTCCATTAAGTTACTTAACTGTCTAAATGATATCTAAATTCCAAGTTTTGAAAAAAGAAAGAGTTTCCCTATAATATATAGTAAGGCTTTTTGATCATATTTATTTCTTATTATGTAGAATGTGAGCTATTTTTATAAATGCATTAAAAATATTTGTTTTTTAACATGTCTCCACTATGTCATTCCTGATTTTTTTTTTTTTTTGAAAAATACCGTGTTGGCATGTCTAGAGGGGGACCCTTGGTAGCACCAAAGGTTCCTCCATTGTGACTGGAAGGTAATAGGTTTAAGTTCTGAAAACAAACTTTTTTTAAAAATTATCAAGGGGAAGGTTGCAATACAAAAATCACCCTCGCTTGACCCTCCCAAAGTGGGGAGCATAGTGCAGTGGGGATGCCCTTTACTGTGTTGGAGTGTCCTTGTCATACCATGCCCTAGAGACCATCTTATTGCTCATATTTCTTGTCATACCGTGTTAATTCTGCTGATGTTCCTTCTTATTTCTTAAGAAGGCTTTGCCTAATTGAGTACTATGTTATAAGAATCTTAATTCTGCTCGCAGTTTGACTATAATTTTTAGTTATTTACATCAACCTGATTCTTACATTATTCATCCTCTTTGCCTTCCCCCCACCCGGAAAAATATATATATATATCTCCGACTGCTTTGTGAATTTTATTGGGCAGTCTTATAATTTTTTTTTTTTTTTTGGGTGCCTGATAGCAATTTGCTTGACCATGGATCCTGGAAACATAAAGGAAGAAGAGGAAAGCATCCTGCTGTTGGTAATATTTTTCTTGTAAAATTATAGATGTAGTTGAAAAGAAAAGAATTATTTTTACTGCAAATATATGCTATACTATTCCCATTTACAGGTTATTTTTGTTATTATTTTTCTTTCTGCTTGGTTATCCAATTAACCATTTTTAATGTTCATCTAATAACAAAATGTAATTCAGGATCTTCATGGTTTTATGAAGGCTTTCAATCCCATGTGTATTTTCAAGATTCCCTGGTTGCAAAATTGGACAGCACATTTTATTTAGTGAAATTATAGAAAAAATGCTGAACATCATGTTTAGTTTCAATTTTTTAACAAACTTTGAGAAAATAAGTGCAGTTATTTTATATTTGCTAAATTCACAGTCCTAGAAAGAAATAAAATGTAACATGTTAGTGTTTTTTTGGTGACAATGAAACAGACTAAATAGTTTGAGTAACTGTGTGCAAAACAACCCCAAATATCAGATAAAAAAAACTCCATTATTTTGGAACTTATTGCTATTCCTGACATATCAAGATGGATCAGCATTCACCTCGTACTTGACCTTTAACTTGGAACTCCTCTTAAGCATTCTCGTTCTTAGACTGGGGAAACATGTTGAAGTTGGGGGATTCAAAAATCACCTTGGATAAATTTAAGGAGAAGGCTAAGCTTGCTAAAGGATTGGAAGTCAAGACTTAGAACCCCAAACCCAGTAGTTCTGGCAGAGTATGTCTATGATGCAAGGTATGCCAGAATCATTTGATTTGTGGACATGACTGAGAAGATCAAAAGATTATGTTTAGTTTGGCATTCCTCAGTCTCTAAAAAGCCCATCTGAATTTGTCTTAGGCCTGGTTTCTAAGCTTTCTAGAAAGAGATAAAAGTATGTCACAATTGTGAAGGGCAAGCTTGAGTAAGCATATTAGCATCTTTCTCTAAAGACTCTTCTAGCCTCCCAGCTATGTAGAAGCTTACTTGATTTCAAATACAGAAGCTCTTGGATTATTGGCTGAAGGGAATTTAATGCCATTTTGCTCCTCCTTGAGCTAATTGCCTGCTGGTCAACATCATATTTCATTTTCCTCCTGCAACAGATACAAACAACCCTCTGAAAGGCTTCCATATTTTTTGGTCTATGTATAGTCATGTCACATGCATAAGCATCCAGCTTAAGGAGGGGGGAAAAAATCTCGTCATCAGTTAAATATTCACCGAGTCTTCACCACATTCTATCATGTGAAGTGCCAGGCTCATTATTGAGACTGCGTGATCTGTTCAATGTGTTTCCCAAATGCTTGAGGATCATTTTGGTACTTTCTTTTGGAAACTGACACAGGATATCTCATCTTACTCAGAAATGTGAACTCACACATTATTGTAGCAAATTGCAATTTATCTACTTGTAATGGACTATGAATCCTAAACGCCCTTATTTCTTAAATAAGCTGCTTTTCTTGTGTCTTTTATGAATTATTTGACCAAGTTTCCTAACAATTAATTCCAATCGGTTTAGCAATCCTAAATCTTCTCAGCTCTGTTAAGTACTCCAAAGTCCTTCTAAGAACTGTGATTTTGCAGGAAAATAATGATGGATTGAGAAATGAACGGGTCATCCCCCAGCTATTTACCACTGTACCATCTCTAAATGAAGCTGCTTCTTATCTTGCAGAGACAACTTCATATATAACTCGATGTTTTTCTGGTAAGCGCACCCCCCCCCCCCTGCTGCCTTGATCCTGCAGCCCGGTTAATGCTAGGTTGACATACGGATACAGTTGTTGATGAAGTAAATGATTTTTATTAAAAGTATATTTGTAGTTTTCTTACTCTTATCTTTTTTTTGTTTCATGGTATTGCAATTTTAATGATGTAATACTAGAGTTTAAATTGTTTAGATAATAGGCAAGGATAGTTATTCTGGTAGATACTATTATTAGGGCTTTGTATGGTCACAGTTGCTTGCTTAAGGATGAATAATTGAACTTAAATATTTGGAGGAGCTTTTGATGTAGAACCTGAACCAAAGAAGCAAGAGTAATCCCGATTACTCGAAACCAATATTAATATTCAATATTATTCATCAAAGTTTGTTCTTCAGTACTTCACTAAAGGATTATTTATAGATAACTAATAGATAAAATCCTATTGTAACTAGGATTCCTTGATATAATCTAATTAAGATTATAAAGATAATCCCAATCTAAGTAGGATTCTATGAAATAAAAGAAACTAAAAGAAAATAGGAAACTAATTAAAATAAAGAAACTAATGATATTAATTTATACTTTTACGCCTAAAATATTATTTCCCAAAATATTTGTCTCTACGATCTTCATGATTCTCCCCTAGTTGAAAAGAACTCAACTATAACAAGTTGGATTGTAAATATACTCCAAGAGCTTAGGATCTAGGACTCAAAAATCCTCTTTAGAAATCCAAGTATTATTTGAATCTGGTTAATCTTTCATTTGACAAGAAATCATCGATAACCACCACCATGGGAAGAAGCTACAATCTCATTGTCAAGCATAACATCAATCACACCATTTTGCTATGGTATGCGTGGGATACAAGGAACTTGGTGACTTGCCAAAACACTAGTAGGCAAGAGAGGAGGCTCAAATGTACCTCGATAAGGAGTTAAATCTTCCACATTGAATGATGCAGTCATTGTTCCTGTTTGAAGACCCGACCTGTCCAAGATCCGGCCCAAGGTCAACTCAACCTAAACTGGGCAATCCGGAACAACCCAAACAGTAGCAGAACAGTAACAAAACAGTCCAGGGGGGGGCCGAATTCCATAGGGTTGAAACTTCATAAGTTTTTAGGATTTTAATACTTCATATGTTTTAGGGTGTTAATTCTATTTCTTGTTTGTTAGGGTTTTACTTCTTTTAGGATTCTAGTTAGATTTTATTTACAAGTATTAGATAGATTAGCCAAACATTATATATATGCTTAGAAACTAGGGTTTGTAATCAACTTTTTATCAATTCAATTACAGCAGCCTATTCAGGTTTCTTTCCAGCAAAATAGGTTTAGTTTTGCGCCTCTTTGAAGCCAAGCTTCAACCATTGAAGCTTGTTTTCAAGGGTTTCTTTTGTATGTTTCTTTACACACGCGTTACACGTTATGTTAGGTTGTATCAGAGCGGTTAATTAACCAATTAGATGGCCAATCTTGAAGGTAACGGTAACAACCAGCCTCGTGACGGTGATCAAGGTGTCATGTACCGTGGGGATAAGGGTAGTTTTGTAATAAAATGTAATAGAGGGACTAAATAAGAAAGGATATAGGCAGAGTTAGTTAGCTACTGAGGGAGTAGTACATAATTTGTTGTTGCTATGCAAGCTTGTACATTCCCTATAGCTGTAATCGGTTACAGCGCGTGAGGAGGGAATCCTAGCTATATATGGATACTCTCTCTCCCTCTTGAGTATCATTGAGAAGTAATACCACTATTCTATTGAATTCTCCCTTAATTCTTCCTTTCTCAATTCTTTCTGATTTCCCTCTCCCATTCTCTAAAATCCTAAGTCAATCCCTCGAGACCTGACAATCTGGTATCAAAGCAGCATTCTTGGGCGTCGTGTGACCACCATGGCCGACGGGGCAAGAATGAAGCAGATGGAATCTCAGCTACAACAGATGACGACAGCAATAGCGGAGGTACAGAATCGAGTGGGAACACTTGAACTATCGATTGGAGTGGGAGTCGATTCCAGAATTGACCAGGCAATGGAACGTTGGAGGCTGGAGAGTCGCGAGCAGAGCACTCTCCTTCGAGAGCAAATGATGGAACAAATGCAAATGATCACGCGAATGTTCACCCAACAACAACCATTAAGGCTCTCTCCTGAGTTTCCTTCGAGAGACCAAACGGAGCCCATTTTTCCAGGGAGTAGGGGTAGAACCTCGACCAGGGGGAGCGTCGGAGTTCGAGTTTGATACGGACACAGTGGGGGAGAATGTAAGGGAAAGGAGGCCGGGAGCGATGGCTAATCGACACCATCCAAACTACCCCACATTGAAGCTCGAGATTCCATTATTTGAAGGAGAGAACCCGAGGTGGTGGTCGGGAAGATGCGAACGAGTATTCTCCTTATATTCGGAACAACAGAAGGTCACCATGGCTTATGCTTACTTGAATGATACAGGAGATGCTTGGTATCAAGGGTGGCTCACGGTCAAGGAGGGGAGCCCCTGGAGTGTGTTTGTAGAAGATTTGTGTGTAAGGTTCGGAGATAAATGCATGCGGGACATAATCGAAGAATTTAACAAACTCAAATAAGAGGGGACGGTCCAGGTATATCAGCAGAAATTCGAGGAGCTTAGGTTGCTGATGATGGTACATAATCCTCAGCTGGCTGAGGAGTATTATGTTTGAGCTTCATCAGTGGCTTAGGGGATGAGATCAGACCCATGGTGAAGATGATGCAGCCGCACACGGTGAAACAGGTTGTTGAGAGCGCGAGGTTACAAGAGATGATTGTTGATGCGATGGCCAAGAAACAAAGGAATCAAGCGAAAGTAGTGTTCACGGGAGATTGGCAAGCTGGGAATAGGTTGCCACCCAGAGAAGGGGGGTTCCAAGGAAGAGGTGTCCTGGCTCTACCTTCCACCAACCCTACTCCCACCCCGGGAGGTAAACTAATGGAGCAGAGGCGAGTAGCTAGTTTATGCTACAAATGTGGAGACAAGAATTTTGTGGGCCACAAGTGTAAGAGGCAACTACTATTGTTGGAAGGGGAAGATGAGGACAATGAGGAAGGAGAGGAACTCTCGGAAAATGAGAGAGAGGACCGAGGAGTGATTTCATTACATGCTTTGAAAGGGGTTAGCCATAGTAAGGTTATCAAGGTAGAAGGAAGGGTAAACAACAATCCGATCATGGTTCTCATCGATAGTGGGAGTACCCACAGCTTCTTGGATGAAGCTGCGGCAAGAAAATTAGGGTGTGAAGTCAGCCATTCCCTTCCCTTATCAGTAACAGTTGCGAACGGCCTGTAGGGATTTCTTTTGGGAGATGAATGGAGAAAATTTCTCGACTGACCTGAGGTTGCTAAAGTTGGGAGGCTGTGATGTTGTGTTGGGAGTAGATTGGATGAAGGGAGTTAGTCCAATTAGTTTTGATTTCAACAAAATGGAAGTGACCTTTGAAAAGGATGGCAGCAAGAAGGTTCTAATGGACAACCCAGAGGTGGGAGTATGCAAAATCATCTCAGGTAAGAGGTTACAAAGGATACTCAAGAGCAAGTTATCGCAAATGGCTCAACTATTTTCTATCCATACCATGGGTGTTGCCCTTAGGGAGCAAGGAGTTGAGCTTCAGCTGGCGAGCACACCGGGCAGTAACCCTCATAGCCCATGGCAAGTACACGAATTTAACTCACTTAACATACTGTTAATTGAATTTAAGGACCTCTTTTCTGAGCCAAATTCCCTACCACCCAAGCGACCCTTTGACCATGCTATCAACCTTAAGCCTAATTCAAAACTTGTTACCCTAAGAGCCTATCAATACCCACCCAGATAGAAAAACTCATCAAAGATATGCTAAAAAGGTCCATTATTCAACCCAGCCATAGCCCATTTGCATCACCCGTATTGCTTGTTAAGAAAAAGGATGTCATGAAGGTTTTGTGTTGATTACCGTCAACTTAATGCTATGACCATCAAAAACAAGTTTCCCATCCCAATTGTTGAAGATCTCCTTGATGAACTAAAGAATGCTTCTGTCTTTACCAAGTTAGATCTCCGATCAGGCTATCATCAAATCAGGATGTGGTCTGAAGATATCCCTAAGACAACTTTTACCACTCATCAAGGGCATTACGAATTTCTTGTAATGCCCTTTGGCCTAACTAATGCTCCCGCAACTTTTCAGGCGTTAATGAACAAAATTTCCAAACCATATTTGCGCAAATTCATCCTAGTATTCTTTGATAACATCTTAATTTACAGTCCTACCTTTGAACAACACCTAAACCACCGGAAAATTACCTTTGAGGTCCTTAGAATCAATCAACTATATGTTAAGGAGTCAAAGTGTATTTTTGCTAAGCAACAGGTTGAATATCTTGGGCATATCATCTCCAGTTCAGGGGTAAGCACTAACCCAAGTAAGGTAATGGCAATGGTGTCCTAGCCCCGGCCGCATATGTGAAGGGGTTGAGAGGATTCTTAGGGTTAACCGAATACTATCGCCAGTTCGTTAAAGGGTATGGCATAATCAGTCGGCCTCTCACTAACCTACTGAAGAAAGATGGGTTTAAGTGGGATGCTGCAGCCAAGGAAGCTTTCTGCAAACTTAAACAGGCTATGAGCGAAGTGTCAACTCTAGGATTACTTGACTTTAACAAGCAGTTCATCCTAGAAACCGATGCAAGAAACAATGGGATTGGAGCAGTCTTGGTTCAGGAAGGCAGACCCATAGCCTTCCTCAGTCAAACCCTTGCACCAAGACACCTCGGGTTGAGCATCTATGAGAAGGAACTCTTAGTTGTGCTAATGGCGGTAGAAAAGTGGCGTCATTATCTCGAAGGGGGAAGCTTTGTAATCAAGACTGACTATGAAAACCTCAAATTTTTGCTGCAACAAAAGCTACATACACAACTCCAACGCAAAGGTATGACTAAATTAATGGGTTTGAACTATGTGATTCAATATAGGAAAGGTAAAGAAAATCTAGCAACAGATACTCTGTCCAGATGTCTTGAAGAGGGAAGTGTAGTTGCAATCTCAACTATTGTTCCAGATTGGTGCCAAGAGATCGCTGCTAGTTATTCCTCAAGTGAGAAGACTCGAGAACTCTTACAGCAACTGGTAGTAGATTCCTCATCCAAACCAGGCTACACTAGTAATGGGATGATCAGACACCGAGGGAAGCTGGTGATTGGAGAGGAGGAAGCACTAAAAAAGAGAATTATAGAGGCACTGCACGCCTCTCTCATCGGGGGACACTCGGGTATTGTAAACACCTATCATCGGGTCAAGCAACTCTTCCGATGGCCAGGACTTAAGAAGGATGTTATGGAGTTTGTGATCAGGTGTGATACTTGCAGGCGGTGCAAACCAGAGAATATGGCAACACCTGGGCTACTCCAACCTTTGAATACTCTCGAGGGTCCTTGGGAAGATATATCAATGGACTTTATAAAGGGGCTACCCAAATCAGAAGGTAGAGATTGCATTATGGTAGTCATCAACCGTTTTACCAAATATGAGCATTTTATGGGACTGATTCATCCATACACTGCCCAAGAGGTGGCCAAA
This sequence comes from Diospyros lotus, assembly GCF_014633365.1. Taxonomy (NCBI): domain Eukaryota; kingdom Viridiplantae; phylum Streptophyta; class Magnoliopsida; order Ericales; family Ebenaceae; genus Diospyros; species Diospyros lotus. The sequence goes on along the minus strand of NC_068342.1, from coordinate 11,927,689 downwards.
ATATTCCTAGACCAAGTGGTGAAACTACATGGAACACCCAAGGCTATAGTTTCTGATAGAGATAAAATCTTTACTAGTCGGCTGTGGAAAGAATTGATGGGATTGTTGGGAGTGAAATTGAAAATGTCCAGTGCATACCACCCTGAATCGGATGGACAAACCGAAAGGGTTAATCAGTGTTTGGAAATGTATTTCAGGTGTACTTGTTTCCTTCAACCAAAGACATGGCACAAATGGCTTCCGATAGCTCAATGGTGGTATAATTCCAGCCGTCATTCAGCTATAAAAATGTCCCTTTTGAAGCCCTTTACGGTTACAAACCTCCACTCCTACCAGCCCTGGCAGATAATTCAACTGTGGCCTCCCTCGATGCATGCCTACAGCAGAGGCAACAAGCCTTGCAAGGGATTAAGGAGGAGCTCGCTAATTCTCAAAATAGGATGAAGCAATTTGTAGACAATAGAAGGAGTGAAAGAGAATTTCAAGTTGGTGACATCGTGTATCTCAAGCTGAAACTGGGACACCTCAGGACACTACTTCCCCACCCCGGTTCTAAATTACATCCAAAGTTCTATGGGCCTTTTCCAGTTGTTGCAAGAATAGGAACAGTGGCATACCGGTTGAAATTACCAGAGGGTTCTAATATACACCCAATTTTTCATGTTTCACTCCTCAAGAAAGCAGTGGGGGCGCAACCAACAAGTTCCATCCTACCAAATCTTCCCCACGTTGAAGACCCTCTCCGAGAACCAATAGTTATACTGGACAGAAGAGTGATTTACACGCTAGGCGCTCCAATTACTCAAGTTCTCATTAAATGGTCTGATAAACACTTTGAAGATAACACTTAGGAGTATCTTCCGAACATCTTGAACCAGTTCCCGCATGTGGCCAGCCTTCTCCATATTTCTTATGGACAAGAAACGTTTTGAAGGGCGGGGTAATTGTCATGTACCGTGGGGATAAGGGTAGTTTTGCAATAAAATGTAATAGAGAGACTAAATAAGAAAGGATATAGGCAGAGTTAGTTAGTTGCTGAGGGAGTAGTACATAATTTGTTGCTGCTATGCAAGCTTGTACATTCCCTACAGTTGTAATCGACTACAACACGTGAGGAGGGAATTCTAGCTATATATGGATACTCTCTCTCTCCCTCTTGAGTATCATTGAGAAGTAATACCATTATTCTATTGAATTCTCCCTTAATTCTCCCTTTCTCTCTCAATTCTTTCTGATTTCCCTCTCCCATTCTCTAAAATCCTAAGTCAGTCCCTCGGGACCTGACACAGGGGTTGTTCACGGTTTGGAGAGCAATCGAAGAACAACGAGAAGTAACTCGTACCATCCAACTACAATTGGAGCAAATTAGCAACCAATTAGACGCCTTACTACAAGTTGATGATGACATGAACCAGAATATTGGCGTGAATCAAGCCGGAGCGGGAAGACCAGTCAATAATCATGTCCTTGTTAATCCTAGAAGACCAATGATGGAGGATAGCGATGATGAAGATGATCTTGGTCGTGTAATAGTTAACCCTGGTGGTAGAGAGGTTAGGAGGAATGCGCAACAACACAATTATTAGGGGAAACAATGAGTATTGTCAGATCAGTGCCTGACACAAATGAAGAAAGAAATTTTAATTTGTTTCTGTGTCTACAGGGGGTATGTCCTAACTTCTATGAAGAAAATGGATTGGGAATAGACAAGAGGCTTCATCGGCGGGCGGCGATGATCTCCTTGGAGGCTTCTCCGGTCAGATCTCCTTGGCAACTTGGCGAAACCAGATCAGATCTCCTTGGTTGGAAGCATGTGGTGCTTGGGTAGAGATTGGACGTTTCTCCTTGGCAGCTTGGCGAAAGCAAATCAGATCTCATTGAGTCCTTGGTGGGTTAGAAGCATGCGACGCTCACCCAAAAAACCGCACTATGTGATTTGATCGGTTTTCACGATGAACCAGTTTTTTTGAACGCCCCTATTTTCTACAAATGTTTCTTCTTTGACTCCGTTGTCAAATCAGTGTAAAAGGCAGTCTTATCTTGTCATGCACTGCCCTCAAATGAAAAATTAGCTCAAAATAAAACTGTGTTAGCTTCTTTTCTTTCTTTTTATGATTCATGTAAGGTTGGAAAATTGCATAAACTTCCTTTTTCTACTTTTAAAATCACAACAAAGAAACCTTTGGAATTAGTTTATTTTGATCTATGGGATCTATCTCCTATTGTCTCTATAGAAGGTTATCGTTATTATGTCATTTTTGTTGATGCTTATATTAGATACACATGGCTATATCCATTGAAACGTAAATTTGATGCCTTGTCTACCTTTGTAACCTTCCACAAGTTTGCTGAATTGCAATACCAATCCAAGCTTAAGGCCTTGCAATCTGATAATGGTGGAGAATTTCAAGCCTTTTTATCATATTTTCGTGATCATGGTATTCAACCTCGTCTAACATGCCCACATACTCACCAACAAAATAGAGTTGCTGAAAGAAAACATAAGCACATTGCTGAGATGGGTCTTACTTTATTAGCCCATGCTCATATGCCTTTAAAATTTTGGGTAGAAGCCTTTCAAACTATTGTTTACACTATAGATATGTTACCAGCCTCTCCTCTTAACCTTGCCTCTCCATTTGAATTTCTTCATTACAAATAACCCAATTATTTGTTTCTTCAACCCTTTGGATGTGCGTGCTTTCCTTACGTTCGACCCTATAATGAGCACGAGTTTGATTTTCACTCAACCAGATGTGTGTTTCTTGGATATAGTCATGTTCAAGCTGGTTATAAGTGCTTACAACCATCTGGCCGGGTTTATGTTTCTCGACATGTTCGCTTCAATCCTGATGATTTTCCTTTTCCTACTTTGTTTTCCTCTCCTTCTTTCTCCTCTCAATTTGTTTTTGCTTCTAACAATCTTTCTACTCTAATTCTTCATTCCTTTTCTTCTTCTTCCCCTCAGGTAGGACAGTCTCTATTCCTTCCTTATCTTCTTCATCTATCGTATCTTCTTCTTCTTCTGGCCCTTCTTTGTTGTCTACTTCTTCTCAACAACCTATATCTAATCCTTTACCTAAATCTACTTCTAATCTTGTTCCTTCTATTCATCCTATGATCACAAGATCTAAATCCAAACATCTTTTGTCCTCTTCTCCTCATGCTTTAGTGAGCACTCTAGAGCCTACTTTAGTCCATGATGCTCTCTTGGATCCTATGAGGAAGTCTACAAGTGGTTTATGTGTTTTTCTTGGTAAAAATATGTTAATTTGGAGTTCAAGAAAGCAGTCTGTGGTTGCTAGATCTGTTAGAGAAGCTAAGTATAGAGTTATTGCACAGGGCGTCACTTAAATTTTGTGGTTGAAGTCTTTGTTTTCTGAACTAGGCTATCCATGTTCCAAAGTTCCTATTATATGGAGTGATAATCTGGCAACAAAGAGTATAGCTGAGAATCTTGTTTTCATTCTCATACTAAACATATTGAAATTGATTTTCATTTTGTTTGTGAGAAAGTTGAAAATGGTGAAGTTGAAATTAGATATGTTTCTACACTTTATCAAGTTGTTGATATCTTCACTAAGGGTTTATCTAGAGACAGATTTCTTTTCCTATGTGATAAGCTTGGTCTTAAGTTGTCCCCTGTATCTTCTAGTTTTGCTGCTACTCCAAACAAGTTACAACACAAGACTTCTTCCTCTACGGAGTCTACTTTGAGGGGAAATGTGGAAGAAAGATAAGTTCTGTTTGTTTTACAATTGTTGTAAACTCTTGTTAGAATACCACTTGACTGCTACGGTTAGGATATTGTTAGACTGTTTAAATTATGTTGCTTTCAGTTAGTTTGTTGTAATCAAGTTGCTTAACTTGCTGCAACTTGCAAGTTGTTTGTTAACAAGGATTACCTTAATATAAATACTCAATTAATTCTTATTCCTATTTGAGAAAGGCATTATTTTTTTCAGAAACACTCCTCTTTCTTCCTCCTGTGTTTTCTCTCAATATTTCTTCTATCTTCTTTCCTCATTGCTACCTTGAAGCTCTCGCTTCATGTTTTATCGAGATCATGGTCATAATCAAATTGTGGGATATATCGATGTTGATTGGCCAAGATCTCCTACTGATAAGGAGTCTGTATCTAGATATTGTGTATTTGTTGGTAGCAACTTAGTCTCTTGGAAAAGTAAGAAATAAAGTGTTGTTTTCCTATCCAATGTAGAGGTTGAATATAGGGCGATGACCCTAACAACTTGAGAGTTAATATGGTTGAAATAATTGATTAAGAGTCATTCAAACCAAGTCTTTGAAGTTGATTTGTGACAATCAGGCCACAATGCATATAGCTTTTAATCTCGTGTTTCAGGAGAGACCTAAACATATTGAGATCGATTGTCATTTTGTTAGGGATAAGGTTCTTTCTGGAGACATTTTCACAAGGTTTGTGGGTTCTAATGATCAATTGGCTGATTTGTTCATTGTGTCACTCAGAGTTCCTTGTGTGAGCTACATGTGCACCTAGTTTGGCACGATCAACATTTATACTCCAGCTTGAGGGGAAGTGTTAAGAGGATTATGATTTGATTATAATCTACATATTAACTAACTATATATTTTGTGTATATCTCTAGCATATATTGTTTCCTTATATTATTATAGGATGCATTTTTGTAATACCTTGTTCCTACTTTTTTGTGAAATGCATTTGAGATATACTATTTTATTTTACACATTTTATGATGTTCTTTGTGATCATGGCACACCTTTTGCTTAGAAAGTTATTTAGAGATATAAGGGACATCGTTATAATTTCTCAAACTTGAGGGGATGTCCTTTGAACTTTACCTAACCTGAGGGGGTTTACCCTTTTTATTATCATCTTTCTTTTCTTCATTTTCTTGATGAATTTATGGTGTAGCACAACTTTTGCTTAGAACGTTATTTAGAGATATAGGGGAGATTGTTGTAATTTCTCAAAATTGTGGAGACATCCCTTGAACTTTACGTAACTTCAGGGGTCTCAGTGTAGTTTACCCTTTTTATCATCATCTTTGTTTTCTTCATTTTCTTGATGAATTTTCGTAGCCTGTAGGATTGAATATATCTTTTGTATAGGTTCCCCCACCCCTATGGTGGTGCTTCGTGGTATACAATCTTTACCTTTAAAAAGAATAATTCTCTGATTATTTTTTTTGTTATTTGCTTGTTTTGTCTATGTGTTTGTGTCTTATGTTTATATATAATTATTTTGTTTTCTGATGCCTGTTTTTCTGTTTAATCTGTTTTCCTGTTATGCGTTTTTCACTTGTCTTTCTTGTTGTTTTGCATAACATTTGGAAACAATTTGGCCTTTCATTGTTGTCAAAGCAGAACCTGTATCTAGAGAATCAAATGGACAGGAAATGGTTGCCTTTGCTTCCCGAGGAACTAGAGTATCTGTGGCTGGAAGTCTTGTGCCTTCAAATGGAAGCCTTCCTGCATTTTCTGAATCGTCTAATACTGCAACTAATGCTCCACATATACATAATGGGATCTCAAGGGGATTAGATGGAGATTCTTCTCAAAATGCTGGTACAGTTGTGCAGTCAACTCAGACTAGCCAAAATGGCATTTCCATTTTCCAGGGGTAATTATTTGTTTTCTTTAAATGCTCTATATGAGTATTAAGATTCAAATATTAATGTGATGTTAAACTCCAGGCACACCAAAAAAACACAATGGGTTTTGTCCCAAGATGTTCAATTAGAGAAATTGCTGAAGTTATTTATATGTTTGTGTTCATCTATCTAATTAGCTGGACTCATCTAGTGAGATTAAAGCTTGTGGTTGTTGTTGCTGCTGTTCATTTCTCTAACAAGTATACATGTCACGCTATAGTTCTTCAGTTTCTTGGTTATTTTTGTTGTACGAGTATTTATGATGTTCTGCTGTAAAGAGGTTTGGTTCTGTTTGGTTATTGCACCTAGACAGTGATTTCACTTCAGAAGTGCTTTCACATCCTATTTTCTGTAAAATCATTTTAGTTGTTTCCTCACCTGAAAGTGATTTATTGCAATAAGCCTCTCAATGTCAAAGCATATTAAAGATGTGACTAAGTATACCTTAAAGTACCTCAGAGCCATTAAAATGTTTCTGAACTGAGTGCACTGGAGGGCCAAATATGGCCTGAAGTAATGGCTAATCCCATGCCAATTAATCTTTGTTTTTCATAAAGCATCATTAAAGATTCGTGTGTGTTCTATTTTATACCTTAAAGTAATGGCTAAATATACCTTAAACTGCTCTTCATTTGTTCTATTTTATTCTTCTTTTCTTTTTTCCCCCTTCCATGAGACTGAGGGAGGTGGTCGGTCACATTTGCACAAGTGCCCTATTCTTCACCATGTTTGCACCATTATTCACCTTTTGCAGTACTAGCCTTGTTGGTTCAGACTTAACTTTTTGACTGCCAATCCCCGGATTTATAGTATTACTCTAATCAGTTTTGGGTGGGTTTGGGAATTTATCTCTTAGCCTGGACATGGTTGCGAAGTTGAGGAGGTAAAGCAGTTGTTCGACATCTTATATGTGGTGGTTTGAACAGTGGGTCCTCCTACTGCATCCTAACTTTTTGAAGTGAAATGGGATTGCTGTTGGGTTCAGCTGTCAATTGGTTTCCAGGGAAGGAATTTGGGAAGCTAAAGTCACACATAGTGGGATAAAGGCTTGATATGTTGTTGTAATGTCCCTTCAAATGTGGACTTCTCTGAATCAACCAGTGGCTATGCATGATTTAATAGTAATGTCTGAAAGACTCCACCAAGATATGTTTCTTGTTGAAGTTTATGCATCAGGTGAATTAGCTCAGGTTCAGAATTATCCAGCATTGCACCGGAAAATGTCTTAAAAGAGCAGTTTTCTGCTAGCCAAAGTATTAAGTTCTGGGAAAACCATTACATGTTTATGTGCTTTAATTTTTGGCAAGATCTAATCATTCCTGTGAACTGACTCTCCTTTCACAGAAATGAAGCATACTTTTCACATCATATATCTAGGTTTCATTGTCATGGTAGAAGATGGTGGATTCATTTCAAGTTCTGTGAGGAATATGATGAGCTTGACTCAAATGCTTGTTAGGATGTAATATGGTGTACTTGTTTTATTATATGCATGACAATAGTTTGATCTGTACTTATGACCTTTCTGGAAGTAAACTTAACCTTCCTCTTTAAGTTTCCTTCTATTTATGAATTAATTGTGCCGAAGTCAATTCCAGCCTAATTGAACGAGCACGGAGAACAGTTAGAGGGTCAGCTGATGATATAGGATGGCTACAACGTGATCCAGGAATGCCTCCAGTTGAAGATGGAACTTCAAGGTTTACAGAAATTATTGATGACATCAGGTAAAGTGAGCTTTATACCATTTAGATTGGCTTACGGCTGCCTAGCTTGGTTATTTGGTTATTAATGCAGCTTATCCATCTATCAGGCATGGTCTACACAAGTTGCCGAACTCCATGGTTTACTTGTTGGTCCCAGGTAGAAAAATATCTTCCTTGAAGTGAATAATGAGAGTTGTTAAGTGGCGGGAATTAATGCAACCAAAATTTTCTTTCTGATCTGATAACATTGACTTCTGAGAGGCATGTGGAAGATCATCTTTGATATGTGCTGCTAGTGGTGTCATTCAAATTCAATGGCATGGATTTACCGATTTAGCATTTTTCTAATATCTTTTTTGTGTAAAGTTCCATTTCCTTCTTTGAATAGTATTTCTTGCAACTGAAGAAGAATATGTTAAAACTTGCAACAATTAAAATTTGATCTTTGTCCATGTGGAGTTACATACTGGATTAGTAGAAGCTGTTGAATCCAACCTCAAATTTGAGTCACATGTCATAGTAGATTATATAATTATGCAATAACCTTGATCTAATATATCATGGGAGATCTAATAATGGGGGTAGCTTTTCAGATTTTATTCTCTGCATTGATTTCCTGCCTGGATGGGCTGCAAATGTAGATTTTTCATGGGAACTTTTCAAGTTCTCCTGGAAGTTATGTGGATTCTCTCTGGGAAATAGTTAAATTGGTCAAAATATATAATAGAAGTACACTATAAGATGCTACAGTTCAGTAGGTTCTTTTTCATACTGGACCATGCACTATTGGTTTGTTTTTGCATGATTACCGGAATACGAAGAAGGAAGTACTGTAGTTATCATGATTAGCATCTCATTTCTCTCTCTCTCTCTCTCTCTCTCTCTCTCTCTCTCTATGTTTTTCTATTGGTCAGACTTTAATTTTTAATGCCACTTTTATTTTACTTGTCTTTCTCAGTAGGTTGTGTTCGTTTTGGTCCACAGGTCTTTTCAGCAACCATGGGCCACTTTATTTTGTTAATACAAAAACATATTTCTCAAAGATGGGTCTGGCCTGTCATATTGCCAAGATTCACAGTGAGGTATCTTTGATTTTTCCTACATATGTGGAGCAGCTACTCTTTATATTAGATACTAAGCATCAAATATTCATTATTCAGGCATCAGTTGAGAAAAATGCCAGAGAGATAAAAGAGTACATTGAGGAGATATATTGGGGTTCCGGGAAACAGGTCTTGCTTCTTGGACATAGCAAAGGGGGAGTAGATGCTGCGGCAGCTTTATCCATGTATTGGGCTGATTTGCATGATAAGGTTGCTGGGTTGGCATTGGCACAGAGTCCTTATGGTGGTAGCCCAATAGCTTCAGATATCCTGAGAGAAGGACAACTCGGTGATTATGTTAATATACGGAAACTCATGGAAATCCTGATCTGCAAAGTAATCAAGGTATGTATCCTTGTTTTTCCCAACATTCAATTTATTAACTTTCTTATTGGGTCTTTACTGGTGTTCGTATGTTTTGTCTGTACTTTTAATATTGTATCTTGTATCTGATATGTGCTTTCTATTGTCTTTAGAGATCATTATTGACAAGAGTTGTCTCTAGCATTTTCTACTACTTGTAGTATCTGAACACTCATATCTTGTCAAAAGAGTGATTTCTACCTCTAGATGGAATTAAAAAGTTTATTCATTCTTTCATTTTTCAAATGAACTTAGAATGATAAGTAGCTTATTTGGAAAACCACAATATGAATTGCTAATGGAATTACCATTCATCCTGTTAGGAATTATATATATGATGTGGATACAGGATACTAGTGAGCGAAAGAGCCATAGATCAATTTCTTCACAATTATTTTCTTACTTATCGTTTCATTTATTTTATTCTCGTTATTTTTTCTTGAATTCCTTTCAGTGGTGTTGTTGGAGAGAGGGGTCACTTGAGGCATTTAAATGTCTTGCAGTATAATCTCTTACCTGATTTCTTCTGATAATGATTTCTTGTTGAAGAACCTACGGACTACAGTCTGTTCAAGAAGCAATTTTGCATTTTCAACTGGGTTTACTTGCTTAACTTCACAAGCACGTGCAAGTCTTGCTTAGAAGACTTCTAATCAAGAAACAGATTTGGGTTTTTGCGGAATGTAGATCATTTTCTGGGTTTAACAGGAATGAGAACTCAACACGCCATATGTTCTAAAATGTGGTACGATCCCAGTGGTAGTGTGAGGACCATAAGGTACAAAAATTGTGATTCCTACACAGTTGAAAGCCAACTGAAATGATGTAATGATCAGGGATACCACAGGCCTAAGGATTTATGCACTCTCAATGTAATTTTGGTAGTTGATATTCACATGCATAGAAATCTGATTGGCATGTGAATCATCCATTTGACTTGAAGCTGAAACATCCTAATCTTTTTGCATCTCTTTTAAAGGGTGACCTGCAAGCTCTAGAGGACCTGACTTACACGAAGAGGCAGGAGTTCTTGAGGAAAAACCGTCTGCCAAGGGAGCTCCCTGTTGTGTCGTTCCATACAGAGGCCAGCATTTCTCCTGCAGTTTTGGCTACAGTATCTCGAGTTGCACACGCAGAGCTCCCGATGTTTGGCCCGCTATCTGCAGGGGAACCCGCCATACTCCCGGTGGTGATTCCCCTCGGAGCTGCAATGGCTGCCTGTGCCCAGCTACTTCAGACAAGGTATGGAGAGAGGAGCGATGGGCTCGTGACTTGTCGCGATGCCGAGGTCCCAGGGTCGGTCGTGGTACAACCAAAGCGCAAACTGGACCATGCTTGGATGGTTTACTCGTCCTCGAATGACAATCCTTCTGAAGCAGATGCCTCCCAGGTGTGTGAGGCTCTGTTGACTTTGGTTGTGGAAGTAGGACAGAAGAAAAGACATGAGCTAACCAACAAGGATGAATGAGGAGAATTCAGTTTTCATTCCATCAATCTACATTACCCATATCTTTCTTTGTTGCATTATTTTGTCTATTCTTTGATATGTTGTCCTCTACCAATAATTGTGATGTTTATATAGGCTTTTTATGTCGAACCTTCAGCCTAGTTTGATTTTGATATACGAAAACTTGAATGGAAATTTGAAGTCGCAACAAATATACCAGCTATCCACGATGTTTAGCACAATTATAAGATACCTTTAAAAAATACAAGTATAATGACTATTTTACCTCCCTTCTCTCAGGGCATCTCCAACCAGCACCAAATTTGGTGCAAAACGTCCACTATTCCATCTCCAATCCAGCGCCATATTTGGCGTCAAATTTGGTGCAGTGAACAGTGTTGCACCAAATTTGGTGCAACACTGCAATTGCACTATATTTGGTGCAAAACTTTTGTTCCCAATTTGCCTCTAGATTTCAACTATACAAAAATTCTAATTCCTTTTGTATCCCATTCTATATTTTTATAAACTTTTTAATTTTATGATTAAAAATTTACTCTTTTAAAAATATGTAATTTGTAGTTACTCTTTTAAAAATATGTAATTTGGTGCAGTGAACAGTTTATTTATTTAATATTAATTTACTCATTTCCCGTTAAAAATATGTAATTTGTAGTTATTAAATTTAGTACTAAAATTAAATATTAAATAAATAAACTTTTAAATTAAAAAAAAAAGACAAAAGTACAAAAACACTGTTACTTTGCATCAAATTTAGTGTAGTGGGTTGGTGATGATTTTTAAAGTAGTGTGAAAGTTGCATCAAGTCACACCAAATTTGAGAAATGGGTTGGAGATGCCCTCACATTTCAATAAACTTAAAAAAAGAAATACCTCTCAGCTGTTGTCCAACCGTTGGTGGGTGAACCTTACCTATTGCTAGGGTTCTATCAGTTGAACCTAGCAATGGAGGGAGAGATGGCACTGGCCACTAGGCATGAATCCACCAATGGTTGGCTTTTTGTAGAGAGAGAGAGAGAGAAATTGGGGGGGGGGGGGGGAGGAAGAATGAGAGCTTTTTTATTATTTTAGAAGACAGAGAGAGAGAGAGAGAGAGGAACACAGAAATAGAATGAGGGAGAAGAGGTGAACGGTGGAAGCTCCTTTGTAATGTTAGTGAAAATGGCAGTGGCGAGTAACAGTGAGTGACAAAAGTTTTTTCCTGCTCTAGTTCAGAGGCTGCTTGTAGGGTGTTCAAAAAAATTATTGTACTGTGAAAATAGATTATACCGCACATCATCGTACCATATTACACGATTTTTTGGAAACGGTTTAAGAAATTTATAAATCGTGTGATTTGCGATTTGATAAAAAAATTTCGATTTTTAAGTGAACTTCCGACTAGTTTAAGAATATAAAAATTAAAAAATAAAACAAATTATGCTTCATGGACTTTAATACTTATGACATATTTTGAAAATATGATTAAATTTTTATTTTGATTTTTGTAGTTTGTTTAAACTATTTACTAGTATAGTGTTTTTTTTCTTTGTAAGAAAAAAAAAAGTTAATTTTAAAGTGAAAAACTCAAAATATGTTAAAATGATGAACCAAAAAATCTTTAGGCCCAATTTGTTAATCTACCAAGCCCAATAGAAAGCCCACTCAGGCAAATCGTGAAATTCGCACCATATTTTTCAGTGCAATTTGGTGAGATTTATGGAGATCAAATCAAATCATGCGGTTTGGAGTAATAAAAAATTACACATATGGTTTGGCATATTGAAAATGACTTAGACCAGTCAAATTGCACCATAAACACCATTAGTTGTTTAGCTTATTGTTGTTTTTTTTAATTATAAATTGTGTAAAATTCAAAAGCTAAGTAGCGTTTTAATTGATAACGTGTTTAGATAAATGTATTTTAGACTATTATTTATATAATTATGTGTTTGATTTGAAAAAGATGATAAACTATCAAAACTTGACAACAAAACTAAAATGGATATGTTGTTAAATAATAAAAATAAAATGTATAAAAATACTAATTTTTAATAAAATAAATTATAAATTAATGTCCAACTGATAAAATTATATTATTAAATGTTGATAAATTATATATAATTATTAAAAAAAATTATTAATACAATGTTTTATGTTTAAATTTAGGTTTAATTTATAAATATATTAAATATTTAATTCAATAGACATTAAAAATATATATATATTAAATATATAAATATATGTTAAATATATGTATGTATAACGTTAAAGCTAATATATATTATGTGTTATATATATATACACACACATACATACATATAGTGAAGGGCAAAAAGCAGCGATCAAAGTGACAGAAGAGGAGATGGGCGATGTAATGAGGCAGCGATGAATGCGATAGGAGGCGACGATGGATGTAGAAGGAGGAGATCCAAGCAATGACGTTGGTTTGGAGGTGGTGACTGATCTGCTAAAGGCAACAATGAACATGGCTATGGAGAAGGCGACCAGAGAATAAGATGGGAGATAATGAGAAAGAGTAAATATTTAAATTGTGTGAGGGCAATTTTGTAATTGACATGGTCAACGAAATAAACTACCAAGAGCTTATTTGAAAAAGTTGTGGGCGCAGCTTATTGAATAAACTACTAAAATAATGTGTAAGATTGGTAGCGTTTAAGTTCTTAAATTTTAAAAAATACTTGACAAAATAAGTCATGTAACTTATAAGTTAAAAGAATAGCTTACAAGTGGACAAACCGGTAAGCTAAACACCTTCAGTGGCTTTAAAATAGAAGACTTGCGGTTGTGTAAATTAGTAGCAAGTTGGTAGCATTTTTCTTTTTCCGTTGGCATGCGACCCTATATGATGGCCAATGATGGTTTATGTAAAATAGGTCATCTTCTATAAGGAAAATTGTTATATAGATTAAGAGATTGCTTTGCTTATTATTTTTTAATATGACTTTTAAGCTTTTCTACTTAAAAATTTGTGTAAAAGTTTAAATCTATATAGTATTTAAAGCGATAACGTGTTTAAATAAATGTACTTTAAACTGTCATTTATATAGTTTTGTATTTAGTTTAAAAAAGTTGATAAACTATCAAAACTTAACAAAAAAAATTAAAATAGACATATTGTTGAATAATACAAATAAAATTTATAAAAATATTAATTTTTAATAAAAATAAATTATAAATTAATGTCCAACTGATAAATTTTTTACCATTACATGTTAATAAATTATATACAATTATTAAAAAATATATTAATACAAATGTTTATGTTTAAATTTAGGTTTAATCCATAAATATATTATATAGAGAGAGAGAGAAAGAGAGTAGCAGGGGATGGAGATGACGGTGATGGCAATGACGATGGGCTGGAGGCCACAAAGAAGAAGATGAAGGTGACATAGATGGCGACAACAATGAGGCTGAAAGCGACGATTGAGATGGAGATGGCAACGAGAGAAATAGATGGGAGAGAGGCGACAATGGAGATGAGAGAGTTGAAAATATTAAAGTTCTTAAAAAGCAAAATTGTAAAATACTTTATCAACGAAATAACCAGATAACAGCGTTTTGAGAAAAGTTTGTGGAGAGTTTTTTTACAACGTTGTTAAAATAGCATTTAAGTTTAGTAGCATTTAAACTTTTTAATTTTTAACAAACGTGTAACTAAATAAACTATACAACATTTAAGTTTTGCTGACAACTTATAAGCGGTCAAATCGCTACCACTTTCTAGATCGGGTTAATCTCTAAACCCCATTTCGAATGTGATCAATTGTTAGAGAGAGATTGAAAAATGAAATAACTTTTGACATTTTAAAAAGTTTAATTACAACTATTTAATAGCAGGAATATTTGTTGATATATAAGTTTTAAACTTTCATATTGGTTTTTGTAATTTCTTAAAATCAAATAGGGATTTTTAAAAATTTACCTAACATTATTGAGAGTTGATGTAATTTCTTAAAAGAATAAAAGAATCCCTAATTATTATCAATTACTACAGTTCACAATAAATTAGTGAGATTTGAGTTCAGACTTGTCATTTATAAATAAAAGTCAAAAAAATCTATACATTAGATACTTTGTATAAACAAACTAAAGATTAATATGGGCTTAATTATTTTTTTCTCAACATTTACGATATTTTCAAATGTTGAGAATTTTTTCTTGTATCGACTTCATGCAAATGTAAAAATAAATGTCACAATGAAATTTTTTGATCTTTTTGGGGCTAAGTTCATTCTAGACGTTTGTAAAACACTAAAAATTCTCTTAATTCTTATAATGAAAATTCTCATACTTCTTATGGGCTTAAAACGTTTTAAAATGTTGAGAAATTCTTCAAGTCAACAACAAAATATTAGGAAGATATGATTTTCGTCGAAAGGAATGTGTTGCTAATGCCGTTTATAAAGTTATTTGAAGAAATCGATAAACTAATTTTGACTTTAAAAATAAAAGTGTTTATAGTTTATGGTTTAAGCAAAAACCTTGCTATTGCCAAGACGATTTCTTTCAATAATTTTGGAACTACATTAATGTGAAGGTATAATTGTTTGATCAAAAAAGATAAAGAAGTATAATTTTCTTGATATTTTATGATTATATTGAAGTATTAAATGTGTGATATTTCTCAAAATTGAGGATATCTCTTGAACTTTACCTAGCCTCGTGGATGTCCTTATAATTTACCTTTTATTATTGTCTTTGGTTTTTTTTTTTCCTTGATGAATTTTTATATCTGATAGGTTTGCTTATATATTTTTTTGTATGAGTCCTCGCATCTCTAGTTGTGCTTGGCGACGTACAATCTTTATTTTTGAAAATAAAAAGTTTATACTAATTTGTTGGTATTCTATATCGTTTGTGGATTCTAATGATTAGTTGATTCATTTGTTCACTATGTCGCTTGGTGATTTTCGTGTAAGCTATATATGCATTAAACTTGACATGATCAATATTTATGCTTAGTTTGAAAAAGAGTGTCAAGATAATTATGATTTAATTATAATTTACATATTAAGTAATTTTATATTTTGTATATCTATAATATATATTATTTTCTTATATATATGATGCATATATGTACGTAATATCCTGGACTCATTTGCAAAATACATTGAGAAATACTATTTTATTTTACCCATTCTATGGTGTTCTTTGTGAATGTGTATACTTAGAAAGTCATTTAAAGATATATAGGGCATTGTAAGTTTTCTTTTTTGTTTAATAGTTTTATCGTTACTTATGAGACTTAAAGCTTCTTTTTCCTATTTTGGCATCCATTGGATTATGCTCACTTTGGCGATAAATATTTTTATTTGCTTGAAGTTGGTGTCCCTTTTATCATTAAGAGATTTTTTTGAATTACCATTACTATATGGGCTAATAACATGAAAAAAAATAAATCTAATCATGTTTTTACAATTTTATCCAAACATTTCAATTTTAACAATAAATATTCGATTTGGTCAATTAGTTGTAATTTTAACCATGACCCAAATCCGATTCAAAAAACATGTGCACCCGCTAATGTGGCACGCCACTTGGTGTTCTAAAATATTTTGAGTGAGCCTCATATTGACACACGTAAAAAAAAATAAAATCCTACATTATATAGATATTATATATATATATACACACACACATATAGAGGGAAGACAAGTAAGAGATGGAGCGACGACGACGAAAGAGGAGATCGAAGCGACAATGCTAGGCTGAAAGCGACGGCCGATCTCCACCACCACCATCATTCACGGCGCCGCGTGTATCAAAAACCTTAGCCCAAAATGCCGCCCCCTCTGCTATTCAAAATGTCGATTTAAAAGTTTGTGATGCAAGGCGATTACGTAAGGATCAAGACCATAAACAGCTTGTGAAGCGGGTCTCCAAATCTCGACAACACAATCCTCGATAAGTAATTTCTTGGTTGTGTCTAGTGGGACTATGACTGTTGTTGATAGCGGCGAAGTGGTGGTGCTGTTTTGCTCGAGCCCAGACGTGATTGTCAAAGCCAACATGTTCATAACCAAGTTCAAGGTTGAGCTTAAGTTTTAGAAATTAATTGCATCAATCAAACAACATAGGCTGGGCTTGTCAAATCTCGTCATCGTCTCATCTTTCGTAGCCTTTATCGTCGCAACCGAGAAGTAGAAATTGGTCGCCACTTCCAACCCTACGTCGTCATCGTCATTGTCACTGTCGTCGTTGCTCCATCCCTTGCCCACATTTCCTCTATATATATATATATATATATCACTCAAAATGTTTTAAAATATCAAGTAGCATGTCACATCAGCAGGCACACACATCTCTAGAATCAAATTCAGGTTATGTCTAAAATTACAACTAATAGACCAAATCGAGCGTTTATTGTCAAAATTGAAACGTTTAGATAAAATTGCAAAAATTTTAAAAATAAAAAAATCATACTATGAACCCTTATTATATTTGTGTGGTTTGGCACATTTGGTGAGAAAATAATGGCAAAGAGTCTATAGGCATGAAACATTTTATTCATTCTCCTAATGGCGTTGGCTTTACTTTTCTTTTTCTATGGTGCTTCGATTCATTCCGTTTTTATTAAGATAAATTACATCGACACCCCTAAGGTTAATCAAAATATAAAGAATACCTCATCAATTTTAAAAAATTATGATCTCCTCTGCCATTAAAAATTAGGTAAATTGACCCCAAGCATCGTCATTAGATTGCCAGCGTGATATTGGGTTCTGAGTTTAATTGGACCCTACAATGATTTTGGGTTTGTCTAGACCCAACAATTGCCAGCAATGCCATAGTTAGGTGTTGGGTGATGTGAATCCATTGATGAACCTCATTGATTTTGGGGTTTTTTTAGCCCTGGTGGTAGAAATTCAACCATTGTTGGGCAATAGTAGTGATAGTTGGGTTCATTATTAGGTTCAACAATGTGAGAAAAAAAAAAAAGAGAACAGAAAAAATAAAAGAAGAGGAAAAGCCATTGCCACTAAGGAGAAAGGAAGGTATTTTGGGTTTTATATACAATTTAATAGTGATTATCTAAATGCATGAACTAAATTGAGTTAAAATTTTAACCTTATGAAAATTATTATAATTTCTAAAACTTAAGGAGACGTCCCTTGAACTTTACCTAATCTTATGGGGTGTTCGTGTAATTTATATCTTTTATTATCATATTTATTTTCTTAATAAATTTTCAAATCTACTAGGTTTACTTATATCATTTTATAAAGATTTCTACTTCTTTGACAATGATTGATGATATATAATCAATCTTTAATTTTGAAAAAAAAAAAAAAACTCTCTAGTTATTTTAATTGTTTTATTTATATTTGTAGGTCTTATATTTATAATAGATTGTTATGTTGTTCGTGTCGAATAACATAAGATTTGTTCAATACGGACAAAATTAGAAAAGGGATTAGGCCTTACCCCACCCCACCTCCCTGCATGCCCATGTCAAGCAACATTTGTTACCCGATGCTGACAATAGATCATTACCCTATAGTTATATATATACTTATTTTGTTTTATGATGCATGTTTAGTGGTTTAATTTGTTTGGATTTTAATCACTTTTACACTATATCTAAGCTTCTAATTTAAAAGTTTTGTTTTAAAGTTTTGAATTTTTCAAAAATTCTCCTAGCCACCCCCAATCAATAGAGTTTTTGACAATTTTATGATCTGTTTATAAAGAAATTTAACTTTAACATCCATATCAAATTATTTACTAAAATATTTTTTCAACATTTAAATCTTACGTAAAATATATATAAGAACTCTGGTATAAAAGAGCTGCTCACTTTTTTAGAAAGAGGGTATGATTGACAATTTTTTATAAAGAGGGGGTGAGTTTGTGAAAAAAAGAAAAAGAAAACTCTCGTCAGTGTTATCGAAGCGGGAAATTCTATTCACAACTACAATTTTTTCTTTTCGCAATCAGCATAAGTAAAATTTTAATTTTTGCTATTTACAACCAGAGTAATTACTTTTTACAACCATCTATATTTCAAACATACCTTCCAAACACCCATCTCTCAAAATCACCCCTCACGCACAACAAACCCTCCAAACCATTTCTCACATCAAACCACTGCCTTCTTGCCGTTGCTAGAGTCGTTTGTTTCGCTCGCCCTCTTCGCTAGAGTCCCTCACTTGCAGTCACCCATCATCACAAAGCTCTCACTGACGACCATGTCGATCCCACTGACAGCTGCGATGAATGTGGTTGCACATCATCGCACCCAAATTCCAAAGTTCGGGAGCTTTGAAAACACCTGAATCCATGACTTCGAGAAAATGTAATTCTCCTGAACCCATGAATTCGAAAAAAAATGATTTTTTCCTAATCCATGAATTTAGGTGAAACACAACATATATATATATGTAATATAATATTGCTCTATATATGTATGTAATATATATGTATGGCATATATGTATGTAATATGAAGTCATTTTTATAAAATATTGTTGCATTTGTAATATTATAACTATATATATATGCATATAGTTATAATATATATATTATAACTATATATTATGAGAAAACTAAAATTTTATTATAACTATATTTTATAAGAAAACTAAAATTTTATTATATACATATACATACATATTATATGTATAATATGTATATTTATAATTATATATTATATATAATTATAATTATGTATATATATTACATAAATTATTATATACATATATATTATAATATATAATATATTATAAACTATTACATAATCTCCTGAACCCATGGGTTCGGGGAATTGATTTCTCCCGAATCTATGGGTTCAGGAGAATTAATTTGGATTCGGGGTGCATTGAACTCCTCGAATTTTGGGGTTCGGGAGTTGGGGGATGTTCTGAACTCCGGGGTTTGGGGAACCCCAAATCGCCTGAACCCCAGGGTTCAGGGCATCCCCCAAACTCCGAATCCTGGGGTTAAAGGCACCTTAAGGATATTTTTTATTTTTTAATTAATCTTATTTTTTTAATTCATCCGTCGTGTATGTAAATTATGTGATTTAATTCATCTGCAGTGTATGTAAATTATGTGATTGAACTAGTTATAAATTATGTTATTTTTAAATATAAATTATATAGATGCATGCCATTTGAAATTATTTTAATTTTTAAAAATATTAATATTTTTTTATTGTCTTATATCGTTCTAGCTATTTGAATCCCACCGCTTAAGTTTCTCATTTGTTTGGAATTTACAATATTTCATCAGGTGAAGTGAATTTTATGTTGATTAAGGAATCAACCATCTTTTTATATTTGAACTGAGAATTGAATATATATATATATAGATAAGAAGAACACACTTATTTAATTAATAGTTATACGACCTCACCAATTTGAAGTAGTCGTCCCCCATATAAGAAGAACACACTTATTTAATTAATACTTAACAAGTTTTGGACCTCACCAATTTTAAATAGCCCCGAATCTTTGGATTTGGAGACTTATGCAGTTTCCCGAATCGAAGAATTTGGGGGATCCTTGAGTTCTCGAATCCTTAAGTTCAGAGACTTAAGAAGTCTCCGAATCATTGGATTCAGGACATATTGACTCCCCCGAATTCAAGGATTCGAGGCACGATAATTCTCCCGAACTCAAGGATTCGGAGGATCCTTGAGCTCCCGAATCGAAACGGGGCACATCGACCCCCTTGGACCTTCGGTTAAGGGACTAAAATTGCCTCGTCGGTTGATTCAGTGTGATTAGATAAAAAATAATTTTAGAGATGCAAAAAATGTTCAAATATTTCATAGACTTCATCTTCAATCAATTTGTATTATTTCTCGTCGGAACATGAATACTTGTTATCTTCCTCGTCAAACTACGGCATAAACATTTGCGTATAATAATCTTCCATCACTGATCATAACTGTTAATTGGTTATGGCGAGGAGAATTGGGCTAAGCAATGTTGAATAATAGTTGATGCGTGATGTTCAGTTGTAGGTAAGTAAAGTGTCTGTGGCGATGGCGAGTGAAAAAGTTGATGCACGTGCTTGAGGAGTAATGGTGAGTGATTGAGTATCAACGATTTAAATGAAGAACAAATATGAGTTTTTATTTTAAAATATTTTAAAAATATTAAAAGTGAGTTACTGGGAAAAAAAAATATGATACAAATATAATTTTCCCATCGGAGAGGCATGCATGTTATCGCATTGATATGACAAATGTATCCTCGTAATATCGCTAGAACTCCGATTCAGCCATCTCACCACTCCATGCCACACAAAACCGAGATCCTCGTAAGATACGAGTTGGCGGGCGTTACGAATTGAACTTTAACCCCTTCTTCCAAGTTCAATATCTGGAAGCCCAGGGATTCCAAGTAGACTATATGGTTTGATCGGTTTGAATTCGGGTTTCTTTCAGTATTGTATGTGTATATGTTGTACGGTATCCAGGGGTTTGGCGATTGAGACCTGTTGTTGTGTTGTGTGACTGATCGGGATGTTCATGGAGATATAAGGGTACGTATGTTTTATTAGGGTTTATCTCTGATGGAAGACACTGGTGAACCAGATCCAGAGCGGCGTCACTTCAGCTCTTTCTCACCCACTGCCTCTACTGACAAGAATCGGCCTTTTTCGCCCTTAGATGCGAAAAAGGAGGTATAACTTCTCTGTCTCTGTTTCTGTCCTCCCCCCCCCCCCCCCCCCCCCCTCTCTCTTCTCTCTCTCTATATATATATCTAACTTTTCGACATTTGATTGCAATTCTAGATGGACTGCAGAGCGGTTCATTTTCCCTGGTGCATGAGTTTGTGAATTTGCTGGTTTGGGCTGATCAAATTGATTTAGGACCGCGATTGCAGATTGCTATCTTTCAAAATGTTAAATGAGTTGCTTTCTCTTGCTGAATGAATTTTGTTACCGGTGGACCGAATTTGGGAATCACGTCCTGACGTGCTTGTGGGTTGGAAAATCTTATGTTTCCTTCTTTGCATCTTCTGTCATACTGATGGATGGGATCACTCTTGGTGGAAGGATTGATTTCAGTCTTGATTGAAGGTGCAAGCTGAGTAGTTATTTTAAAAATCAAGCCTGGCTTAGTATTTAGTTCGGTTTATATGTATGTAATATGTATGCATATGTGGATTATGTCAGTGTTATTTTGTTGTACACAGCTTTCATGACATTTTTGTGTACGAAAATGGTTGCTTTAGTTTTTACTGTTGATTTTAAGATGATGATTTTGGTAGTTAATCAACACTATAGCGGGTCCCTTTTATAGGCTATCCTTTAGGCAGTTAAGGGTTTTCCTCCAAGCTCTCTTCGGTCTGCTTCTAATTCTTTTTCCGTAAACCTCTTCCGTTTCATCCACTTGTATGACATGCCTGTTTATTGATCTTCTTCCATTCCATCCACTCATGTGGCAGTGCATTTATTGATGTTCTTCTCATTTGTCCAAACCATCATAGTTGCATCAAACTAATCTTATCTTTAATAGGCACCATTTTATCCTTGTTACGTATGATGTTTCTAATTGCTTTTTCATTTAATGGCCTTACATCCATTGTAACATCTTCTTCTCATTGATGTTCATTTTGCACATGTTAGTACTTAACCATTCCACATTTTGGTCAATAAAACAGCCAGGACGTTTATCCATTTTATAAATGAAACATTTTTAATGTTCAAAGATTTTTTTTATTAGATAATAGACTGGATGCATTTCTTCATGTTAACCACTCGCCTTGATTCTTAGTAACATTCTCAATAAAATCACTTTTTGTTTGAATAATTCATAATATACCTAGATTGATATTTTTGTGGGAATCACTTGATTTTCGGGTTTTACTGTAATATTGTATTTACTTCTATTTTTTTCTGAACTTACAATCTATATATTTTTGGTTATGGATAGAGATGATGTGTGAGTTAGCATCCAAGTAATCGATCCCACCTAATAGAATTAAGGTTTGTTATATTATTGTTTTCACATTCCAAATATTTGGTTTTTGACTTGCTCAACTTAAAACTTGTTGATTTTAAGATGTTCCACAATAATTAAAGCTTAATATCCTCAACTTCTTTTGTCTGATCAACCAAGACAATATCACCCGGGGGTAGCATACACCAAGGCACCTTTTATTGGATGTGCTTTGTGAGTTCATCCATCAAAGAGCAAATAGATTTGGGCTTTGTGCATATCTTTACATAATTCCATGTAAAAAAAACCCTTTAGTATCTCCTTCACAAGTCCTAATGCACATCTTGACTTGATGATACATATGTCCTCAATTGGATGCTCTAGTGATTATTGAAGATATTACTCACAGAATCAGTTGTGTCTAGCATTTTATGGGATGGTAAAATCTCATTAAAATAAAAAGAAAATATTATCACATGACTATAAGACTAGCTTTATCTTATGGCACAGAATGTTGGGCATTAAGCATCAACACGTACAAGATAAGCATAAAAAATACATGACCTTTATGGTTGATGTGCAGTAAAAAATGATAGAATTAGAAATGAAACTACCTGTCATTAAATTGAAATGGTTTGTATTTAAGAGAAGATGCATTAAATGCAATTAAGGTGGTTGGATCATATGAGAAGAAGACCAATAGTTGCTCTCATGTTGTGTGGAGAATGGATAGATTGGACTAAGGTTTTAAAGAAAAGGAGTAAAGGAAGACCAAGAAAAAATTGGTAGGAATTTCTTAGGTATGATATGTGTTTAATACCCTTACAGAAGATATGGTCATAGATGGAGGTAACTGGATGGCTAGAATTCATGTGGTTGACCACTCTTAGTGGGATTGAGGTGGGTATATTATTGTTGTTGGGTATCTTGTGCAACCCTTCTCACTTTTTTGTGCTTGGGACGGTTGTAAATTGGAGGAACACCATCGACACTACAAGATGATTGCATTCATAGATAAATTGGAGAAGCAAGACAAACAAGATGATATATTTCTCAACTTTGAGTGAAAGGGCCTTGGAGACATCTACGAGAAAGAATAGAAAAATTAGGAGATGATTGGTGCTTAAATTTCCAAATTCAAAATGGGGGATGGTGGAAAGAAAAGAATCCCTAACCCATAGCTATACGCATAGGGTGTTTTTTGAAATATGTTTGGGGTATTTTAGGTATTTAATGAGCATATAAATGTATGACCTAAGCTCAGTCCAGCTGTGATTCATATTCGGGTTATGCATCTCTCACCGTACCCTACCCTTCACTATTTAAACCTGAGGTCTGTTCCTTTCCATTAGTGCTGAAGCTCCGACCCTGGTTTTCCTGATCAAATTGCCTTTATAAGGTTTGTTTTAGGGTAGCTATATCAGTTTTTGATTTTTCAGAAGACCATGGCATTCGTGCCTCTTTGCATTCCCTGTTTGGCCTTTTAGCCCTCTATTCCCAATATACCTTCTTCCGATGTTAGATCTGATCGTTCTGATCTCCAATCTCCAAGTCTGGTGCTTCAATATTTGATCAAGTGATTGAAGACTTGTTCTGTACTATAATACTGTTATTGTTTTTAGGTTTTAGGTTTGTAATTTGGCCTAGATTTATAATTTGGATTCTATTGTTCTTGTCTGAAGTTAGATCTTTGTTGATATGTGGGCAAATCTACACTGTCTGTAATCTGGATTTTGTTTTTGAAAAGAATGCCCCAGTGCGTGAGGCTTGCTGTTTTATGAGGATCAGGGGAGATTGTAGTTCTATGCAGCCTTCCGTTTTCTGTTTCTATGAAGAGTATATTTCCACAAGTAAAACCCATGGCTTTTCAATCACAAAGGAACCTTACCATTGCTACCAAGGCTTGTCCTCACCAGATTTTGTTTCTATTGGCCTGAATATCAAATTTTCTATCTAAATTGATTCTTTTTCCCTTTTTATCAAATTTATTTCTACAATTTATTTGTTAAAAAAAGACTTTTGATGTATGAAAGTGCATCAGATTTAGGGGGCATCGATCTAAGCATGGGCAAACATGCTCATGTTCTGATTGTTTAGTTTATTTATACCTGTTATCTGTTCTTTATATTTAACTGATTTGATTTATCACTTCTTATTTTATTCCAGTTCTAGTTCTTTCTCTCTGAATAGTTTTTCTTTGGAAGATATTTCATATTAAGTGCATTTATGTTCTGAAGTGGTGAAAGGTGCACATTTGGTGAACTATTGCTTATCCTAAAAGAAAAGAACAAAAAAAGATAGGGTGGGAGGCTATATAACATTCATCTTATGAATCCAGGGATACATTTTGCGTCTGGGTTACTTGTGTGTGCATTAATGTTTGGGATATCTTTCCTCAATAATGGATATCGGGAGGGATGGATATGACAAGCTATATGAAATTCATCTTCTGACTTGAAGGATACATTACTCAGTTAGTAATTGATATTGGGTGGAAGGGACCAATGTTGAAGAAACACAATCTACCAAATTTCTTTTAGTCATACTTTCACATTCATGCATTTGCTGTTATTTATAGCAAACCTGTTAAACTGTCTTAGTTCACCGTGATTGCTTACCCAAAAACATTAAAATCTTTGTTCAGTGTCGTTCTTTATTTGTTTAGTTGATACTCTGTCCACTTATCCTTGTTTTGTTGTTAAACTTATGAATCATCTGTGTTTTCAACTATTTCCTACTGTTTAAGTTTCTTTTTTCTAATATTGTGTTTTTATTTGTCTTTTGGTTTTGTTGTTCCTGCAGATGGATATTGCACTGCTTCAATATCAAAATCAAAAGCTTCGTGAGAGGGTGGAGGCTCAAAAAGCTGAGCGCACTGCTCTGGAGAACAAATTATCTCAACTAATGGAGAAACAGCAGGCATATGATGAGACCTTAGCAGCAGTCAATAGAGCTTGGGATGAGGTACCTTAGCTTGGCATTTTTGGTAAATATATTTGTATGGTTGCACAAGAATCTTGTGGCAGCATTTTTGTAACCTGTTTGATGGCTACTTCAATTTTTTCTACTAGCTGATTCATGGGTTAGAATCATGCTCTAGCGCTGGAAACTTGATAAATGTTGGACAAGAAGCTAACAAACAATTGATCCCAAAGGGTGAGTGTATCTATTTTCATTTAATATTTTATATACTTTCTGTTGGTCAAATGCATAATTATGTCAAACTGGATTGGTATCTGTACATTGTGCTTCCTTACCCATCTTTTATTCTCTTGCCAGTTTAGAGGGTTTTGGCTTGCTCTTTTTACTGTTCAAAGAAAACTTATAAGCTCTCTGTTCTTTTATGACTGTTGGCTAATTGGAAGGGCTTATAAGCGCTTCTAACAGTTTTTATTTCGAAAGCTGATACCACCTAGCTTCTTTTTGGATCGCTTATAAACAGTCTCAAAGCTTTTTTTGACCAAGTAAAAGGCCAAGATGCCCAGTTTAAAATCTAAAATTTCCATATAAGCTCTTACAGCATATAAGCACCTATATTTAAGCTAAGCCAAACACCCTCTGAGTTTTTGTTTAGTGAGATTGTATTCTTAATTACTATTTTATTCAGTGTTAGTTATTTGGAAACTAATCTGTTGCTTTTCTTCCGGATAAGGATACTAGATGATTCTGCAACTTTCTATGCATAAACTTTTAAGAGTTTTGGACTCTTTGTGAAACAATCATAAGGGCTTTGTAGGAAGAACATATGAAACACTGATTTAGTGGAACCATTTCTCGTGTTGTTTTGGCTGAAGGCATTTTTAGTTTTATTAGGTGGTAGCTTTCTTTAATATTTTTAATCTTGCTGAAGGTGTGGTTTTTTTGTTTATTCTTTGTTGGTTTCCTGTGGGTAATACTAGCCTCCGTCTGGGATTTTCTGTGTTCTTGGAGGTGAAGTTGCCTGTAGGCCAGCCATTGTACAGGTGGGTTCCTTTTGGTTTCTTATGGTGTGTATGGCATAAAAGAAATAGGAGAGATCTTGAGTGTGTAGAGAGTTTATTTTTTGTTTGAATTCTTTTTTGTGTGGTTGAACGCTGAAGACATCTTTGACACGGGAGAGAGAATAGCATGACATGCTACTTTGCCCTTTTCAACTTGTTCTTTGATACTTGATGGTTGTGATCATGCTATAATTGTGCTGCGCTAAGTAATGAAAGTTCTGAACAACTTGGAATGTATAATATCAACTTGAATTCGGTTGCGTTCTAGGCGGTATCAATTTAGAATGTATCATGCATTTGTTATGTATTTCCAGTGTTACATTTAACATGCCCTGGACCAAATGATACGCATTTATTTTTCACTTCTACGGTTACATTTTGCAGGCCACGTTTATCATTATATATACCACACGTGGTGCAATACTCAATACGTGTATAATTCTATCTTGTTTGACAGATCTATTACTGAAAACTTCTCATCAGTTGGCTAATAGAGATAATATTGCATTTATGAAGAAAAAAGTAAAAAATGCATTCTTCTAACAGAGGTGTAGGATCATCAAATGTACTTGTAACTTGATTAGTTTGATGAATTATTACACATAAATAGAAAAAAAAAATTAAAATAACCATTAGCAAATTTGTAAAAAGTTGTTGGAATTAATTTTATTTGCTTTTGTCTGTCTTTTATCTGTGAAATGACCTTTGTCTTGTTCTTGAACTGGCTAACCTAATTTCGCGTACAGAATTAGATGCATTGCTGCACTATTCAATCATTCTAAGGATCATTAATTGAAATCTCTATTTAACTATTTATGGACAAATTTAGTTTTCGACCACGTCCCTGCATGTTAATGGGTTCTCTTGCTAAATGTACAGCTTTATCTCCCCGTGCGGATGCTTTCTTGACCCGATTATTAGGAACTCAAAGCACCTCTGCAAGTAATCACATGGAGCAGATTGGAAGAGAGACGAGCACATCTGATGAGAAGTCAAAGTAATAATTGCACTTTGCTATTTAAACAAGGTGCATCACTCTTGTCGGTTGGCCATATATTGAAAAACGAAGTGTATTTATCATCGACCAACAAGAATGTTTAAATAGTTACCATTACCCTCAAACAAATGAATTGAAGATGAGTAGCAACATGAACAGGGTCTTTTGGACTCTCTGCCTAAAGGTTAGATGTTGTAATGAATAATATGTTAAAGTTATTTATTTTATTTTGGAGCTTTGTGTTGGATATGAATATCTGGAGGAAATTTGAAAACTAAGAGTTATCAAAGGTTTATGATTATCTAGTTTTTTTTTTTTTTGCCAAGGTGGTGATAGAAATCGTGTTTTTTTCTTGTCAATACTAATTTTTATTTCATTTCATTTATGTTGTGTCGATTTCAATTAGAAAAAATGACAACTAGGTGTGAGAAGAGAGATTGAATAAAATTGTATATTTTGATCTCTTGTTGGAACTTATATTGATTTCTTTATATTAGGTTCCAGTCTTAGATATCCGTTATTAGAAGTTATATTGTGACTAAATTACTTGATTGTGGAGCGAATTGGACAAGGCACTCAAAAAAAAGAAAGAAAAAAGAGAAGAATTAATAGACAACAAATTAGGTAGTTAAATAGATTAACAGATTTGGAATTTTGAAAATAAAAGATAACAAAGTCCATCTTGGAGATGAGATAAAATTTTAGAAAAGTTATTAGAGATTCTTCTTATGTGAATAAATTAGAAATATATGTCTTATCTAAAAGGGTTTCAAGGTTTAAAATCAGAGTCTAGATTTGTTGTCCTCATTTACTGTTCTCTTAACTATCTCTCCAATAAAAATAAGTCACGATATCAAATTAATACACATCACTAAACAATTATTATTTCAAATTAACGACAAAAAATTTAACATTCTTCTTTCAAAATTCATTCTGCAATTAATAGGAAAAAACAAATTCCTTCATCTTCTCTTCTCATTCAATTTTGAGTTCAAATCTAGGATTTTTTCAATAAGAAGGAAGATGAAATTGAAATTGAATGAGAATGGAAGGTGAAGAGATAATTTTTTTTTCTATTAATTGCAAAAAGGAATTTTGAAAGAAAAACATTAAGTTTTTTATCGTTAGTTTGGAATAATTACTGTTTGGTGATATGTATTAATTTGATGACGTGACTTATTTTTATTGAAGAGATAGTTAAGGGGATAGAAAATGAGAACAATAAATCTGGATTCTTAGAATCAAAGAAATACGTTATTTTGGAGTTATTATTATTTAGGTTTTATATGGTATTATTAGTAGTTTAATAAGAAGGAGAGATGTAGAACTTAAATATTTGAAGAAGCCTTTTCTTTGGCACCTTGCGCCAAAGCCTTTGTTCTCAATCTTTCTTATGGGCTCATCTCTATGTTCATCCAGTTGAACTTTACTTTCTTTTCTTTCACTCTATGCATCTTTTTCTCTTTCTTCTGTGGGTGTGTTTTTCTCCTCTATCTATGGTTCCTTCTTTTTTTTCTCCTCACCCCACCTCACTTTTTTTTTCTGTCTATGCTGTTTTGTTCTCTGTGAACTCTCTCCCTCTCTTTGGTTTTTGTTATCGTTATTGGACTTTTAATTATGGTTTTTGCTATTGTTTTTGGACTTTTAATCACATTTCTATGACTTGTGAATTTTTTTAATCTTGGATGATTATTTAACACATCATGTGACAGACAGAAATCTGAAGAAATTCCATTTAAATGAACCTCACGCTTATTTTTTCTTTTTCTTTTTTTTGGTGCATAAATTTTGATAAACATTCTTAGGCACTTTTTCCCTACTCCTAGGATAATGTACCTTAAAATATTTTTTTTATTACCCCTTTAAAGTAATCTGTTCCATGTATATTTGTTGAGTCGTTCTACAGGCCCGATAGACCTATCGAGTGGCTCATAGAAAATGGATAAAAAGATAATTTTGCCCCCGCCCACTTTGCAAATTTGCAAAGCGGACCACTACCCCCCTCTCTACTCTGCACGTCTCCCCTGCCATGGCCGCTGCCTCGCCTCTCCGTCGCGCCTCGCTGCAGTCGCCTCGCCTCTCTGTCATCGCCGCCTCGCCTCGCCGACAGTCGGCAGAAAAAACATGCAGAACGCGAGGGGGGGAATCCATGGGAGGGGAAGGGAGAGAGTAGGGCATGAGGGCAAAATCATCTTTTTGCCCATTTTCGATAAATCCATTGATAAGTCTGTCAGTCTTTTTAGCATTTTTCATACTTGTTTACTTATAAAAAAAAAAAATAGTTTTCTCTTATGGGTATGTTATGTTGGTATTGGTATCAAGATAGATGAAAATGCAAAAAAAAGTAAGAAGAAAAAAGAAAGGAAAAGAAAAATATTCTTATTTCTTTGTTACTTTCATTTGTAAAAGGACTTAGCACTTTGCCAGAGCCCTAAACTCTAGCTTCCAATCATAAATCTAAGATGGGATTTGGTAGTAGAAGCACCTAAGCCTGTCTTGTCTTAGCGTAGAAAATTCTTGGTGAAAAGGAGATCTTGCTCAACTAATTGGACATCCTAGGTCAGTCTAGGATTGAGAGCTTGAGCAACTCATTCTCAAAAGGGGCAACTTTATTAGCAAACTTCTAATTAGCAGGAAGCACATGTCACATAAAACAAGTTATTTTTTAAATTTGTTTAATTCAATCACTTTTATATAAATGGAGAAATTGTGCAAATAATTTTGATATTTTCTAGATGACTTAAGAGGATGCAAGAAAAATATGGCAAGTATTGGGATTGTGCTAAGAAAATGAACATGCTTCTTTATATTATAGCTATTCTTGACCTTAAAAGAAATTTTGATATTTTAAATACGATCCCTCTACAATGTATGAGGAAAAAAGAGTATTGAAAGATTATAATTAATTGAAAAAAGCATTCTATAATCTATTTAGTGAGTACAAAAAAGATTGTATTATCTTCAAAGTGGACACAACAATAGTAGTACTAATCAAGTGCCAACTAATACCTCTACTTCATTTGTTAGAAAGGCTATCAACTTTGAAATTAGTGTTGTGGAGGAATTTAAAAGGGTAAGAGACAACTCTGATAAAAATGTATTCAACAAAGATAATTAAAAAAATATCTAAATGAACAATTAGATGATAGAGGTGAAAGTATTTGACATTTTACTTAGTGAAAAATTAACAACCCTTGATTTTCTATATTCTCATTGGTAGCTCGTGATATGTGCTGATTATATCTATATCTATAGTTGCATGTGAGTTTGCATTTAACACTAGAAGATGTACACTTGATCAGTTTAGGAGTTATTTGACTCATAAGGTATTGTCAAATAATTTTATATTTTTCATTTATATAGTTTTTATAATATAGTATCATCTTTTCTCATTATATTTATTATTTAAACAAATAGTACAAGCTTTGAGATGCATACAATATTGGCTACAAAATGTAATGACCTATATTTTTACCTCAATTTTTATTAACATCAGCAAAAGTAAATTCATTAAAATTACACATCTTAAGGGCTCTAACATACATACCAGAGCATCAGCTAAACAAATCTAACGAAACACCCATATCTGAGCCTCTGCTCACACTCACCTCCAAGGATCTTTTCGGTCGGGAAAGCCCTGTATACATGGTTAACGGCAAGATCCGACACCACTAAATCTGCCCTCGAACTTCCTCTTCCTAAACTTGGAATGATGTTAAAACAATGTGAGCCATAAGGCTCAATAAGCTCAATTAAAACAAAGGGGAATCGATCACCACAACTCACATTAACAAGGCTCCCCATATTCGTTCCCCACGTCATGTCATAAAGTATTGCATATATTTAGTATACCCACATCAGGTTCCACAAGTTTGTGTGGCACATATTCATAATTATGCAAATGGTCATTCGGGTCGAATTCATATTATATATCGTGCATCGTCATGCACATTTATGTTTACATTACTTCTTATAACATGTATTTCCATGAAGGGTTCTGTCGACGTTTGATTTCGGCCGACCATGATTCGTTTTGGGCCGCGGTGAGTCAATCCAAAAATACCGAGAAGGAAGGAAGAAAACCCCTCCCCCCGATGTTCCAAGCGTGTACACCAGAATCTTTTACGTGGCTCGGCCAGAACGATGCCTAGTCCATGGCCGCCATCTGATCATTCTCCCAGAGTGGCGGTATCTGATTATATTTTTCTTGTTCTCCTCCCTTGCCCCTTATGGTCTCTTTGATTTCCATTTATCTTGAGGGGCTTTTACAATCTAGATAATATATAAAAATACAGTGTTTGTATAATGGGGGACAAATAGTTCTTACCGCCTTCGCAAGACCGGGAGTGGGATCCTCATTACGAGGGGCATGGGCTGTTACAGATAAAGTGATCGGACCCTACCTCTGACTTCTCAGCAGCTTTGCCGCTCATGCGAGCTGGAGGTTTTAGGCGAGCGACCTGGATGGTCCAGCGATCTGGAGGATATTTCAGGAGCTCGTTAGTCGATTGCTCCGAGCTCGTTGGGGGATTACCGGGAGCTCGCCATATGCTCGCTTTACGAGTTCCGGATCTTTGGTGGAGGCTGGACCTTCCTTGACGAGGTCGTCCGGGCCTTCTTGGCCTTGGGTGATTGGGCCGGTCTATCGGACCGAGTCTGGCCCATGCGGGGTGATGCGGGAAATACATATAACATAAGCCCCCCAGTTCGCGGCACGATCTTCGTGCTGGGAACTGACGCGTGCCAGCTGTTCTTCCATCCCTCCGACTTCTGTCCAATCACCTTAAGTCTCGTCGTTCCACGCAGCACGCTTTGTCGGCAGCGCATTTAATGCGCGCCCCTTCCCCATTTCTGCGCATGATTACACTCGTGGGACCCACAAGCTGTTGTGCGGCCGCTGGATGCAGAGCATGTGATAAGTCGTCATTCGATCCGACGGTTGGGATGGACCAGGCCGTCAGTATAAATAGTGGGGAGTGTCCACCCGCTTCTTCTTTCACGCTATTTTGAAACTCCCTCAAATCTTTGCCTCCCTACTTTCTTTTTTTCTCTCTCGAGGCCTCCGTTATCGCCGTGCTTTCAGACGTCTACCGTTCTCGTCCGGTGCTTGGTACGAGTCCCCATTCAGTCGTCAAGCGCAGCTTTTAGGTAAGTTTGTCGCGACTTTCTTCTTCTTCTTGTGAGGCCGTCCACCGTTGGTTAGCCGTCGGTGGTTTCTCTGGCTTCGTCGATCGATGTCGTTCTCATTTTTGGAGAAACGGCACGATTCGGTTTGTCGTTTGCTGGGCCTTTGGGTCCAATGACCTTAGGATTAGCTTTTCATGGAACACCGGGCTTGCGGCTGCAGCCCCTCCGCCCTAGGCGGCACCCCTTTTGCGAAGCGCTCGGCCTGGAAGACCTAGCGGTCGTTTTAGGGTTTTTCTTCTAGTTTCTTGAGGTTTGGTTCGCGACTTCCGACCTGACTGTTCTCTCTTTTCCTTTGTAGATGTCCGACCAACACCGTGGAAATTCAGGTCAAAAGCGCTGCAATTATATCGTAGGAGAAAACAACACTTCGAGCTCCGAAGATTGTCTCATTATGGAGGGCCAAAATCTTGGGGGTGCGAGCTCGGGGTGCAGGGAGGTCGCCGTCCCGACCTCTCGGGAAACCGAGCTGAAGATTCAAGATCAGATCGCTGGTGGGAGTGCTGATCTTGCGGTCTTCAAGAGATTCTCGTCCAAGGCCAAGCTTCACGAGGTGATGACTTGTGCTCAGGAGTTTCGTCTCCCCAGGACCTGCCGAGTATACATCCCTGCATCGAGCTCCCATGCAGCCTACCCGCCAGCCAATTTCATAGCTATTAGCCCCCAACACCTCGAGTCTGGCTTTAGGTTCCCAATAGCCCTGTACCTTATCGCCCTCTTGAACGACGTCAAGCTCGCCCCCTTCCAACTAACACCGAATTCGTATGCCCAACTTACTTCTTTGGCCGTTTTATTCCTTATAAACAAACTTCCTTTCCCTTCGCCAAAACTGATAAGATTTTTATTTTTCTTTCAAAAATGCCAAGGACGGGCTGTATTACCTGGCGGCTCGTCCTTCTCCGTATAAGGCCGCCCTTCCTCAGGGTAAAGCAAAGGGGAAGTCCAACGTGGGCGATTACAAGTCCAGTTGGTTCTTCGTGTCTTGCCCTTCCCTTTCTCTACTTAGGAATTGTAGCTTCGCACTGACCCCTGGTAAGAGAATATGAGCTCTCACAAATCTTTCCTTTGTTCCGAGAGTGCTTGCTTTAACTTGCTCATGCTTTGATGCAGATTTTGGGGGGAAGAAACCGATTTTATCGGCCGAGGAGACTGATATCCTTGGCAAACTTGTGGCTGCAGAGTCGAGCTCGGAGATTCTTGAACTTTCGGACGAGCTACTTCGCGAATACGAGCTCGCCCCTCCTCTTGGCACCGAGACTATCGAGGGAGATCATTTCAGGGACTTGGGTGCGGAGATTCTCCCTTCTGGCTTACAGCTCGCTGAGACGAACAGTTCAAGAGGGGAAGCCGACCAAGATGATAATATGGTTGATCTCGAGCTCCTCCAACCGAAGCGTCATAGGGCGAGGTCGAGCACTACGTCTTCCATAACCCCGAGCTATAGCTCGCGGAATGGCAGGTCGGAGCAGCCGCAGCCGCAATCACGCCCTCAGCAGCAGCAAACCCAACAGTCGCGGGGGGGGCAGCAGGAGCAGCGGCAAAGAACACTGCCCCGTCAGCCCCAACAGTCAAAGCAAGCTCATCTGCAGCTGGGGCATCGGCCCCCTGCCTCCCGAGACCATGGTTCGAGTGGAGCCCGTGGGAAGGAGGTCGTAGTGGAGGTTCGAGATGCTCCTGCTGCCAGCTCGAAACGGAGATCGGACCAGCTGCAACAGGGGGAGGATATCAGGGCCAAACGGGTCAGGGTCCGTGAGAAGGAACTGGCCGTGGAGGCCCTGCCAGGAGGGGTCTTTGTTGGTCCCCTCCTGGATTCCGTGCCCGACTTCCTGGGTCTGAACTCGAAGCCCCTCGATGACCCGAAGTTAAAGGGAATCCCCCTTTGTGATTTTGTCGCCCGTCACAGCCTGGTGGTAAGTAAGAATTCTTCGTACCTCGGTTTCTTAGCCTACTTTTTTAATGAGCTAACATTTCTTCTTTTGCAGACTTCTCTCGCTGCCGTGAAGCTCCGAGCTCAGTACAAAGATTTTGAGGAGCAGCTTCAGTCGGTGAGCATGTCCCGTCAGGCCGAAATAGCGAAGCTTGAGAACGAGAAGAACGCCCAAAAGGTCGAAATAACGAAGCTCTCGGGCGAGAAGAAGGATCTCCAGGTCGAGCTCCTTGCCACTCAAAAGGAGGTGGAGGGTTGCTTGACGCGTCTGAGGATGGAGATCCAGAAGAATAAAGATCTCGACGAGGAGCTTCGCAGGTCGAAGAACATGTGGGAGCAAGCCAACTCCGGGCTCACCGGCGAGCTAAATGGAGCGAAGGTGGAGTTGCGGAGGGCTGAGGAGCGACTCAAATCAACCGAGGCAGAGCTTAGGGCGGCGAAGGAGGAGCGGACACGGGCGGATGATCGTGCCGTCCGATGCGAGGAGCTTGCCAAGAGGACCATTGACGATATAAGGGCGGAGGTCGGAGAGCGGATGGACTCGGCGTGTAGGGAGACCAGATCCGACACCTGCTCGGCATTTCTGTACACCTTTTGGGTGAACCATCCTGAGATGGATTTCTCCTTCTTTGGTGCGCAGGCTGTCGAGGAGGTGGCTCGGTATGCTGCCGAGGCCGCGGAGGATGCTGATGATGCCAGTCCCCTTGACTCGTTTTTGGTCGCAACGCAAGCTCCTCAAGTCGGGGCCGAGCTATCCGGGGTCGCCGCGGCTCAGCCTAGTGAGACTGCCAAGGAGGCTCCTGTGGAGGTTGCCGAGGTTTGCCAAGCCGGGACTGTCGAGGTCGATCTCCAGCCGACCCTACCTACTGAAGCTCGCCCTATCGAGGTTGATCCTGCAGAACCGAACGCCCCTTTTAGCTAGGATTCCCACATGTATTTTTTTTTTTTTTTTTTTTGTAATGTGAGCTTCATCTAATAATAAAAATTGGCATTTTGTGCACGTTGCCTCAGATTTCTTCGCGAATTTAAGTTAACTCTGACGAGGTTTTAGCATGACGATTCTTGAATCATGTCTTGAAAGTAACTTCTTCATGGTATAACTTGAAAATTTCTTCAACAAAGCTCCCGTATTTTTGAAAGGTTCACTGATAAGGAACTTTTGAGTATGTAACTTGATAATAAACTGTTCGAACATAGGTCCAGGTAGATCCGGAGTTTTATCAGCTTGTAGACTAACGCTCTTTAACTAGCTCGTTGATGATAGTTGTAATAATCAGCGCGAACACTCATACTTAGGCAATTTCCAGGAAACCCCGTTCGGCATATTTTGACGAAATAACGAGAGCCTTCCCGAGATATATGTAAAGTCGGATGGCCTTGTGATCTTGTCTAACATGTGGTGGCTGAGAAGCTCATTATAGGGCGTGTGCCTGATAGGTCGCGAATGCTTTATTTTTAGCCAAGTTAAGACGGACCTCAGCTGATAGGGTCCAATACGCAAAGTTTGCTACGGTATGAGATTATGCTATGGCCTCGGCTGGCATGTTGAGGCTTTAATAAGTTTTCAATAAATTGGGAGCGAACACTCAAGTAGGTCGCAGACCATGGCTTTAAGCCAAGATAGGAGGACCCCAGCTAGTGAAAGCGCAGCTTGTACCACCAAGTTATATGTTCAGGCGGGTCATAGAGTGACCCCAGCTAACACACCACGGCTTGTTATTTCGTTTAACTTGTACGGCCGGGATATGTGTCCATGTAGGTCGCGTTACGGCCTCAGCTAACACCCAGTGGCTTCTACATGTTTTATTTGAACTGAGAGGGAAACACCCAGGTAGGTCGCAGACCATGGCTTTAAGCCAAGATAAAAGGACCTCGGCTAGCGAACCCAAGCTCGGGGTTACTTGTGGAAGTGGTTGCTCAGTAGGTTCCAAACCATGACATAAAGTCAAGATGATTGGTTCTCAGCTCGCAAACCACGACCTGAGGGAGGGACCAAGGTGAATGCTCGGTTAAGCCGTTGACCGTAGCGCCGCGGCTAGGTTATTTAGGCCTCAGCTGGCAAACCATGGCTTCTCGACCCCTCGTTACGGGGGCATTCAATCGAATACCAATAAGAATAAAGTGTAATGAAAGTTCATAAATTCTGACCAGAATCATGAAAGTCATTCGTAATGAAAAAGACGGAGCATAGGCAAGAACGATTACATTTATCTGAAGTAAGGACGAAGGTGTTCTGCGTTCCAAGCTCGTGGGAGAGGGAGACCGTCCATGTTTGCCAGATGATATGCTCCGTTATTCAAATTTTCTTTGATGATAAATGGACCTTCCCAGTTAGGACCTAAGGTGCCA
This sequence comes from Diospyros lotus, assembly GCF_014633365.1. Classification (NCBI taxonomy): domain Eukaryota; kingdom Viridiplantae; phylum Streptophyta; class Magnoliopsida; order Ericales; family Ebenaceae; genus Diospyros; species Diospyros lotus. The sequence continues at coordinate 11,891,060 of NC_068342.1, read as the reverse complement.
TCGCTTGCCGCCCGTGCTCCTGGCAGTACTAGGCGTAGTATCGGATCTCCGACGTTGTAACGTCGGATTCGGACCTTCCTGTTATAGTATCGTGCCACTCTTTGTTGATAAATGGCGATCCTCACGCGAGCTACATCTCTTGATTCCTCGAGCAGGTCCAGATTAGCCCCTAGTAGCTCGTTATTGCGATCTGAGCTGAAGGTGGCCCTTCGGTGGCTGGCCACTTTATTCTCAGCGGGGATCATAGCCTCCGACCCGTACGCCATTGAGAATGGGGTTTCTCCAGTGCTGTTTCGGGCTGTTGTCCGATAGGTCCATAGCACTGTTTGCAGTTCGTCCACCCAGGCTCCCTTTCTAGCCTCAAGCTTTGTCTTCAGGGTCTGCTTGATTATTTTGTTGACTGCTTCGACCTGCCCATTGGCCTGGGGGTGATCAACGGCGGTGAAACTCTTTTGAATCCCCATTGACTCGCAGAATTGGATGAATTGCTCGCTGGTGAATTGGGTTCCGTTGTCCGTTACTATTTGCTGTGGCACTCCGAATCTGCAGATTATGTTATCCCATGTAAAAGCTTGTGTCTTCGCGCTGGTGATCTGTGCGAGCTCTTTGGCCTCTGCCCATTTGGTGAAGTAGTCAACTGCCACTATGGCATGTTTGCATCCTCCGCGAGCCGTGGGCAGCGGCCCGATTAGATCCATGCCCCAAATGGCAAAGGGCCAAGGGCTGCTCATCTGCTGCAGGTAAGGCGGCGGAGCTCGCGGAACCTTGGCGAACCTTTGGCACTTCTCGCATTTCTTGACCGTCTCTATGGCATCTTGCTTCACGGTGGGCCAATAAAACCCTTGTCGGAGGGCCTTTTGTGCCAGAGAGAGTGCCCCTGCATGATTACCGCAGTGGCCTGCATGAATTTCTTCTAGCACAGACTGGCAATCGGTGCCGTCAATGCACCTCAGGAGTGGAGCTGAGAATCCCCTCTTGTACAGTCTTTCATCGTAGATGCAATATCGGGCGGCTTGAGCTCGCAGGCGACGTGCTTCCAGCTTGTCTTCCGGTAGTTTCCCGTCTTGCAGATACTCCAAGATGGGGGTCATCCATGAGTTTTGGGGCACCGTGATCAGTAGCGTTTCATCTCGTTGTTCTGTGCTCGGGGTGGCCAAAAAATCGACAGGTATGTCCCCCAAGAATTCTGCGTCTCGGGCAGTTGCTAGGCGAGCCAGAGCATCCGCATGAGAGTTCTGGGAACGGGGGATTTGATGCATTTCATATTTTTCGAAAGTGGCTAAAAGTTCGCGTGCCTTCTGTAAGTATGCTGCCATCTTCGTGTCTCTGGCCTGGTATTCTCCCCGCACCTGGTTGACAACTAGTTGAGAGTCGCTGAAGATCTCCAAGAATTCAGCTCGTATTTCCTTTGCCAGGCGGAGTCCTGCTAATAAGGCTTCATACTCGGATTCATTATTGGTGGTTAAAAAACCGAACCTCAGGGCGCAAAGGATTTTGTGACCTTCGGGGCTTATTAGCATAACCCCGGCTCCCGCTCCTTGTTCGTTCGATGATCCATCGACGTATAGTTCCCAGGACGGTCCTTCCAGGTTTTCCGGCTCCTCGTCAATTGGCCCAGTGAACTCGGCAATGAAGTCTGCCAACGCTTGACCCTTTATCGCCGTCATTGGTTTGTACTTTATGTCGAACTGAGCGAGCTCAATAGACCATTTTAGTAAACGGCCTGAGGTATCCGGTTTTTGGAGGATTTGTTTCAATGGGTATTTGGTCAGGACTTCGATCTCATGAGCTTGAAAATAGGGTCGCAGCTTCCTTGATGCCACTATTAGATAGTAAGCCAATTTTTCGATTGGTGCGTACCTTGTTTCTGCATCGATTAGGCTTTTGGAGACGTAATAAATGGGGTGCTGCACCCCTTCTTCCCCCCGAACGAGGGCCGCGCTGAAAGCCTGTTGGGATACTCCTAAGTACAAGGTCAACCTCTCTCCCTCCTTAGGTTTGGCGAGCAGTGGGGCCCGTCCCATGTACTCCTTTAGTTGTTGGAATGCGAACTCGCATTCTTCTGTCCATCTGAAGTCTTTCTCCTTTTTTAGAAGCTCGAAGAACGGGACACACTTGTCAGTTGCCTTTGAAATGAAACGGCTCAGAGCCGCGACCTGACCATTGAGGCTTTGCACCTCCTTCTTTCTTATGGGCGACCTCATGTCGAGCAGAGCCTTAATTTTGTATGGGTTGGCTTCAATGCCTCTGTTGTTTACCATAAACCCAAGAAATTTTCCAGAGGCTACACCGAAGGCGCACTTGAGCGGGTTGAGCTTCATCTGATATTTCCTGAGGACTCCAAACGTTTCTCTTAGATCGGAAACGTGGTCCGTCACTTGCTCAGATTTTACCAGCATGTCGTCAACGTATACTTCCATGGTTTTTCCGATCAGTGTTTCGAACATCATATTGACCAGCCTCTGGTAGGTCGCGCCAGCATTCTTCAATCCAAAGGGCATGACCTTGTAACAATAGAGCCCCCGGTCGGTTATGAACGAGGTGTGCTCTTGGTCCGTGGGGTTCATGGGGATTTGGTTGTAGCCTGAATAGGCATCCATGAAACTGAGGAGGCGGTGACCAGCCGTTGCATCCACGAGCTGATCGATTCTGGGGAGGGGAAAGCTGTCTTTAGGACAAGCCTTGTTCAGGTCGGTGAAGTCGATGCAGGTCCTCCACTTCCCGTTTTTCTTTTTTACTATGACCGGGTTGGCCACCCAGACCGGATAGTGGACTTCCTTGATGAAATTATTCGCCAAGAGTTTGTCCACTTCTTCTTTAAGAGCGGTATAACGCTCCGGAGTCATTGGCCTCCTCTTCTGGCGCACTGGCCTGTAGCCTGGATCTACGTTGAGCCTGTGTGACATGACTTCTGGGGCGATTCCCACCATATCTTCGTGGTTCCATGCGAATACATCAAGGTTAGCTTTAAGGAAATCTGTAAGTTGGGATTTTACCTCGGGGGCTAGACTCTTGCCTAGCTTGAGGTGCCTCTCCTCGTCTGCCTCGCCGACTGAGATATCTTCGAGCTCTTCCATGGGACCGGTGGGCTTTTCGCAGTCGACCTCGCGTGGATCCAGGTCCTCCCATCGGCCGGTTGATCGCGGGCCGACTTTTGCGATGATATTTACTTTCTTTCCCTTCGCTCCCATTTTCAGGGCGTCCTCATAGCAACGCCTTGCGAGGTGCTGCTCGCCTCGTACACACCCTACACCGTCGGGGGTCGGGAATTTCACCGTAAGCGACCTGGTTGAGGTGACTAGATCCAGGTCGTTCATCGCCGGCCTTCCGAGTACGACGTTGTATGCTGAGGGGCAGTCAATTATTAGGAATTCTGCCAAAGTAGTGGCCTGGCGGTTCGCATCCCCGATGGTGAGGGGAAGGCTGATCCGACCGACGGGGATCACTGCGTCTCCCGTGAACCCATAGAGTGGCTCTGGGGACGAACTCAACTGTTCCGGTCCCAAACCCATCTGATCGAAGCATGCTCTGTAGATTACATTTACCGAACTGCCCGTGTCCACCATTATCCTTCGCACTTCGGAGTTGCCGACCTGGGCTCGTATAACGAGTGCGTCGTTGTGCGGCCAATGGACGTCTCTGGCGTCTTCTTCCGAGAAAAACATCTTCTCTGGGATCGGGTTACCCCTAGGCCGCTTCGCGGGAACCGGCTGTTCGCCCGATCTCGCTAGCAAGACATGGTTGGCCTCTCGTATGTATTTGTCGCGGGATTTGTGGGAGGATCCAGCGAGGTGGGGCCCGCCATGGATCGTGTAGATGGTTCGTACAGCCGGTGAATGGTCATCATCGGTGGGAGGCTGCTGCTGTACAGGTGGCTGGCTTGGTTGATTAGTCGGCCGCACCACGTAATCTTTCAAGCGACCTCTTCTTATCAGATCTTCGATGGCGTCCCTTAGGGCCAGCATTTCGAGGTGTTGTGACCCGCCTCGTTGTGGTACGCGCAAAATTTTTCTTTGTTTCGGAATTTGTTTGGGGTTCTTAACGGGTTGGGCTTCTCGAATTCCTCTTTGTTCCTTTCGATGGCGAAGATCCTTTCCTGGGGGTCTAACAGGGTACAGTAGCTGTCAAAGCGCTGTGATCTATGAGGTCGCTCATCTCCCTCTGCCTTCCGAGCTCGCTTGAACACTTCATTGCTCGAGCGCTCCCCCCGAGCTTCTCTTCCGGCGTCTCCGTTGTGCCTTCTCTTATTCTGGCTGGAGCCCCCAGCTTCTTCTCTCGACCCGACGGGCTTCTTCGTCCCGAAGGCGTCTTCCCATCGGATTTCCTTGGAAGCTCGTTCATAGAATTCCCCCAGGTCTTTGACCGGGGTTCGGTAGATGCTCTCGTAGAGCTTTCCGTCTTTTCGGAGGCCGGCGGAGATCGCCGTTAGGATACTTTCATCCGAGGGATCCTCGACGTTGCTCACCTCGTGCCTGAACCTGGCGATGTAATCCCTTAATGGCTCGTTTGCTTTCTAGAATACGGTGGCGAGGTGGCAAGGTGGCGCGAGCTGCCTCCTTAGAGCCTTGTATTGGTTAAGGAACCTCTGTTGGCACTCTTCCCAGCTGTTGATGCTACGAGGCGGAAGGCTCCTGAACCAAGCTCGGGGGATGTCTCCTAAGATTGCTGGGAAGGCGCGACATTTAGCCAGCGAGCTGGTTGTCTGTAGATCCATTTGCACGTTGTACGCATCCAGGTAATTATAGGGGTCGCTGTCCCCATTATATTGTGGCATGCTCGAGACCTTAAACCTCCGGGGCAGGGGTTCGAGCTCAATTTCTCTGGCGAACGGCGTCCTATCCCCACGGCCATTATTCTGGCTGCGGACTCCTTGTCGTTCTTCCAGCTGTCGCACCCTTTGATACAGCTCTTCCACAGTTGAGTCCGGTCCTACTGATTGCTGGGCTTGCGATCGCCTGCTTCTTTCTCGGACTGGGGAGCGGTGAATTGGGGACGGATAGTTATCCCCGATATCTTCTTCCGCGGGTGGGTGTCTCTCCTCCCGCGGTTGGCGGACCCTGCGAGGCGACGCCGGTGGGTCGTGGACAGCCCGTGCTTGAGCTTGGGCCAGAATTCTGACCGCGTCAGCGAGTTGCATTACCGTATTCTCCAATGCTTCCTGGCGCTGCTGCCAGTCCCGGATTGTCCCTGTCCCAGTGATTTGGACAGTAGGTTGGACAGGGACCCGTGGTGGTATGCCGGGAGCGTCTCCGGCGGGCGGCGGTAAAGGAGTATCGGCTGTCGGGGCAATGGGTCCTCCATTTGGTGGTAAGTCTCGTGGTCGGTCGTGGTGATTTTCAGGTGGGTCGACTGCCGCCTCGGAACTTCTAGTATTCCTTCCTCTAGCCATGGCTATTGATCAGAGCGGCCCCTTCCTCTAGCGCCAAAATGTCGACTTTTGATTTCGGCCGACCGTGATTCGTTTTGGGCCGCGGTGAGTCAATCCAAAAATACCGAGAAGGAAGGAAGAAAACCCCTCCCCCCGACGTTCCAAGCGTGTACACCAGAATCTTTTACGTGGTTCGGCCAGAACGATGCCTAGTCCACGGCCGCCATCTGATCATTCTCCCAGAGTGGCGGTATCTGATTATATTTTTCTTGTTCTCCTCTCTTGCCCCTCATGGTCTCTTTGATTTCCATTTATCTTGAGGGGCTTTTACAATCTAGATAATATATAAAAATACAGTGTTTGTATAATGGGGGACAAATAGTTCTTACCGCCTTCGCAAGACCGGTAGTGGGATCCTCATTACGAGGGGCATGGGCTGTTACAGATAAAGTGATCGGACCCTACCTCTGACTTCTCAGCAGTTTTGCCGCTCATGCGAGCTGGAGGTTTTAGGCGAGCGACCTGGATGGTCCAGCGATCTGGAGGATATTTCAGGAGCTCGTTAGTCGATTGCTCCGAGCTCGTTGGGGGATTACCGGGAGCTCGCCGTATGCTCGCTTTACGAGTTCCGGATCTTTGGTGGAGGCTGGACCTTCCTTGACGAGGTCGTCCGGGCCTTCTTGGCCTTGGGTGATTGGGCCGGTCTATCGGACCGAGTCTGGCCCATGCGGGGTGATGCGGGAAATACATATAACAGGTTCCATATCATAATACAACACATGCACATGCTCAACAAAATACAAATAGCCTTTAGGCTCACATCTGTTAATATACTCAACGATACCATATGTAATATCATAACTCATAATACTCATCAACCATACGTCACATTTTTTGGCATGATAGCACACACCTGATCTGCCTGAACGTCGCTGGCACAAGGATAGCAGTGCCCTCACTCAGAGGCCGAGGGGACAAACACCCATCATAATCCTCACTTGATAAACATAAATACAATGCATGCATGATCATATGCAACTCATACCATCATGTATATGCAAGAGTCTTTACACAGTTGTTATGAGAGTATTTATTCTGATTGTTTCGGGTAAAAGTCCATATGTTCCACGTTATGCAATCCATGTCATTGAACTCATATTTGTACATTTCCAACACATTTATGGCATAAGATATTAGCCCAATATTAACAAATCAACAGGTTGATGTTTCATATGATTCCAGGGTCAGGATATGAACACTTATACGACACAAGTATTTGTATCACTTTACTTTCAAGATTAAGGACACCACTCGTTGTTATTCACATAATTGGTGGGTTCAACATATTTGACATTATTGAAGATTAGATGGAGGCTGTTCAGTTGACCACCACAATCACATCGAGTCACCCTAACTCTTTAAGAACCTAACCCACATTGGTTTGGCATCATTCCCAAGGAAATGGGGCGATACAAAATCCCGTGAAGGTTGGAAATAAATATCACAAGGAGTCACATATTTAGTTCAAGCTCTCCGTTCACAAATTATGCAACAACTCACATATTATAAAATTGTTACCATGCGTATTTGCGTTATTAATGCGTGGTACCGAGTCACGGTGAGAGATGGGATAAAATACGAGAAACCACAAAAACTCTCACAGGAAATAAAGAACATGATGAGAGGGTTAGAAACTTGCATTTATTTGATCAATTCTTGCATTTTCTGTGCTCTCGACTTGAAATAAAACATTTCCTAACAATTAACAAAATCGTGGCTTAAATTAATTAAATCCAACATCATAAATTGCATAATCCATCCCTATAAAATCTATAATTTAGATATATAACACTTCTAGTAATTTTACTCACTTACCGAGATATTTTTAGACACCAAATCCCCGATTTCCTTCCATTTCTTCCCCATTATCCTGTTGGCCGAGCTCCATATCTTCTCCTATAATTCCTCTCAATTTGGCCTGAAAAAAGGCCAAATTTAACCTTTAAAATCGCAGCAAAATGCTGCTTGGAGCGCAAAGTCCAGTGGGCAGCCTAGGGGCCGCCACGTGGTGCGACTTGTGGCTGTCGCGTTGTCCCATCGCCTTAGTAAAACGACACCGTTTTAGCCCCTTAAGGCTAATTAAAAATCAGCCAATTTCTCCAGCGCGCAAGCCTCCTGCTAGATCGATCCTGCGTCCCTCACTAGGCCAGCCTCGCACGCGACTGCTCGCGCCACAGCCATCTTCAACATATATACGCCTTTCCATATATTTAAGGTGACCCTCGATCCCTTTTTCAGAATTTGCATCAGTACCCAGAAACTTCTGAAATTCACACACACACCACCACACCTCATTTCTCTTTATTACACGTATACCCCGAACATTCCTAAAAATTCACCAACTTAATTCTATCATTATTTCCATAAATATTCTCAAATAAATTAATTAATTGCCTCAATTTTCCTATTTCCTCAAAACAACATAATTAAATACTTTTTCTTAAATTTCTAAATTTTCAATAATGACCTTAAGTACCAAAATTTAATAATTATTATTTATCTCCAAATTTCAAGATGTTACACGAAAAATGTCATTGGAGTTAATATAAAGGAAGATCTTGAGATTCTTAAAAAACTTGACCAACTCATTACTTTTAATCTGTTAATTATTTATTAAAAAAATATTAAATATTTGCTAATTATGTATTTATGTTTGCTTTAAAAAAAATTAGATTTGAGAAAAATATCGTTGAATAATGGTATCATATCATTGATGTTTGAGGAGGAAGCATTTAACATTCAAATCCCTGCTTGAATGTGTAAATTAGTTTTTTAATTATTATTGTTTTGTATATTGTTATCAACTTAACAATTAATAACTTCACCATTAACTAATAAACTTGAATGAGAAGAGATAAAGAATTAAGATGGTTGATGCTTTGTTTACCTTTGAACTTATAAAAACTTGATAATTTTGGTTAGTAGATGAATCATGGATGGATGGATGTTGAATTTGAAGAACCACTTAAATTTGATAATTTGATTATGTCTTTTTTAAGTATTAAATTAAATAAATTTGAGTGTGATATTTTATCGGATACAAGTCATTGGGTTATAAATTTATTTCGTTAAAATTATTCTTTGAATATTAAATTTTGATTCTGAGAGACTAATTTGTAGAAGGCTATAAGTTAAAGTTGAATGTTATATTTTGTTGTTGTTTTGTTTTATGAAATTTAATATTGAATTAATTGTTAAATTTGATTGGTGTTTATTTAATTTAATATTGAATTAATTGTTTTATATGTTATTATATTAATTTAAAATGTTGTATTATGTTGATTGTCGTGTAGATGTTTCTCTTTTAAGAAAATTTATATTCGAATGATATATATATATATTAATATATATATAAATTTATATACATTTTTTTTATTTTTATATTCATAAACTGAAAATAAGAAAAAAAAAAAAAAAGGGACAAATGTAGTAGGGCGATGATTGGTCCAAACCGGTCTAAGCCCTAACTCGGGTCAAACTGAATGAACACCTTTAACAAAAAAAAAAAAAAAAAAAAAGATTTAAATGTCCATTTTGCCCTGCTACTAGTATTTTCCAAATATTTTTGGGCCGGTTTGCCATGATTATTATCCATGATAGGAGGTCATATTAATTGGTTCATTTGAGTTGGGCTGAGGCCCGGCCTGATTCTATTAGAAAGCCCAGACTCTAGAGGGCTGCTGCTCGAATACGGGTCAAATTCCTATTCTAATCAACCGTTAATCAGAAATAATCTTTTCAGAGCTCGGCTTACAGACTGATTCCGGTACACGTGACAATACCCCGTCAATGGCCTTGCACTATATGTCTCTGAAATGACAAATGTATCCTCGTAATATTCCTAAAATTCCAACTTTCTCTCATCTCTCCTCTCTAAACAAAAAAAAAAAAAAAAAAAAAAAAAGAAGAGCAAAGATCATCATACGTGAGTTCGCGAGTTGTGGAGAGACACGGAGGGAGAGAGAGCGGCCAGAATTTGCGAATTCAACTCAAACCGCTTCCAGCTCTGAGAACCTAGGGATTAGGAGTAGACGGCATAGTTTGATCGATTTGTATTAAGGTTCCTTTGGAATTGTATGTGTATATGTGAACTTGTGTATGTGTTCTATAGTATCTAGGGTTTGGCGATTGAGCCCTGTTGTTGTGTGCCTTGGATGTTAATGGAGATATAAGGGTGGGTTTCTTCAGGGTTTATTTTCCGATGGGGAGCACCGGTGAGCCTGACCGGAAACGGCGTCACTTCAACTCTATCTCACCCACTGCCGCTACTGCCAAGAAGCAGCCCTTTTTGCCCTTGTCTGAAGAAAAGAAGGTATAGTCTCTCTCTCTCTCTCTGTGAATGCAATTCTAGATAAACTGTAGCGTAGCACGTTTTCCGTTGTGCATGAGTGCGTGAATTTGCTCATCCGGGTTGATCAAATTAATTTAGGACAGTGATTGCAGATTGCTATATTTCAAAACTTTAAATGGGTTGCTTCTTTTCTGCATGCGTTTTATTATTGGTGGACTTAATTTGTGAATTATGCCCTAACGTGCATGTGGGTTGGAAAATTTTATGTTTCCTTCTTTGCATCTTATATCATACCGATGGAATCGCTCTTGCTGGAAGATGATTTTGTGTCTTGATTCAAGGTGCTCAGCGACTAGTTATTTCCAAAAGCGGGCTTGATTTAGTGTTTATCTTGTCATATTTGCATGCACTATATGATTATATCCATGTCATAGACAGCTTTTGTGGCATTTTGTGCATGAAAATGGATGCATTAGTTTTTGTCGGTAATCCAAATGATGGTTAGGCAGTTGATAAACACCATGGCGGCTCCTATTTATTGGTTATACCTTTAAGATTTTTGCATATGCAAAATTATAAAATGGTGAATCTTGCTGGCATCTTGTGTATGATTGTTAAATATGGTAGAAAGTTGGTGAATTAGAGAAGCTTTCCAAATGAGCCTGTATAAATGGAAGTCATCAGCCTTAATTATTCCTTAGTCTTGGCTTATATATAGGTTTGAATCATGAGAAATAGACATATTGGACTAGTATATGGGCCTGATAAATGTGGGGCATATTGTTTTACATGTCAACTTCCCGTTGGTGGGGATACTGTGAGCTTATGGAATGATTTTCTCTAAGGGGGACCCCTCACCCTTAGCATGAATGTAGTTTTAAACATTGAAAGGCTTATGAATGGATAGTTAAAGGGTATCCGTATCCCTAATGCATGAGGCTCCCCGCTTTGTTAGGATTGGGAGATTCTCGTTTTTGTGCACAACTTCACCTTTTCTTTACAAAGAGGTTATTTCAAAACTCAAATCCACAATCTTCCGGTCACAAAGGGCCAACTTTAGTGTTGCTACGAGGCCTGCCTTCATGAATGGATAGTTTATGATGTTCTAATCCTATAAGTTCTCCACAGGCTATCAACTACTTAACTCTTCTCTTTTATCTGCACTTGGGACCGACTGTAAATAAGAGAACTAGCTTCAATGATGTCAAGGGAATTACTAAATCCATACGCAGAGTTTCATGAATGGATAGTTACTGATGCGATCTTTTAGGAAATGATTTTGCAAATTCAATTTAAAATGAGTAGAAATTATTTTTAAATTGAGTGGCAGCGTATCGGATTATCCCCTTTTTTTGACCCCTTTTTGAATTTTCAGTTTTGACTTATTTTATGAGTTGTTGTGAGTTTTTATTTGATGTTAATGAGCTTTTGATATGGATGTCCTTGGCTATATTGATGGCTTTTGGGACTACAAATGCTTGAGCTTCTAACACACTTGTTTTATTTATCTGTTTCTCATTACCATTAGATGTTAGAAGGTGAGAACAAAGGAAATTTAGTTTGCGTTTTTGTTTTTAATTTCATTTGTCTTTAGTATTTATATAGTTAATTGTATTGTTGCTTGATTTTATGAGTATAAACTTGAACTTCATATATGATTTCATAAGTCTATATTTAGGATCTTTCTTCCTAATTTCTCCCCCTTCCCAATAATTCTCAATTTGAGCAATCATGTTTTTGTTTAGGATTACCATGTATATACACTAAGCTCACGTGTGCTTCAAGTCATATGTTGTATGGTTTGAGGCGTGATCAACGGGTACATTGACCAAAATGCAATTATTATAAGATGTTAATTTCTTTTGTTAGCAATTGTTTTCTATGTTTAAGTTTGCCTTTTTTGTGCCAATCAAGTCCCTATTTGACTTATATTGATGCAGAAAGGGTTTAGGATTACAAAATCCTTATCGGGCCATAACTTATTTCTTTTTGGGAAATCCTAATATTGAAGTTTTATTATTTTATTAGCTAAAATCTTTTTGTGGAGGGAATGAGCTATTTTATTAGATATTTTCTATCTTTTTTTGGTGATGAGTAGAATGTGTTCTTGGAAAAAATCTACCCTAAATGGGAGAATCCTCAACAAAAGTAAAGAAGGCCTGTATATCTACATATAGGTAAAAATCATTGAAGAACTTTGCAAAAGAATCCAGAGAGACCTGGTCTTTTTATCAACTGCTGAAAAGGGAAATAAGGATGGCTTGTTAAATGGTGTCCCAAGTGCGAGAGGCTCCTCGCTTCATGAGGGTCAGGGAATGGTCAAATTTGTGCATACCTTTTCTGTTACTTGTTTGCAAACAGGCCATTTCTATAACTCGAAGTCATAAAGGAGCAATTTTACTGTTGCTACCAAGGCCTGGGTTTTAAGGATGGGTTGCTGTGGACAATTACTATGCCTTTTTACACCATCAATGTTCTCTTATCCCTTTCTTATCAAATGTACCATGGAAAAAAAGGAGTGGTTAACCAAGCATGCTTCTAAGTAGTGGTGGATCTAGGACCTGGGCCTTAAGGAGGCCTTTTTTATTTTTTATTTTTTATGTTAGTATCTAACACATTAATATGTTCATCAAATTTATGCTCATATTTAGACATGTTGGTACTTAAATGTTCAACATTTTGGTCTATTCAACAAATAGGGTGTTTATCCAGCTAATAAAACTACTTTTTTTTTAATTCTAAAGAATTTTTTGATTACATAAAGATTGGACTCATTTCTTCATGTTAATCATCTGGTCTTGATTCTATGAGTAACATTCTCAATAATTCTCTTTTTGTTTGAGTAATTGAACCAAGATATCTAAATTGGTCTTTTTTAGGAATAACTTGGTTTTCATTGAATTTACATTCTATATATTTATGATCATAGATAGAGATGATCGGCGAGCTAGAATCCATGATTAGCTGATCCCTTCTAGTAGAATTAAGGTTTGCTACGTTGCTGTTTTCACATTCCATATATCTGGTTTTTGACTTGCTCACCTTAAAATTCAGCTTAGTCTTCTCACTTACTTTTGTCTCATCGACCATAACAAGATTGATGGCTAATAGCATATGCTTAGAGCCTAAGGCACGTCGTATTGGATGTTCTTTGGGATTTCATCCATCAAACCACAAGTAGATATGGGCGTATTGTATATCTTGATGTAAATTGAAACTATAAAAGCTTCTGTATCTCCTCCATAAGTCCTCATTCATGTTGCTACTTGATATATGTCCTTAAATTGTGTAAGATGGAGAATTACTAAAGATGCTACTCATGGAATTAAGGTAGGATGGACAAAATGGATAAGTGCACCTAGCATTTTAAGCAATTGTAAAATCTCATTAAAATTAAAAGTAAATTCTATCAGATGGCTATAAGACTTTTTTTTTTTAATTTTTTATTCTGATAATAAAGCATCAACGTGTGTAAAATACATGCATGACTAAGATGTGAATTTTATGGTGGATTTGTGGTCCTAGAAGAAAGGGTAGAATTAGAAATGAGGTTATCTGCTGTAAAGTTTGGAATATTTCTAACTTTCTATTGAAGAGAAGTTGCATAAAGTGTAATTTAAGATGGTTGGTCATATGGGAAGAAGACCAATAGTTATGCCTGTGCTTTGAGGAGAATAGGTGGAATGGACTAAGTTTTAGAGAAAGAAGGTATAGGCAGACCAAGAAAAAACTGGTAGGAAATTCTTAGGTATGATATATGTTTAATAGTCTTGAATAAGATATGGTCATAGAAAAAGATAATTGGTGAGCTAGAATTCATGTAGCCTACCCCACTTAGTGAGATGAAGTTGTAGGCTATCTTGTGCAAATCTTCTCCTTTATTTGCTCTTGTGATGGTTGTAAATGGGAGGAATGCTGTAAGAGTACTACTTTCGTCATGCTTCTTTCAATGGCATGACTGCATTCTTAGGTAATTTGGGAGCAAGACAAACTAGATGATCTATTTATCAACTTTGAATGACAGGGCCATGGAGACATAATCAGGAAAGGATAGAAAAATTATGAGATTATTGATGCCTAAATTTCCCGATTTGAAAAGGGGGATAGTGGAAAAAGAAAAGAAGCCCTAATCTCTAGCTATTTGTATAGGGTATATTTGGAATATGCCTGGGTATTTTAGGTATTTAATGAGCATGCCAATAAATAACCTAGACCCGGTTCAGTGTGAATCAGATTCAGGTTATGCATCTCTCAGCGTATCCTGCCCTCCGCTACTTAAACCCTAGGTCTGTTCCTTTCCATTAGTGTTGAAGCACTGGCCCTGGTTTTTAAGATCAATTTGCCATCATTGCCTCTTTTAGGTTTGTTAGAATAACTGTTAGTTTTTGATTCTTTAGAAGACCAGGGCGATTCGTGTCCCTTTGCAGTCCCTGTTTGGCCTTTTAGACTTTTAATCCCAAGATATGTTCTTCTGATTTTATATCTGATATTTCTGACCTCAAATCTCCAAGTTTGGTGCTTTGGTATTTGATCAAGTGATCGAAGACTTCTTCTGTAATATACTGTTATGGCATGCTTTTTAAGTCTGTGATACTTAATTTGGCCTAGATTTATAATTTGTAGTCTATTGTGCTTGGTTGAAAGTTAGATCTTTGTTGATATGAGGGCGAATTTACAGTGCCCATGTTTTTGTTTCTAAAAGAGATGCCTGGGGCTCCCTGCTTTGCAAGGGTAGTATTTCCGTGGAGCCTTCCCCTTCCTATTTCTACGAAGAGGATTTTTATTTCCACAGCTGAAACGAGTGACCTCACTACCTTTCCACGCCTACCAGGGCTTGCCCTCACTAGATTTTGTTTCTATTGGTCTAAATTTCTAATCCTCTATCTGAATTGAATCTTTTTCCATTTGTCGAATATCTCACTACAGTTCATTTTAATTTGACTTTTGATATGGATGGAAGTATATCAGATTTAGGAGGCATCTAAGCATGGGCAAACACGTTCATGGTTAGATAGTTTAGTTTATTTGCACCTGTTCTTTGTTCTTTATGTTTACATAATTTGATGTATCTCTTGCTCTTTTAGTTCTGCTACTAGTTTGCTGTTTGAATAGTTATTAATGATATTTGTGGTCCTCTATTTCCACTGTGTACTCATGGTCAAAATCTGCAATGGATAGACACTTGTAGCATACATTATGGAATAACTGTTTTACTTTCAGTGATATTTCATATTTAAGTTCATTTATGTTCTGTTAGAAGGTTAAAAATTAATGATAGAAATTTGATGACCTATTGATGATCCCCCCCCCCCCCCGCGCGACAAACAAAAAAAAAAAAAAAAAGAAAAAAAGAGGGGAGGGAGGCTGTATAAAATTAATCTGCTGAATCAATGGATACATTTTAATCTAGGCTATTTGTTTGTGCATTATTGTTTTGTACATCTTTCCTGATTTAGTAATGGATATCACAAGGGATGTTTGGATATGACAAGCTATATAAAACTTCATCTTCTGAGTTGAGGAATACATTCCTCATTTAGTAATGGATATTGGGTGGAAGGGGCAACATTCTTTAATCATGACCTACCAAATTTCTCTTTAGTCAAACTTTCACCTTCATGCATTTGCTGTGATTTATGCCAAACCCGTTACCCTTCTTCACTTCGCCATGATTACTGTCATAGCAAATTTAAAATCTTTGTTCAAAGTTGTCATTTATTTCTTTGTATAACTTTTATCTGTCTGCTTATCCTTGTTTTTGTTGTTGCACTTCTGAATTGTCTGTGTTTTCAACTATCTGCTGCTGTTGGCATGTTGCTTAACAGCTTCCCTCCTTCCCTTCCCAAAAAGGAAAAAACTAAATGATTTATTCTTGAGTAGGTACATGAACATGGATGCTTTGACAAGTAACAAGTGATGCTATAGCTAGCTTTGTTTTGGAGGAAGAATCAATATGCTATATAGATGTATATACACATATTTTCAATTGGAGATGATATTATGTTATTGGATTATTAATCTGGAATTTTTGCTACATGGATGAGTTACTCATTACTACACTTGGTTTCATGCTTGTTGGTTGGTACCTCGTGGCCTTCCCTTCTATGTTATTTGTAATTATCTTTTTAGTATATCTGAAGCAATCAACAATATCAGGAGTAGTTGCCCTCATGTTTTTCACATTGGATTACTCTTATTGTTAGGGCTTTAAATTTCTGCTTTCCAATATTGTGTATTTATTTATCTTTTGGTTTTGGGGTTCCTGCAGCTTGATACCACAGTGCTTCAGTATCAAAATCAAAAGCTTGTTCAAAAGTTAGAGGCTCAAAAAGTTGAGTGTGCTGTTCTGGAAAACAAATTTTCTCAACTAAAGGAGAAACAACAGGCATATGATGAGAACATAGCATTGGTCAATAGAGCTTGGAAAGAGGTACCTTAGCTTGGCGTGCTATTGCTTCTATGTTACCCTAATTTATATATATATTTTTGGTAAATGCATTTTAATAATTGCACATGTTTCGACACATTATTTTGTACTGTTTGGTGGTTGATTGACCTCAATTTTTTTCTACTAGCTGATTAATGGCTTGGAATCATTCTCTAGCACTGAACAATTGATAAATGGTGTACAAGAAGCTAAGACTCAATTGATCACGGAGGGTGAGTGTATCTATTTTCATTGGATCCTTTTTATATATAATATATATATTTTGTCAGTCAAGTTCATGATTAGCTCAAATTGGATTTCTATATGTAAATTGTGCTGCATTGCCCATGTTTTATTCCCTTTCCCATTTAGTTTTTGTGTAGTGAGATTGTATTCTTTATTATTTCTTTCAATGTTAGTTATTGAGAAACTGATCTGTTACTTTTCTTCTGAATGAGGACATTTGATGATTGTGCAACTTTCTATGGATAAACTTTAAACTCTTGGCCTCTTTGTGAAATGATTTTTAAGGGCATTGTAGGACAATTATAGAAAACACTGATTTAGCAGAACCATTTCTCTTGTTTGGTGGAAGACATTTTTAGTTTTATTATGTGGTAGCTTTCATAAATATTTTTAATATAGAGACCAATGTTTAGGGCATAGGTCATTGCTGAAGATGTGGATTTGTTTATTCTTTGTGTTGGGTGTTCAGAGGGTAATACTAACTTCTGTCTTGGATTTTCTGTGTTCTTGGAGGTGGGTTGCATAGGCCAGCCTTTGTACAGGGGAATTTCCTTTCATTTTTTGTCTTTTTGGGTGTATGTAGTGTAAAAGAAATAAGAGAGTTTTTGAATATATAGAGAGTTCAATTTTTAGTTTGAATGTCTTTCTCTTTTGTGTGGTTGAAGGCAGGTTCTTCTATTTGTCCTCCTTTGTGCAGTTTATATATGATATTTTGGGCGGTGTGAAATCTTGGCTTCTATTGCTTCTTTGTTCAAGGTTCATGTCCCTTTTGGCTCTTCATATGGATAGGCTTCATCGTCATCATCAAACAGGGCCTTGTTTTAGCCCAGTTAGTGTCTGTAGAACAGTATTCATAATGTCAACTGACTTCTAAAGGTCACATTGACAATACAAATCCATGCAAAAGAACAATATGGCAAAATCTTATGCCAGATGTCCTTGACACCACTCTCTAGCAAGGGAATGACGAGATAAAGAATCTCTGCCTTCAGATTAGAATTTCTCCTTCTTTATTTATCTCCTTTATCTGTCTTCTCTCTGTGAAATAACCACTAACAGTTGTTGAGCTGCCTAACTTTTATATATTCAATTAGATGTATGCTGTATTATTCAATCATCTTAATGAATCATGACTTTGGTTTTTTTGGCCAAATTCTGTTTGCAATGTTGTCTCTGCATGTTAATGGGTTTTCTTTTTAAATGTGCAGCTTTGTCTCCCCCTGAGGATGCCTTTTTAATCCGATTATTAGAAACAGGTGCTACTGAAAGTAGCTCTGCTAGTAAACCCATGGACCAGAATGATAGAGAGACAAGCACAGGTAATGAGAAGTCCCAGAACATATTACGCAATCTTGTGTCTGCAATTGATGATTTGTGGTGCTTAAAAGATGCGCTGCATGAATCAAATTTGAAGGCAATTCCAGAAGATGGTAAGATTAAGAAGGATCAATGTACACTTGTTATCTGCTGTGTGCCTATTTACTTCTGGAGGTTCTCCTCACTTGTTTTTTGTACACTGCCTTGTCTCTAGATTCATCTAGGCGAAAGGAATCCACTGATTTATTGGATGACATTACAACTTTAAGAGCGAAGCTTGGTGATCTTCATTTGAGTCACAGAAAATTGTCATGGGAACTGCAGTGCCACCTAGATTGTGATGCAAAGAATAAAGCTGAGATTAAACGTTTAAAGAGTAAGTTAGTATAACTTAGCAAGATTACTATTTATTTACTGTAAGTGCCAGTCATACATTGAATTCATAGATTGAATTTATTTAAGGGGAAGTTATTATAACTTAGCAAGATTACGATTTATTTACTGTAAATGCCTGTCATACTTTGAATTTATTCATTTCTATTAGTTGACAAAATTTCACTGCAAAACTCTTATGTATCAATTCAGTTAGAAAAGAGATGCTTGTTCAACTGTAGGGTAAGCTTAAGCATTTGATCAGCTTTGAAAAGCTTTTTATCATTGCTGAATGGTGATTACTAAGTGTCTTACTGGGCATCAATAATATTTTTGTGGTGCGACCTTTAGTATTTGTAAATGGTCTAACAGGGGTATACATCTGGATAAGAATAAACATTAATAACAAGGTTGCCAAAAAGTGACCGCTATAAAAAAGAGCAATCAATGAACATTAATTACCTGAATGACTTCACAAAAATAAAGATTATCTAGGAATTGCAAAAGACTAGGACAAAGGGTGACTCCTTGTTAGGTCTGGAAGCTTAAAATTGTGGCTCGTATGTATTTTGTTCATATGTATGTCGGTCTGCATGCTTGTTGGAATGTGAGGATTGGGTATGTGAAACTAGGGATATGCAATAAAGCAACTGAAATATTTTGATGTGTGCATCTTGGTGGATGCTGATGAGTTAGATGGTACAATGTAAGATGAACTCCCAGGAGATTTTATAAAAACATTTTTTTTTAAATCAAGTATGAACTATGGAGTACTTGGTAGGCATAGCAAAGGGGAAGGAAAGAATAGGGTCTTCATAGAAATGGAAGAGTGAGAGAGTATATGTGTATAGAAAGGGAGGTAAAAATATGGTTGTTTAGACATCAAAATTCTATGGCATATGTGGTGCCTTCACTTCTAGTTTATTAGAAAATAAAGATTTGCACTTTATATCTATATTTATCATCTATAAATTCCTCATTGTACAAACAAACAACTCTGGAAGTTCATCTGCGTTTTAACTACATAGAGAGTGGCACTAAGTAGAAAATAATTGGCTGCCTGACTTTTTATGGCTAAGCTCTAAAAGTTTTTAACCTGTGGTACTTGTGATCAACAAGCAAATTTATTCTAAATAGATATAAGAGTTGTTCATGCTTCTCAAAGTCATTCTATGCCATGCTTGATCTTGAAGCTTTGCGCAAGAACACTTTTAAGACGACGATCCTTGACATAGAATTGGCGTGGCTGCGGAAAAACGGAATAGATTATATCACGTTGAATTGCGATCTGTGATTTGAATTGAGGATCTGTGCTGATTGGAAGGAGTGGATTGGTCATAGATTGTTATGGTGGATGGGATGAGATTAAAGCAATTGGAGTCAAGAATGGAAGCACTGGAGTTTGGAATGACACATTCAGAATGACAGAGACTCACAAAGCTATCACTTAAAGCAGAGAAGATGTAATTGCAATCACAGAAGGGATGTGTGAGGATCTCACAGCCTCTTGAGAAGGCATGCAAAGAGAATTAGAACGGCATAGAGAAATAATGGAACAACACGAACATAGAATCAATAGCATGTTTAACATATTGTCTTGACTTCCTCAATTCTAGTTACCTCTGGAATTTCCTTCCAGATTTGTAGCTGATTCAGGTGTGGTAGGCCAAGGTATTCTTCCTAGACCTCCAAGTGTGTTAGAGATAGAAAACTTATATGAGGGGGCACCAAGAGTGCAGGTAAGAGAATTGTCTTCTCATAATACTACTCACACCGACGCTGGGGTTAGAAGTACCTCTATTTGATGGATCCAAGCCTAGGTGTTGGATTTGCCGGTGTGAGCGCTTCTTCTAGTTTTATAATGTTGTTGAACATCAAATGATTACCCTTACCACTGCCTATCTGAATGATATGATTGATGCGTGGTTTCAAGGATGGTCTAGATCTAGAGGAGTGGAAACAAGATGGTTTGATTTTGCTGAGGAGTTGTGCAAGCATTTTGGGGAGAGAAATATGGCTAACATGATCGAGGAATTTAACAAACTTAAGTAGGAAGGATCGATCACTGACTATCAAGAAAAATTTGAGGAATTAGGTGCTCTAATGTGGAATGCTCAACCCTCCCTTATAGAGCAATACTTTGTGTCTAGTTTTATTAGTGGCTTAAAGGACGAGCTAAGATCTATGGTGAAGATGATGATGTTGACTATGGTGAGACAAGTGGAAGAAAAGGCTAGGTTGCAAGAATTAACCCTGGACGCTATTTTCAAAAAGAATAAGACATTCCCAAGGCCTGGTGCCTATTGTTAGCCATCCCACGGGGGGTAATTCCTGAGCCTTAGTTGCTGGATCGATTCCAGGCATACCTAAAGGAAACTCCAATCCACTTGCTAACAAAACTACCACTATGGAGCAGAGGAGGCTAATGGGATTATGCTACAAGTGTGGGGATTGATATAGCCCTGGACACCAATGTAAGTGACAACTCTTAAACATGGAAGGGGCAGATCAAGACCAAGCAGGGGAAGTGGAGGAAGAAGAAAAAGGGGAAGTTGCAAAGACCATGCTTGAGGAAGACCAAGGGGATGAGGGTGGAGAGATCTCTTTCCACGCTCTCAGAGGGGGACCAGCTGGGAAAATAATCAAGGTGAGGGGGTAGGTAGGGAAGAGGAAGCTTATGGTGTTGATAGATAGTGGCAGTACTCACAACTTCTTGAATGAAGCCACTGCCACCGAGCTGACATGTAGAATGACATCCACTGCCCCCTTATTAGTGCCAGTGGCTAATGGAAATAAAATGTACAACAACTACAAGTGTGTGGACTTTAGATGGATAATGCAAGGGCAATAATTCTAAGATGATATGAGAATTTCGGAATTGGGGGGCTATGACATTGTTCTAGGAGTTGACTGGATGCGTATAGTTGGTCCCTTGACATTTGACTTCAACAAATTGAAAGTCACTGTGGAGATGGGGGGGTAAGAAGTTGACTCTAATGGGTAGTATGGAACAAGGGGAGTGTAAAGTGATCAATGAAAGGAAATTATAGAAGTTAATATAGAGTAAAGGGGGGTAAATTACATAGCTGTATTCAATACAAGCTATGGAATGGGGAGGAATAGAAGTAGAAGTGGAAGGAAAGAAGCATCAAATAGCTGGCAGCTCTACCACTCTCCAACTTTCCACTAAGGTACGACTTTCAAATAGCTTACACATACTTTTAATGAAATTTAAGGACCTATTTGCTAAACCCAACTCACTACCACCCCACAGACCACTGGACTATTCCATACACCTCAAGCCTAACTCTACCCCTGTGAACATTAGAGCCTGTAGATATTCACCAATTCATAAAGTAGAAATAGAGAAACAAGTCTCCAACATGTTTTCCACCTCTATCATTCAATCTAGCCAAAGCCCGTTTGCCTCTCCTATTCTCTTTGTGAAAAAAAAAAGATGGAAAGTGAAGGTTTTGTGTTGACTACCGTCAACTCAACTCCAACAACATAAAAAATAAATTCCCTATACCCCTCATTGATGATCTATTAGATGAGTTATTTGGGGCCAAAGTATTTTCCACATTGGACCTAAGGTCCGAATATCACCAAATCAATATGGTAGCTTATATCAGCCAGGCTTTGGCTCCAAAGCATCTTGGGCTAAGTGTTTATGATAAGGAGTTGTTGGTAGTGTTGGGGGCGGTGGAGAAATGGAGACACTACTTAGAAGGGAATCCTTTTATAATCAAAACAGATAACGAGAGTTTACAATTCCTATCTCAGCAAAGGTTGCATACCCAATTGCGGAGGAAGGGGGTTTCGAAGTTAATGGGGCTGGATGACACCATTCTCTACTGAAAGGGGAAGGAAAATGTGGTGGCTGATGCCCTATCAAGGAGGGGAGAGAAGGAAAACTACCAATCTATAATTGTCGTGGTACCTAAATGGGTTAACGAGTTAGTCGAGAGTTATGAACAAACTTCATGGCTAAAGGACCTTATAACCAACTTACGGTGCATCCTATAGGGAGTCCAAGATACACACTCTCCAATGGCTTGGTTAGATTCAATGGAAGGTTGGTGGTGGGAAATGACAGAGCATTGAAGGAAAGGATTCCGATCACACTACATTGTTCCCCATTGGGTGGTCACTCAGGAATTAGGGCTACATATCAAAAGGTGAGACAATTATTCTATTGGCCTGGATAAAAGAAGTATGTAGTTGAGTTTGTGTTATCTTGTGCCATTTGTTAGCATTGTAAACACGAACAAGTGGCCTATCTAGGTCTATTGCAACCATTAGCTATACCTAAACAGGCTTAGTAGGACATTTCCATGGATCTTATAGAAGGTCTCCCTAGATCTGAAGGAAAGGATGTAATACTGGTAGTGGTGGATTGACTAATCAAATTTACACACTTCATCAGTCTCACACGTCATTTTTCAGCTCAAGAGGTGGCAAGAATGTTCCTAGATTCAGTGGTTAAAATTCACGGGGTGCCTAAATCAATTGTGTCTGATAGGGACAAGATCTTCACTAGCATTTTTTGGCAAGAACTGTGTAAGAGCTTGGGAGTGGGGCTTCATATGTCTATTGTATATCATCCTCAAACAGATGGCCAAACTGGGAGAGTTAATTAGTGCCTAGAGGCTTACTTAAGGTGTATGTGCTTCACTAAGCCTAAAAGTTGGAATAGGTTGTTGTCCTTGGCACAATGGTGATATAACTCTAGCTACCACAATGCCATCAAATGGAGCCCCTTTGAAGTAGCATTCGATTATAGGCCTCCCCTGTTGCCGGCCTTATCCAACACTACAACAACCATGGCTATCGTGGAACAATACTTGCAATAGAGACAAGAAATGCTAACCATACTTAAGTGGGAATTGGCCACAACCTAGAACAAGATGAAGCAGAAGGCAAATAGTAGGAGTGATAGATCTTTTAATGTGGGGGATAGGGTCTATCTGAAGGTGAAGAGATTCCTACCACATCCTTTTCTAGCTACACCAATCTCCAAACTCAGTCCCATGTACTTTAGCCCCTATCCCATGGAATCCAAGGTGGGAAAGGTGGCCTATAAGCTGCAGTTGACGGCAAGGGTCAACACTCACCTCGTGTTCCATGTCTCATTGCTGAAGAAGTCTATTTAACCTAATGCTACTACTAGCCAAGACTTGCCAGCTGTGTATGAAGATTTGGAAGAAGTTTTGGAGCCTCAAGCCATTACAGATAAGAGAGTTATCTACCAAAGCACGGTTCCCTTGACTCAAGTGTTGGTAATGTGGTCACACATGCATTCTGACCACACAACTTGGGAATACCTATCAGAATTGCTCAAGCAATTCCCTGGAGCTACTAGTCTGCTCTAAATTCTTGAGGACAAGAATGATTTCAAGGGGCGGGGAATGTCACAATCCAGGGGCAATTTTGAAAATTTGTTGTTAAGGCAATAGCCACTTGTATTAGATTGTTGTTGCTTTGTTGATTGTTTCTCCTACGGTTATGCTGTTAGTTTGTGGGAAGAGCCTATATAAGGCTAAGATCTATGAGAATGGGAGTTCATGTTAAGAAATAACAGAATTCTTTCCCTCCTATTTCTCTTCCCTCCCAATTCTCTCTTTCAAATTCTTCCTCCAAAACACTTTTCTCTTCTTTGATCTCCCTCTAATCTCTATTCTGTTCGAGACTCATCTGAGAGACTTCACAGTATCTTTTTGATATGGCCCCACCGCATCACTGTCAGTATTGAAGTATTAGGTTGCATTTGTTTATATTTAGAGCTATAATCAGGTGACATGATTGCGTAACCTTTATTTTACTGTCTACATATCCTGGTCAACATTCCTTAAGTTGCATTAACTTGGGCATGTCAGTGAGACACTTTAGAGTTGACTGCCATACATCTTGGTTCTTTTGGTTATACCTGTTAGATGGAGGTAAGATGCTTGTGTTACTTTCCAAAAACCTAGTGGTTGCGCCAACTATACTTTTGTTGTTTATGGGCATCTCATGTATCTTTGGTCACTTTTAGATGTTGGCCTTTTATGGAAGACTTCTGGAAGTTGCCTTACAACTGGTTATTACCTTGAGAATTGCCTAATTCCATAACCTTTTCATTTTATGTGCTGTCTTAAAGTGATTTCATCTCTCTTCAGTTTTTAGCATAGTTCTATGAGTATTTCACGTGAACCTCTTAACTTAATTTCTGTACCAGAGAAAAATAATATAATAATGCATGAGATGGTAGTTAGTTAACATCTTTGTCCGATAGTGTCAGTGGATCAGCAGATCTGACTGTAGCCCTTGCTGTTTCTTGAAGCGGAACTGGATAGTACTGTTGCAGAGTTAGATGAAAGTAACTCTAAATTGGCAAGTCTGAGAGCAGACATGGATGCAGCAAAAGGAGCACTCTTCCCTGTCCTAAATTTAGTGAATAAGCAGGCTGCTGTTGACAAGACAAAAGATAAGCAAAAGGATTTGCAAGATATGGAGTCTGCTCTCAAGGAATTATTGGTAATATGCTGGAAATTTTTACCCTACTCGATTAGTTTTGGTTAAAATATTGGGAAACTGAATTGATCTGAGGTCTCTGCATAGGACCAAACATCTTGTCAACTACATGAACTCAAGCACCTCCATGAAGAAAGGATAGGAATTCTGAAACACTTATCTGATTTGCAGGTCAACTTAAAATAGTTTTTTGGTTTCATTATTCTATTGTTCTGTTGCACTTGTTTGCTCATGTTTTAACCAATGTTTTCTTGACAGAATACTGTGAAGAATTTGAATGGCATTTCCTCATCCCAACCCTATGTGCTGTTAAGGGAGCAGCTTGCAAAGTCAAAAGCAGATCTGTTCCATTATCTGGCACTATTTGAGAAACTACAGGTTGTAACTGGTCGGTAGTTTCATTTATGCTTTTTTTATGTTCATTTCTGTGAAAGGATTTTGTTACAATGCTGACTACGTTCTTTTGTGATTGAAATTGTAGGCTGACAAGGATAGCCTGGCCTTGGGGGAAAAAGAAATGAACATGAGAAATGATTTACTTGATATTTTGCAACGAAATTCAGCAATTACTGAATCTAGAATTACTGAGTTTGGAATTGAGATACAGAAACAAATTAGTGAGCAAAATCTGATTGAGAATAGGCTGGAAGATGCATTCAGGGAACCTGGTATTGTGAACCCTAAGGATTTTTTTCTTATTTTGTTTTATATGCACAGGCTCTTGTTTTTTTGATATTATACTACAATCTTGGGGTATATATTCTTTATTTCAGGTAGGAAAAAAATCATTGCAGAGTTCAAAGCCTTGGTTTCCTCATTTCCAGAGGACATGGGTAGCATGCAAAGTCAGCTAAGTAAATACAAAGATGCTGCTTCGGATATTCATTCTCTTCGGGCAGATGCCCAATCTCTTTCTATTGTTCTTAATAGGAAGGTGGGTGACCTTGGACCTAACCAGGATATTCTTGGATGGTGATGAGATAAACCCTTGCTTTTTTATAACAGGCTAACGAGCTGGGAAAATTATCAGCTTCATCAGCTGACCAAGTTACTGAAGTACAGAAGTTAGAATCTAAGGTATGATTTTTTTCTTGTTCACTTTTATGTGTTGTCTATTATTTAAAACAGAAATACCAACAGGACAGGAACAGGGTTGGTCTGCAATCTGAATTTTTGTCTGGCTTACTTTCTTTATTAATATTTTGGGGATAGTGCTACTTGTTTATGATTTGTATAGCATTTGGACCTTTCTAGTGTTTTGTATAGATGTGCTTGACTTGTGCAATTTTTCTGAGGTGTATAGTCCCTAGAGCATTCCCTAGAGGAAGAATGATCTTGGAGGAGTTATTGGGAGTGAGAGTGATTTGGAGGTTTCCTTGGTGCATGGAGATACTTTATTGTCATTGGATTCTTCCATTACTGAACTGGTTGTTTGAGATCTGACTGAATTTTGAGGGGCTTTGTAATTGTATTGCTTATAGACTGTTGGCAGTTGATGGATTGCACTTAGATTAGGTCTTAGACTTTTGGTTTCAGGAACTGGCGGGGGATAGTTTTGCAGATGTTTGTTAATCTTTCCTTCTGTGGTCTATTTCAGTCAGGCTTCAACTATGATTCAGTATGGTAGTATTAGAATAAGCCAGAAACTCTTCAGGTTTGAGAAAATATGGCCTAGAAATCGATTTTGTGAGTGTCGTGAAAAGTTACTGGGCCAGGAATAGGTAGATGGGCCATTTAGCTTTTGTTTTGGGAGGAAACTAAGTTACGGGGATCTATTCAAAACTGGAATAAAGAGGTGTTTGACAGATTGGAGTTAGGACTATAAGATTGTTGGATGAGGTAACGAAGTTAACTGAGAAAGGAGGAGACTTTCTCTTTGGCATTGAGATTTTGTTGAGAGCTAAATTATGCAAAACCAGGGATAAAAGCTTACAAGTCACTGTAGACTGACATTACATCTAAATCCTTCTTCTTTGAAAGCTAAGGTAACAAATAACTCTACAAATGCTAATTTGGGGGGCATAGAGCTTTTTCTCCATTTCTAAAGATTTTATACTTGATTTATCTTCTGTCATGCACAAGATTTAACTGAAGCTACTGTAGTGTGATGACCTGAAAGGGGAATCATGACTGGAGCCTAACCCTTAAGGAGCAAAGGCCCATGAGAATCAAGCAAGCATCTGAACATATCATATAATGACAATAATAATAATATGTCAGACCTCTGAATCTGACAGGGTATTCTCACTGGTTCGTTGAGAATTGGGCAAGAAATTAAGGAAGAAATTGAGGAGAATTGTAGGGAGAAATAGAACAGAGAATGAGAAAAGGGGAGGGGGGGGGGGGGGAGAGAGAATGTTTGGAAAGAAATCTGGAATTTTCTATTGATATTTGTGTCATGCACCAAGGTTTAACCTAGGGTTTGTAAGGGAATTTGGAAGAAATCGGGAAAAAGAGAATAGAAAGGGAGGGAGAATTGTGAAGAATTGGGGGAGAATTAGACAGATAGAGAGGGAGAACAACAAGAATAGAGAGAGAACAGGGAAATCAGAAAGGAACAAGCGAGAGATTAGAGTTGAGAGAGAAAAAAGAATTCAATTATCATTTCACATAATGATTTCTTTACAGCTCTAGTAGCTTTATATAGCTACTTCTCCTAGGTAAGTAATTATGTTACAAAGTAAAACATAAACTATAACAACCAAAATAACAACACTTGAGTTAGCGCAACCTGAGGAAACTGTTGGAGGAGGTTTGGTAAGTACTCACAGGTGTTGTTATCCAGGTGGAGGTGGGACCATCTCACCAACACTTGAGTCAGGGGAGCCCCTTGCTTGTAGATAATCCTCCGGTCGACTATAGCTGTTGGTTTCTCAATAGGATTGGTGTCTTGAGTAAAGGGAGGTGAGGATGGGTTGACTTCTTGTATGCCCTACTGACCTCTTGAGCAGGGACGTGGAATACTTGATGAATTTTGCAATTAGCCGGCAATTGGAGTTGGTAGGCAACCTTTTCAAATCTGGCTGTAACAGGGAATGGGCTATAAAACTTTGGGCTTAGTTTAGTGACATGCCCTTGGGAAAGAGCCTTATGATGAACATGCTATTAGCTTTAAATAGACTAGATCTCTCACATTGAACTCCCGTTCACTCCTATTTGCAAACTGCTTCATGCGATTTTGGGCAGTAGACAACTCCTTTAGTAACTGTAGGACCTGCTGTCTTTGCTGCAGGTAAGTATCCATTGTTGCTGTTAGGATTAGGAGCTCTTAGAAACTCAATCAATTCTTGATATTTGCCAAATCTCTCAACACTCCTCACTCGAAATCGACCACACAACATAAAAATATAAACTAGAAATGCAAGAACAGAATTAAACAAAGAACAGAAAAGATACAATCAAACCAAGTCAGTAGGCGCAAGATATATCCTGGTTCGAACTGATCAAGGATTTGTCCTACATCCAATCGCAAATCTCGAGAGCAATCCATTAGAAACTAGATAAAACATATTAAAAGAACCCTCCACTCTCTATCACACAAGTACACTGCCCTTCTCTAGATATTACAAAGACTATCTTTCTCTCAAAGCCTTTTCTCTCCTCTTGGCAATCTCACTTGTATTCAGAGACAAAATTAAATGAATGATTGTTATGTCCGACTGCCTAGCCATCACCTTCTATTTAGTATTTATAGACCATAGGGGGTGGTAATTACAAAGGTTGTTATTTTATCTACACAATGACTAAAATAACCCTTATAATATAACATCTAAGTTAACTCTCTCTAACTTAGAAAATTCCAGTCGCATCCATCCACCTAAGGGTTCAACTGTCTTCTTCATCGTCTAGATAGATTACTTTATGCAAAAACCCAATAGTTGTTACTGTGGTTGAGCCAACAGTGACTGGTAGGAGTGGGGGTTTGTATCCATACATTGCCTCGAATGGTGACATTTTTATTGAACTATGGTGGTAGGAGTTGTACCATCATTGGGCCAACGAGAGCCACTTATGCCAACCCTTGGGCTATAGGAAACAGAGGCAACGTAGGTAGGTTTCACGGCATTGGTTAACTCTCTTCGTTTTTCTATCTATTTGGGGGTGATAAGCTGTGGACATGTGAAGCTTAATCCCCAAAGATTTCAACAACTCTTTTCATAGTAGACTAGTAAACAACTTGTCCTTGTCAGATACTACATTATGTGGTATTCCATACAACTTTACCACTTGGTCGAGAAAATTCGGGCTACCTCTTGAGTCGTGGAGGGATGGGAGAGAAAGGAAGTGGGCGAACTTTGTGAATCGATCAACTACCACCAATATGCAGTCCTTCCCCTCAGACTTGGGTAACCCTTTGATAAAATCCATTAATATGTTACTCCACACTTGGTTAGGGGTGGCCAATGGCTGCAACAGCCCTGGGGTTGCTACTGTCTCATGCTTTTATCTCTTACACACATCACAAGCCATTACAAATTCCATCACAAATTGCTTCATCCTAGGCCAATAGAAAAATTTTCACCTTGTGGTAGGTGCACTGCATACCGGAATGTCCTCCCAAAGGGGATCCACGCAAGGCTTGCAAGATCTTGTTTTTGAGTTGATGTCACGACCTTGGGTATTATAGGGGTAAAGCTGTAATTGAGATACAATTACAGTTGGGGGGTATTTTTGTAATTTGGTTACAGCACATGAGTGTTGTTGTTATGTTATTTTCTCTTTTTGTCTTGTAGCTTAGTTGGTTGGAGAGTTTTGTTTGGTAGCTAAGTGAGGCTATATGTATTGCCTCAGCTGTAGGAAAGGGATATGCTAAAAAAGGAATTGAATAGTCTATTTTCTCTCTAATATTTCTCTCTTTTCTTTCTCTCTCGGTGATCTCCTCCCTTATCTCTTGTTGTTCTCTCCCTCCAAACTAATTTCTCCCCCAGATTCTTCTCTTAATATTCTCGATCTTCCTCTCATACCCTAGCTCATCCCCAAGGTTCATGACAGTTGATCACACCCCCCTGTTACCAAAACAACGGGACAATGCATTAACAACAATATTCTTCTTCCCCTTCTTGTATTGTATGATATAATCTAGTCCCATGAGCTTGGTTATCCTTTTCCTTTGTAATTCCGTGTGTAGCTTTTGCTGTAGTAAAAATTTTAAGCTCTTGTGATTTGTCTTTATTATGAATTGATTTCCCTCCAAGTAATAACGCCATTTCTCCATAGTAGTCAACATAGCCAGCTACTCCTTATCATAAGTACTCAAATTGTGGTGCTTAGGGGCTAATGCTTGGCTAATGAAAGCCAATAGTTTGCCCTTCTGCATTAGTTTCTAGCACAAACGATTTACTGAAGTCTGGTAGGGCTAATTCGGGAACCTCTTCCATTGCCCTTTTTAGCCGTATAAAGGCTTTTTCGGCCTTGGGATTCCAATGAAAATTCTTCTATAACAGTTCAGTGAGTGGCCTACTAATTATCTCATAATCTTTCACAAATTTTCTATAGTAGCCTGTGAGTCTAGGAAATCCCCTCAGAGCCTTTATAGTGGCAGGCCTTGGCCAAGAAGTCATGGCAGGCACTTTCTTTGGATCTGTGCTAACCCCTAAACTAGAGATGATGTGCCCTAGGTATTCAACTTGCCTTTGGGCAAAGGCGCACTTTGACCTTTTAACATATAATTGGTTGAGTCTAAGGACTTCAAATGTAACCCTTAGGTGATCAATATGTTTGGAAAAAGAAGGGCTGTATACTAGGATATCGTTAAAAAATACTAGGTATTCAACTTGCCTTTGGGCAAAGGCGCACTTTGACCTTTTAACATATAATTGGTTGAGTCTAAGGACTTCAAATGTAACCCTTAGGTGATCAATATGTTTGGAAAAAGAAGGGCTGTATACTAGGATATCATTAAAAAATACTAAGATGAAATCTCAGAGATAAGGAGCAAAGATTTGGTTCATTAGGGCTTGGAATGTGGTTGGGGCATTAGTGAGGCCGAAGGGCATCATTATGAATTTGAAATGCTCATGGTGCGTTTTGAATGCAGTTTTGGGTATGTTTTCAAGTCTTATTCTAATTTGATGGTAACTCGATTGGAGGTCTAATTTGGAGAATATTGTGGCATTCTTTAATTCATCCAATAGGTTATCTATGATGGGAATAGAGAACTTGTTCTTGATTGTCATGGTGTTGAGTTGATGATAGTCAACATAGAATCGCCAAGAACTGTCTTTCTTTTAACAAGCAACACAGGTGATGCAAAAGGGATAAGGCTAGGTTTGATAATGGATTTCTGAAGCATTTCCTTGACCATTTTTTCAATCTCAGTCTTTTAGATTTGGTGGGTATCAATAAGATCTTATGTTGACAAGCTCAGTGTTGGGTTTTAGTGGGATGGAATGGTCAAGGGATCTTTTCGGCAGTAGGGAATTAGGCTCTACAAATAAGTCCTCAAACTCAACTAACAATATGTGTTGAGAGTCAAGCTCCCATACCTTTAAGTTGGACTCAAGTTAGCTATTGACTGTCAACATGAGTTCTCCTCTTTGTTCCTTGTTTTCCTCTAGATACTCCATGGCTTGAATAGAGAACAACTGTGCCACTTGGGGCAACTTGTTCTTGAGCATCTTTTGTAACCTCTTTCTTGTGATCATCTTGCATGCGCCTGTTTCCAAGCTACCGGTAAGGGTCATCTTCTTGCCATTCTTTTCAAAAGTCACCTCCATCTTGTTGAAATCAAAACTTATAGGGTTCACATTCTTTATCCAATCCACCCCCAATACGATGTCATCTTCCTAACGTTAACAATCTTAAGTCAGCCTCAAACTCCTCTCCTTGCATCTCCTAACAAAACCCAACACATGCAGATTTGCTCATCACTTTGCTACCATTGGCCACGGTCATTTATGGGGGTTGAGTACTAGTTAGTTTACAACCCACTCTCCTTGCTGTCCTCATCCAAAAAACTATGGGTACTCCCACTATCAATTAAGACCATCAATTTGCAGTTAGGTATCCTTCCTTCCACCTTGATTATCTTTCTATTGGTCAATCCCTTTAGTGCATGGAGGAAGACTTCTCCATTATCCTTTGCTTCAAATTCACTTTGAAATGCAGTCACGTCCTCCCCTTCTTCCTTTTCTTCTTCTTCTTCCCCTTCCACCTAAAGCAGCTGTCTCTTGCACTGATGGTTGAGGGAGTATTTTTTCCCACACCGGAAGCATAATCTGGGATGCCTCCTCTGCTTCATAAGTTTTAGTGACGGTGGTTGGGACTGTCAAATCCCTAGAACCTTGGTTGATTTCAATGACCTCCTTGCCATAACTTTTACCTCCTTACTGTAGGACACTAGAACTTATCCCCCTTGCCTGTAGCCTCTGCTTTTTCATTAGGGACTCCATCGTTAATTCTTGCAATTTAGCACTTCCAACTACTTGTTTAATCGTCTTTGGTTGCTTGCATCATCTTAACTATGGGCCTTAATTCCTCACTCAAACCACTAATCAAGCTTGAGATGAAATAAGCCTCGGTTAGATGGGGATTAAGGTTTATCATTAGCGATTTCAGCTCTTCAAACCAGTGTTCTAAAACTCGGCCTAGGCGGCTGCCTAGGTGGCGTTGAGGCGTTAGGCGGACATAGACCGCCGTGATTATGGCCTAATCGGCCCCCTTAGGCGTTGGCCCGGCTAATCGGTACCGGGCGACGCCTAGTCGCGTGAACCGCCTGGCCGATTAGGGTTTTTGTTTCCCCTTACCTCGTCGATTTCCCCTTCTCTCTCTTGCACACCACCGCCGACTGTCTCTTGTCGAGTCACCGTCGCTGTCGTCGCTTGCCCTTTTTGTCAAAGTCTCTCTCGTCGCACGCCGCTATCGTCTCTTGCGGAGTTGTCGTCGCCGCTTTCCATTCCTGTTAGCCTTTTCGTCTCACGCTGTCGCTGCCGACCTTCATTCCACTCTACTTTCCAGCTCTCTCTCTCTCGTCTTCCTCACTCCTCACCCTGTGGTAAGCAATAAGCAATAAGCAAGCAGCAAGCGCAAGAACGCTTGCTGCTTGCTGTTGCCTTGCCTTTTTTTCTTTTTGTTATTTAATTTATCGTTTATGTTAATATTTATTAATGTGTGAATTTGTTATTTGAATATTTATTATTGTTTTAAATATTTTAATATTTGTAACTTGTGAGCAAACAAGTTAAATGTTATTTATATTTTAATATTTGTTATTGTTATTTAATATTTATAACAACTTCTTATTGCTGCATTTTGCTATTGTTGGCTCTTGGCAAACAACAATTTATTTTCTCAAACTTAATTTCATTATTTCACTTGTTGTTTCAGCTTTAATTTACTTAAAAATAACATCAAAATGTTTAAAAATAAAAACAATTTTTCTAGGCTCGCCTAGGCGCCCTAGGCGCTAGGCCCCAGTCGAGCGCCCGACTAGCACCTAGCGCGTTTTAGAACACTACTTCAAACCTTAGTTGGTAGTTCTGTACCGTACCCTCTTTGTCTTAGCTTATTGAATTCCTCTACTATATCTATCATGCTCCGATCTCTAAACCTTTCACACAAATCTTCCACGCATTCAACCCATTGGTAGCCTTCTCTAACCCTCGGCCAACCCTGGAACCAAGCATCCCCTACATCATTGAGGTAGGCGACAACCATGGTAACCTTCTGTTGATCCGATATATTGTACACATTGAACATTCTTTCACATCATCTTACCCACCACCTCTTGTTAAGGCCATCAAATAGGGGGAATCTCCATTTTTGGCAAACGAAAATAGGACTGATTTGGGGTAGCTTGCACTTCTTGCCTCCTTTCTAACGTGTTCTCCCCGTTCCTTGTCGGTTCTTTCTCGAATTCAAAGATTCCTACAACTCATTGGGTTTCCCCAATCTTCGGTAATATTGAGTCCGACCTCTCCCTAGGAGAAAAATCAGGGGAAACTCTTACCGAGTTTTGACGGGTAAATATCCCCATGAAACTTTGTAGTTGCTCCCAAATCTGGCTCCCAACTTCCTTTTGTAAGCCTCCTATTTGGCAACCAATTTCAATGTGCATCTGGGCGATCGCACCATCCATCTTCCTCGCCAATCCTTCCATCGAGTTCTCCATCTTCCGGTCTAACGAAACAATCGCTTCATGATTCCGGTTATACCCAATTTGTAATAGATCCACTTTAGTTTGTAGGCCGGTGACAATGGAGTTGAACTGCTGCAGCTAGGTCTCAAAATTCTTCATCCTTGTTCTGTCTGCCATAGGGGTTAAAATTGCCAAAAGCTTTGTCAGTCGAGGGGTGCTCTAATAGCAAATTGTCAAACCCCTTAATCTGGCAAGGAATTCTCACTAGTTCAGTGAGAATAAGGCAAGAAATTAAGGGGGAAATTGAGGAGAATTGAAGGAAAGGGGGCCGGGGGGGGGGGGGGGATCATAATAGAGAGGGAACATAGAATGGAATTCATTCGATCAATAGCTGCCTATTCTCTATTCAACAACCTATTTGTAGGTTGTTTACATCCATGTAGTTATTACCCAAATAACAAACTAACTCATGGGAAGAATACAGACAAGAAACAATTACAACTAATGCCCTTGGGGGGTCATGACAATTCCCCCATTCTTGAGAGGTTTCTTGTTTCCAAGGAACTTATTACAACTGTGCCTTCTTCGTCACCCAATTCCCGCCGATTCTTCTCCTTCGTATTTGTTCTCTACTCCTTCCATGTTCAATGATTGTCCTTGGCATTGGTGGTTGGGGTTAAATTTATCTCCATATTTATAACATAATCCTAATTTCCTTCTTCGCACCATAGCAGTTGAGTTGGTTGCATTAGGGCTTGGGTAAACTTTAGAATTCGCATTTACTTGATTCCCCTCCAATGGTTGATAGAACATAGGCTGAGTTACTGTCACGATCGTGTTCTTATTGAAAATTGCTTCCAATGCAAGCTCTTGTAACTTCGCCTTCTTAGCGGCCTGCTTCACCGTCACAGGTTGCATCATCTTGATGTTGGCTTAAACTCCTTAAGGTCGCTGATGAAACTAGACACAAAATATTGTTTCATTAGTGTTGGTTGTGAACTCCACATCAGAGACCTTAACTCCTCAAACTGAATTTGATAGTCAGACACTGATCTTTCTTGTCTCAACTCATTAAATTCTTCAATCACATCCATCATAGAATTCTCCCCAAAATGTTCACACAGGTCTTCTGCAAACTCAGCCCAATTGACCTCAACTTTCCTTGTCTAAAGCCAACCTTGATACCATGAATCAACTGTATCATTAAGATAGGCTGTTGCCAAATTAATTTTCCGCCCTTTTGCTTCATTGTAAAGATGGAAAAATCTCTCACATCTACGGATACACCACCTCGGTTTTAATCGATATTTCTAGTCTTGGGTTGATAATTACCTCTATTGCTGGGTCTAAGATTAGAGGCTCCTTAGTTTGTTGCACTCTTGAAACTCTAGGGAGAATGTCATTGCCGGACAGGATTTGATCAAGAATAGACCTCATTAGGGATTCTGATCCTATAGGTCGGGGAAGAATTCCATCACTAGGCAAGGTTGGATCGACAATTGTCTTAGTGGGAAATCTAGTGGTAAACGGAATTTGAGGCAATAATGTTGACATCATGTTGAACATGCTGTCTATTCTCTGATTCGAATTGATCCATCGTCTTCTGGTGCCTCTCCAATTCCTTCTACATACTCTCTCGAGATGTAGTGAGATCCTCTCTCATGTTCTCCCTTATGGCCGAGATGTCCTCCTTGCTGTAGTTCAAAGCCTCCTGAGTCCGCATCATCGCCAATTCCAACGCCTCCATTCTCGCCTCAAGTTGTTTCAATCTTGTGCCTTCCGCCATTTCACTTCTTTCAAGGGTCTTTTCTGATCTTCTTAGCAGGACCGATAGTGAACTGCAATCTCTTGTGATCGCTCATCTTGAATCTTATAATGCATCAACCCTAAAACAAAGGATTGATTGTCTTTCTCAACTTCAATCAAGATTGCTTCTTGAACCTGTGCCCACTTCGCGCCTTCCTTCTCGTCGGAATCTCAGTTGCAATCACTGGGGATCCACGCTCGCCCAGACCTATTCCATTGCCTGGAGTCGCACCAAGAATCGTCGGTCTTTCTCTTTTGGCCTACTTCACCTTCAATTTCGAACCAAGAACGTCAGAATTCACTTGAATGTTAAGCGGCAATTAACACCCAAGACACGCTGGAAATCAGTCGCTCCAAGAACTATCGCCCTTCCTTCTAAGAGTCGATTGGCTTTGTTGATATTCCTGTGTCTGCTTCTTGCAGCTCAGTCACTTCGGACATTGCTTGCTTTGTGTCGGATCTAACCCTAAATTCATTCCTGAAGATTTTCGTCCAAATTGCCAGAATCACAGCCAAGGATTGACTGGCTCTAATACCAAATGTCACCACCTGGGTTTTCCTAGGGTTTAGAATGGATTTGGTTGGAAATTGAAGGAGAAAGAACAAAATGGAGGGAGAATACAGAACAGAAAGAGGAAGAAATTAAGAAGGGGAGGGTTTAGATGAAACAGAGAGGGAGATCAGAATTGAGAGGGAACATAAAATGGAATTGATTCAATCAATAGCTGCCTATTCTCTATTCAACAGCCTATTTGTAGGCTGTTTACATCCATGCAGTTATTACTCAACTAACAAACTAACAACTCAAGGGAAAAATACAAACAAGTAACTATTATAACTAATGCCCTTGGGGTCATGACATTTCTGTTGATATTTGATGCTTTGGACAAGACTGAATCAGGCCTTATATACTGATTACAGCAGCATAACTAATTGATGCCTTCCGTACAATGACATGGCCATCTTCTAGAACAATTTTGTTATAACTAGCAAGGTACAAGCCTCCTCAGCCTAACAACCACAGTACAACTCTTCTTAGCCCTAGGTACATGACATAATAATTGCCATTAACTGAGAATCATAACAATATTCATACTGTAATTAACTGAATAACTGTCTATACAATCCCTGTCTGTAATAATCGGGGGCAAACTGAAATAACTAAGCTAAACTGAATTGATTTGGATTGACTTAAAATGTCTGAAGCTTCAGTTTCACAACAGAACTGTGATAAAATTAAATTATAAATATCTATAATGAGTCAAAACCTAGTCAATAGAGAATATGTATCAACGGATTTGCAATCTATATGAGTGTTTATATTCAAAAGCTTTTCTTATGAAATATGCCAGAAAAATTATTATTATTGACAATAAAACAACAAAATTTGATTTCAAGAAACTTCTTTTCCTTTTCATCAAAACTATTTTCTTTTTCGAATCTGATGGAAAACCCATAACTTTCAGTTTCATGGAAGTACACTAAGCGAAATGAATCCATCCCCATAATAGTTCAATCATTGGACACCTGCATGCCAAAGTAAATAGCCAATTCGTGTGTGTAGGTGGCCACACAGGGTTAGCAATGCTCCTGCTAATTGGGGTTCAATCAAGGTGCACCACGGCTGTTCATTGCCATTAGCTACAATATTCTATCATAGCTTCTCCTAAAACATTTATTATAAGCAAAATTTCATGTATCATTAATCGGACTGGAGATTCCATTCATAACAAGTCAATCAACGGTACTTTATGATCCCATTTGAAACAAATAATCTAATGCCTTTTGTACCCATATCATAGCAATATCAATTAACCAATGGGTGGAATAGAAGGAAAAATATAGGGCTTGTCTTGACATTCTAAGCTCTACAATAAGGAATAAAAGGGCTTTGAAAAAATAATTTTGTTTCATAAGCATTGCAATTATCGTTTTTGCAATCATAAAAGGAATTATTCAGGCTACTTAGCAAAAAAATAAAATAAAATAGTTCATGCATGAGAATTGACAAGGGAATAATTAAAATCATTATGACATTGTCACAATATATATATTGTCTACTCATAGTGATAATGTCCAAATAATTGGTTATGCCGGAAGTGACTTCGATATATCTAAAGAAGCTAAACCATATATATTGAATCAATACAAGTTAAAACATTCAAATTATTCTTAATACAAAATTTATATACAAAATTTCTAAATTCAAATTTCTCTAAAGTCCGATTTGTATAATATCAAAAAATTCCAACTTGTCTAAGCTATGGCTGATTTGAGATATGCAGGGAGGTCTAAGAAAGAATGTCGGATCCGTACCCCTTGCTGAGCCATACCCATGCTTCTATTCTCTTTTTCATTGCGATTTGTAGATAAAATAGAAGACCCTTAGTGGTTGCTGAAAAGTTCTTCATTGATGTTCCAGGCTGACTAGTTTCCTTACTATTCTTGAGCGGACAAAGACCTGACTTACTCTGTTTGTATTGAAATTGGGCTCTTTTCCTTTAGAGGGAAGGTCAAGAGAGGCTTATTGCATGATCCACCCAACCCAGCTATGGGGACCTTCTGCCCTTTTCTCAGCCCCTCCTCCTCCTCCTCTTGCTAATCGATGATAGATAGGAGATCAGGCTTTTAGTGCCCCTTGTTTTTCTTGCTTTAGTTGGTCGTTTGAGACCTCTTTGATTCACACGGGTTTTCTTTAGATTTTTCGATGAAGTCAGGTTATGAGTATGGGCTTTTCTCTTAGTAGAGGAGACTAGACTGGCGTCGATGGGTTAGCGAAACTAATTCCATTCTATAGCGACTGTTGGGAACAATAGACTGATCCACATTTGAACAAAAAATTAAGGATAGGGAGCCTAGTCCTTCGCTATTGATAGGACATGATGCTTTTTGGCAAAGTATGATCAGGCTATTGACGTTTTATCTGAATCTTCCCGACCAAAAGGGATTTGCTTTGTTGTTGTGCTAAACTAATTGGATCATCACTTGATTGTCCATGAAATTGATTCCAAAGCTAATGGATTAGAATTCTAAATTGGGACAACCCATAATTCATAAGAATATATTTGGTTTTGATTTAAAAGATTCACAATGGGCTCACATGCACTATACTTCTACTTTAGCCTTTCAATTTTGTGATCAACAGTTAACTTTAAGTTTCTTTCTTTACTGAAACTGGGTTCCAGTGGCACACTCAGGTGGGAAGGGTAAAATTGAAACAGATTGCAACTTCCAAGGCCTATCAATATTCTTGATACTTAAATCACTTTGCATAAAAATTACAGAAATTGATTGAAAATAGAATGGGGTTGGGGTTCATCTATGGGTTCATTCGCACAACAATTGGGCCCCAATTTTCATAAATCAGAGGGCAACTTTCCTGGTTCATGTTAATCAAATCTCAATCACCATTGAGGCTCTGTGACAAAGATGTAATATGGAGGAAAAAGGTCTTCTGCTAGGTTGAACTAAACGGGATGATCTATTTCTATAATTTGGGTCTTTGATTTCTATTATAATAACCAGGTGGCAATCGGGTAGAAGAGAACAATGAGAGAAAATCAAAGGAGTCATTGGAATCTTACTTGAGAATTGGATTTCTTCAGCACCTATTTCTTTTCCCTCACAATTCCCTGTTACCGTTTCTCTCCCTCTCTGTTTCTGTTAAATTGTTTTTATTGTTGTGTGATCTCTGTGTCACCTCATGTATGTGTATATTGATTTCTCTTCTATTCTCAGTTTGTTTCGGTCACACCTCTACCAAAGCATGTCCTATCAGGATTTGGTTTATCTTAAGTTCTGAACTCTTTATCTTCACTTGCCCATACATATCTAGTCAGTTAAGAATTGGTATTTTGAAGTCCATCTTCAAATTTGGTTTTGGATTATTTAATTCATTTTTTCATCTTCCTGGATGTATCAGTATGATCCTTGATTGAGCAGAATGGAGAAAGCCAAACTCTGCCAATCCCCTAGTAGTTGGGAAAGACAGTTGAGAATTTACTTTTTATTGTTTGACATTTCAAAGTCAAAAATTGAGAGAAGATATGAAGAATAAGTGTTCCTTTTCTTAGCATTTATCTACAAGGTTCTTGAGCAAGTAATTATACTATTTGCCCCCTTTTCTTTTTGGTTAAAACAAAGTTTTCATATAGTATTAAAACAGTTAATATGCAAAATTTCATGATTGAAGCAATTGCCTTATATTTGAAGGATTCAAGTTCCAGTCAATTCATCTTCTGTAACTTTTCTTGATGCAGGTCCATGATTTGAAGGAGTGTGATCAAGAGTTGAAGCTCTTTTTGGAAATGTATAGGCGTGAATCTACTGATTCAAGGTTAGAGTATCTGTACCAAGCAATCTTTTTATTACTTCCATTGATTTGATTGATTTTAGTAATTTGATTCAAAGTAATCTGCTTTATTTTTTAATATAAAATAATAAGATTCCACTTTTTCTAGTTGACCTAGTGTTTCTTTTCTTACCTTTTGATAGTGTGTTTTGTAGCAGTTATTTGGCATGTTTTTGACTTCCTCTCCTTGTTCTCTTATTTTTTTTTTTATTTGTTACTCTGTTTTCTTCTTTCTGTTGGATGAATCCATTATATTTGGAATATCAAGAAATGTGACATTGGGTTTGTTTTCGATGGTTGAATCAGGATAACATTTTGTTTGAGGTAAATATGCTTGAAGGTGAAAGGAGTGGTTGTCTCCCTTGGGATAAGGAAGATGGTACTAGGCGTTGTCAGGAGAAATATAGTTGAGATCTGTATGGAGATATGTTTTCTGTAGTGGCTGTCAGAATGTTTTGGTGGGTATTACTGGTGGTGCAGATGGAACCTGGGCCAAATGTTGACCCTAATATCTCTGTATGGCCCATATCAAACACCTAGAGTTGTAAAATCTGCAACTGCATTGGTTAATGGCTCAAAATCCACGGAATTTTACTTCCAAGTCAGCCAAAGAAGCTGAAAATAAGAAACACAAATTAAATAAATAATATCAAATCTTCTTCTTGCCAAAAACTCTTGGAGACATTTGATTGCAGGATATTTATATAAGATTAGAATACGTTTGTCTCCAAGTTTGGTTAATATGCAAATAAGTTAAAGGTGGAATGCCTAATTGCCCAATATCCAAAAAAAAAAAGTCAGTCCTAAAATGATAATAAAATCAAATAGATGATAATAAAATCAAATAGGTTCCTATACCCTTTTTTGGAAACTTGGCTGAATGATATTTGATCTTCAACATAACATATTGGATATTTGAAACAAGTCTTTGGATGTGATTGTCGTCGAGGAGTCTTTTTGTATAGTGCTCTAGTAGTGAGCCAACAGCCTTGATGCAAAAACGTGTACTTGTTCTCCCTCATGTCATGCATGCAACCCTTCTCAGTTGTCAGGCACAAGGCACAGCTCTGCGTGCCTCTTCAGAACCTATAAAAGGGCTGTCTAGGCCCATGAGACGCGTGCCCTAAACTCTGGCTCAGGCCACGCCTTACATGCCTTATGGGGAAATAAACAAAAGCTGTTAGTTTTTTTATTTCTTTTTATTTTTTGGAACATCTGAACTCTTTTTGCTCGATTTGTCATTTAGAATTAATTTTTTGTCAATTTGAGTGCATATATGCATAGATTGCAAGAGGTGAGGCTGATGGTGGTCTGGCTGGAGGTCTCATGTGCCGGCAATCATGGACATGTGAGGCTCATATGTTAGCAAGTGAGGTTCTGCCAGCCACCTGCTTTCTTTGTCAGGGTTGCTAGAGGCAGGCGAACATCCTTCTGCAACCTAATTTGTAGTTCCTGTTATTCTGTGTTGTTTTATTTAATACTTTTTTGCGCTGCAGTGTGCGCACTGCATGAGACTATTGTTCTGTTTTCTGTTTCAAATTTTCTTTAATTTTTTTTTCTGTTTCTTTTTAGCTTCAACTAATTTATATGCAAGTATTAAATTGAAAATATTTAAATATTCATTTTTTTTCTTTTTTTCCCTGTTTCAACTAATTCTTTTCTGTTACTTTTTATATATAAGCATTTTCTCTTTATAGTTTTAATATATACGTGCC
Organism: Diospyros lotus; assembly: GCF_014633365.1. Taxonomy (NCBI): domain Eukaryota; kingdom Viridiplantae; phylum Streptophyta; class Magnoliopsida; order Ericales; family Ebenaceae; genus Diospyros; species Diospyros lotus. The sequence continues at coordinate 11,849,518 of NC_068342.1, read as the reverse complement.
TTGCGTGCATGAAGCTCGTTCTTCGTCTGACACCTAGGCCCCAAGCACTCTTTGGACCTCAGTATTCCTTGCACCTCTGTAAACTATGTAATAAATCAGGGGTCTTCAGGAGATGATTTTAGATGCAACCTTTGGTATGACTTCATATTATTTGTTTGGGGTACGTATTGTGGTGAAAGTTTCTTATTGAATAGAAAAAAGGGGGAAAATGTTGAAAAATGTTCTATTCAAAATAGAAGGGAAAATCTTGTGCTAACAGCCAATTCCTTTATTTTACGAAGTCAATGAACTGTGTATGAGCTAGGAGGAATTAATACTTCTTTTAAGTCACAACAACATTTGAGATATTAATTATGATCAAAATCATGGGAGGCAGAATTGGAGAAGCTGCGCCACCAATAATAATTGACGACAAATGTCTACTGCAAAATATAGAGTTTGGTTCTCCAGTAATTGAAGCTGAAGCGATAGAATTAAAGTGATGCAAGCAATAGAATTATAGTTGATGACTGGGGTCTCAAATGACTTGCGTCACTTATAATTTAGTTCTATTGCTGCAGGGATATGAGTGAAGCTAGGGATTCTGAATACCAGGCAAGGGCTCATGTTCAAAGCTTGAAATCCTCCCTTGATGAGCACAATCTGGAATCGCAGGTCAAAGCAGCAATTGAAGATGAGGCCATCACTCAGCAAAGGCTAGCTGCAGCTGAAGCTGAGATTGCCAACTTAAGAGAAAAGTCGGAAGGTTCTAAAAGGTTTGCTTCATATGATATATGTTTTTGAAATGTCTTTCTTCACTTTTGGATGTGATCATAATCTGTTGCTTCTGAATTGAATTTGAAATGCATATGAATTCTTCATACCATCTTTTCTATGTTATCCCTTCCATTCTTGAAGTAATTTACGTATTGTGAGTCAATGTGTTTGAGTTTTCTCAGACTTTATCCTATGGATCTAAAGCTAGGTCATGAATTTAATTTGTTCTGTTATTTCATGCTATGGTTTGAGTTCTGCATTTTGGTAGTGCCTTAGGTTCATTGGGCTGATTTGAAAGCATGTGGCTAGATATTTTCCTGGATTTACCATATTTTTTTGCAATCCTTCCCTTTTAAGTTTCTTCTTTTCTCTCCAAGGATAAATAATAAAACTAAGAGCATGTAATGTTGTTCTATGCTATTTCAGAGAAAACTCCAGGCTTTCAGATGTTCTGAAGTCCAAGCATGAGGAAAATGAAGCCTACCTGTCTGAAATAGAGGTTAGATTATTGCTATGTTGTTTGGATAATCCTTTTTGTTCAATGTACATGTGAACTACATTAATGGCTTTATTTTCTTCATGTATTTGAGAGTAAGGCCTGATATTTTGATTATCTTTTCTTAAGAGTATTAGCCAGGGATACGATGATATGCAAACTCGAAACCAACAACTCCTGCTGCAAATTACAGAGAGGGATGATTACAACATCAAGGTAATTATTACCTTATTCCATCATTTTCTATTGTGTTTAGCTTCCCAAGCTGCATTGTCCTCTCAGACCTTGGTTTTCTATGGGAAGATTTGCTGGTTAATGTAAAACTCGAGAGTAAATTACTAATCTTACCTGATTGCAAGTTTTTATAGCAAGTATTGTGACTAATTTGGTTCACTTTTTTCCTTTCGTTTCTGTCAATACATATGAATAGGAGAATACTGACACAACCCAAGGATATATTAGGAATTATCTAGTACATGTATTTTCTTCTTCTTGTGCTTGCTGCTTTACTACTTGTACCTTTCAGTTAGACAGCCTATAAATAGATTATCTAATATCTAATGTATGTTTTGAATGATAATTGAACTTGCTGTTTATCTCTCAACTTTCTGTTCTCTCTCGTTTCCCTTTGATCTCTCTCCCTTTCTCTGTTTTGACTGCATTTCTCCCTCTAATCTTGCTGTTATTTCCCTCTTTTTGTCTAATTCTCTCTCCATTTTTGTTCTCTTTTCCAGTTCCTACCAAATTCCTCAGTAATTTCTTATTCAACCCCTAGGGAAACCCTAGATTCGTGACAAAAAGTATCAAAGCCGATCGTTCCTCGGCTGTGATTCTGGAAAACTTGTAGCAGTTAGGGTCAGATTTCTGAAGGCAAATTCCGACTGCGATCTAGGCCGACGATCCTCGGTTGCAAAATTGAGGTTGAGGTGAGAAGTAAGGTGCGGTTGGAAGCGGATCATGAACAATCACTGAACGTTAGTGAGTGAACTGGATGGTGATTGAAACAGAGTCAGGACTACTGAATTCTGATCTAGGTCGCTGCATGTGATAAAGGCGATTCAACGAAACTGAGTCGGTGATTCACAGGAAGGTGCAACGAGAGCGAATCGAACTCTCAAGAAGCTGGTATTGGGAAGGTGTAAGAATTGAATTCTTTCGTATTACTTTACATGATAATATATCCCTAGTTATAGGATTGAGGAATTACAACATAGGAAAGATTACAACACATGAAAATAAGGAAAGATTACCTATACACAATTCTAGGAAAGTTTCCTAAGTTGGAATTAAGAAAGTATCCTAATCTAAATTTAGAAATTTCTAAAAAAACACAAGATTAGAACAACATCCAATTTTCCTACTGGATGATGAGCCAATCTTTCCTTCTTCATTTTGTTAATCCTACGGGAATTAACAAGGCGATGGTCCTTGGCTACTACATTGAACTCTCAAGAAGCTGGTATTAGGAAGGTGACGGTCCTTAGCTACTACATCGACTGATCGAGCATTGCGTTTCGAAGTCGTAGGAGGTTGATGAGCAGTCTTTGGCCTTCGACTTCTCCTGCTCGTGAGATTTTTTGGTCGTGGCTGATAGAACATGCATGATACAATTTGAAGCACAATTGCAATAGAAGAATGCTACAGTTCCGACTTGCATATTCAAGTGGAGACCAGCCGGAATTATGAGTTGATTTTGGTGTTGATCAGTAAGTGTAAGGCCACAGTAGACAGAATTATCGGAAGGTTGGATGGAATTAACCGAATGTTGGAAGGCCTATGAAGGAAATTTGATGAATCTTTGATGATGTTTTCTAAAAAGGATCAGGTTGAATATGAGAGTTGCAAAGAGGAGCTCAACAAGTTACAAGAGGGCTTGGTTATGGAGTACCTGGTCAAGTTTGAGAAATTGAAAGCACTTGTGCTCAATTCTCATCTAACCTTGACCGAGTCTTATTTTGTATCGAGTTTCATTAGTGGACTTGACAATGTGCTGCGGCCTACAGTGAAGATGATGTATCCTGTTATTGTAAAACAGGTTGCGGATAAGGCGAGGTTGCAAGAATTGACACTAGAAGCCATTTATAGAAAGTATGGGCTGCTGCCTAAAGGTTATCTTAAGAGCAGCCAGCAGAACGAAGGTATTTCTACGGCTGCCCATCAAGTAGTGTAGGAATGTAAAGAACAACTGGAAGTAGACTCCGGCATGGAAGAGAGCTTGAACAAGGAGATTTGTGAGGATCACATTTTGTATTTGCAGGAAGGTGTTGAGGTAGCATTGGAAGAGGAGGATTGTAATGAAGATAGCTTTCATGCTGCTGATGAGAGGTATGCTTGTGACATCTATCCTAGGATGGATCAAGTTTGTGACAGGTCCACATGCAGTTCAAGAAGTTCTGATTGACCAATTCGGACCTGCACAATCTTACATTGGCCCTAGGGAGATGATAAGTCTCGAATTTGAGACTTATGTATTTCTTGAATTATAATAGCTGTACGAATTTGAATTGGGAGAGAGAATTTGAAAGGAGGGAGAATTGAGAGAGAGAATAGGAGGGAAATAATTATGTTCTATTTCATTTCATAATTCCCATCCTTAGGCGTCTGATCTCCTTTTATAGGTAGCCTTTTGTTTGTAACCTGTGAGAATCTCACAACGATTCAGCAAGGGAGATCTGAGCTATATATAAAGAGGATGATCCCTCCACCTGTTAAGCTGGATTTTCAGGTTGGAGTTCTATCTCTTGACTTCTCACCTCTGACTTCTCACATGGTATCAGAGCAACCCTTGGCTGGGGGACTACCATCGTTCGGGGTCATAGACTAGTACCTTGCCCGATCACCTGGGCATGTATCAGTTACTGGAGAAGTTTCTACCTTTTTACGGCCGGGGGGGGGGGGGGGGGGGGGAAGGATGTGTGTGAGAATCTCACTGTCAAGCCCTGGGAATAGGGCTTGTGAAATTGGAAGAATCCATACGAAGAATAATAGAAAGTTTAGAGATTGGTAGGGAAGTATAGGGTTGTTGCAAAAACCTCCTTACCTTGAGGTATACCTGATCTCCAACCTTAAAATTCCTCTCACTGCGTCGCTCGTCTGCTGCTTGTTTCATTCTATTGCGGGCAATAGCTAGTTCTCTTTTAAGGATCCCCAACAATTGTTGTTTCTGTTGAAAGTACTGCTCTACATCAGTCATAGTAGGTTGTGCTCCTGATAGGGTAGGCAATAATGGCGGTTGATAACTGAACATAGCTTCGAAGGGACTTCTTTTGATGGCACTGTGATAAGTGGAATTATACCACCATTGTGCTAATGGTAGCCACTTATTCCAGCTCTTGGGGTGGCTAAAACACATACACCTTAGATACTCCTCCAAACATTGGTTAACTCGTTTCGTTTGGCCATCCGTTTGAAGATGGTAGGCTGTTGACATACATAATCCCACTCCCCGCTTCTTGAATAACTCCTGCCAAAATGTACTTGTGAAAACCTTATCTCTATCCGATATAATGGTTTTAGGGATCCCATAGAGGTTGGCCACCCTATCTAAGAATGTCTTGGCTACGTCCTTAGCTGTAAAGGGATGCGATAAGCTGAGGAAGTGCCCAAACTTAGTGAATCGATCTACTATCACCATAATAACATCATTTCCTTCTGATTTAGGGAGTCCTTCGATAAAATCCATTGAAATGCTGTCCCATGTTTGTTGTGGTATGGCCAGAGGTTGTAGTAGACCGGGATAGGGTACTTGTTCATGTTTACATTGCTGGCATACTGTACAAGCCATCACAAATTTCACTACTTCAGCTTTCTGTTTCGGCCAAAAGAAAAGTTGCTTTACTTTTTGGTAAGTGGCACGAATTCCTGAATGACCACCAATTGGAGAGCAATGTAGGGCTATCAGAATCTTCTCTTTAAGGGTAATGTCGTCTCCTACCACCAATCGTCCCTTATACCTTATTACGCCATTTGCCAAGGTATAATTAGGAACTGCAGTCGGATTAACCACCAACTGTGCCATTATTTCCTTGAGCCATTCCGTTTTTTCATAACTTTCTGCCAACTCTGTCATCCACTCCGGTACTACGGCTACGATAGAATTGTAAACTGCATTCTCATCTCTTCTAGAAAGGGCATCGGCCGCTATATTCTCCTTACCCCTTCTGTATTGAATAGTAAAGTCCAAGCCCATGAGTTTTGAAGCTCCCTTCCGCTGAAGATGTGTGTGCAGCTTCTGTTGCGCTAAAAACTGCAAGCTTTCATGGTCCGTTTTGATCACAAACGGACTGCCTTCTAAGTAGTGGTGCCACTTATCAATGGCTTTCAACACCGCCAAAAGTTCCTTGTCATACACACTTAAGCCTAAGTGCTTTTGGGCAAGGGCTTGGCTTATAAAAGCCAATGGTCGCCTTTGTTGTACCAGGACAACCCCAATTCCCTGAGTCACACGCATCAGTCTCCACTATAAAAGGCTTGGAAAAATCTGGCAAGGCAAGGACCGGGGCCACATACATGGCCTTCTTAAGGGCAATGAAGGCTGCTTCAGCCTTTGGATTCCACTGAAAGCCATCCTTTTTGAGCATCTCTGTGAGGGGTTTGCTGATTATTCCGTAATGCTGCACAAATTTTCTAGAATACCCCGTCAAACCCAAAAATCCTCTCAACTCTTTTACTGTTTTAGGCCTAGGCCATTCGCACATAGCTTCCACCTTCTTAGGATCTGTTCTCACCCCTTCACCACAGATAATATGGCCCAAATATTCTACTTCTTTAGCAGCAAAAGTACATTTGGAAAGCTTGACAAACAATTGATGTGATTTAAGGATCTCAAATGTGGTTTGAAGGTGCGATAGGTGTTGGTTAATGTTTGAGCTATAGATTAAAATGTCGTCAAAGAAAACTAGGATGAATTTCCTCAAATGCGGTAGGAAAATCTAATTCATCAATGCTTGGAAGGTGGCTGGGGCATTGGTTAAGCCAAATGGCATAATAGTGAATTCGTAGAGGCCTTGGTGAGTTTTAAAAGCTGTTTTAGGTATATCGGATGGTGCCATTCTAATTTGGTGGTAACCGGACCTAAGGTCCAATTTAGAGAATATTTTTGCACCATACAATTCGTTCAGTAGATCATCAATCAAAGGTATGGGAAACTTGTTTTTGATGGTATTAGAATTGAGTTGTCTATAGTCTATGCAAAACCTCCAAGTTCCATATTTTTTTTTGACAAGGAGAACTGGAGAAGCATAGGAACTTTGGCTTGGCTGGATAATGGCTGATTTTAACATGTTTTGTACTTGCTTCTCAATTCATGTTTTCTGGATAGGTGGATACCTATATGGTCGAATGTTAATTGGGGCAGAATTAGGTTTGAGGTGGATTGCATGGTCTAAGGGTCTTTGGGGAGGTAAGGAATTGGATTCCGCAAACAGATCCTTAAATTCTACCAAAATTGAATGCAAGCTATCCGAATTTTGTACCTTTTTTGCGATTTGCATTTCCAGCAAATCTGCCAGTGGTGATCCTTCCTGGTATTGGTTTTCCTCTTCCACTTTTACAGCTCTTATGGAATAGAGTTGTGCGATTTGCCCCCATTTCTTTCCCATCATCTTCTGCATTTTTCTTCCATCAATAAGCTTGCATTCTCCTTGCTCTAAGCTGCCCATTAGGGTTAACTTCTTCCCTTCAATTTCCATCAGTGACTTCCAATTTATTGAAGTCAAATGTATGGGGACTCACTGTCCTCATCCAGTCCACGCCAAGAACAATGTCACACCCGCCTAATTCTAGAATCTTGAGATCTGCCATGAATTCTTGTCCCTGCATCATCCATGTGAATCCCACACATTTGTAGTGACTGAACATTCGACTGCCATTAGCTATTGTAACCGACAAAGGAGTTGTCGCTGTCAAAGGCCACTTTAGGTCCCTAGCAGTTGATTTACTAAGGAAGCTATGGGTGCTTCCACTGTCAATCAGCACCATCAGCTTCTTTTTTCCCACCTGGCCCTTAACTTTGATTATCCTTCCCATTGGGCTGCCTTTTAATGCATGAAAGGAAATCTCTCCTCCTTCCTCTCTCTGCACTTCTTCCTCGTCCTCTAACACTGCTTCTTCCTCTGCTCTGTCTTGTTTTGCTTCTTCTTCCTCCTCGTTCATGCCTTCTATCTTCATCAATTGTCTTTTGCACTAATGACCCGACTCATATTTGTCGCCACATTTGAAGCATAGCCCAAGCTGTCTCATTTGTTCCATCAAACTGCCCTTCCCTCCATTATTGCTCACTGCTGGTTTGGCTGTTGTCTGATTAGGCCATGTTATCAAAGGTCTAGCACTTCCTCCCCCATACTGTCCGGCCAATATACTTGGCTTATAAGGAACTTTATGTTTCTTGAAAATGGCCTCCGGAGCCATTTCTTGAAGCCTGGTCTTTTCCACCGCCTGACTCACTGTTGTTGGAGTCATCATCTTTACTGTGGCCCGTAATTCTTCCTTTAGGCCACTCACGAAAATTGATACTACATACTGATCAGTTAGCCTGGGTTGTATAGTACATACCAGGGATCTTAGTTCTTCAAAGCAGGCAAGGTACTCCATTACAGTACCTTCTTGCTTCAATTTACTATTTCTTCAATCACGTCCGTCATCTTCTTTTCTCTGAAACGTTCGCACAGGCCATTCGCGAAAGCTCTCCACCCCCTTTGCAGCCCCCCTTCTTGGACCCACCATTGGTACCAAGAATCTGCTACTTCGTTCAAGTATGCTGCCGCTAAGGTTACTTTCTGGTCTTCCATCGTCTGGTAGAGCTGGAAGAATCGTTCGCACCGCCTTAACCACCATCTTGGGCTCTTTCCCTCAAATAGTGGTATTTCCAACCTGGGAGTAGGTGCATGGCCGTGTGACATCGGTTGGCCGTTTCTTCCCGCGTTCTCTCGAAGAATTTGCTGCTCCGTCTCTTCCATGGCAGCTTCTGTGCCCAAACGATTGCTGTGATGTTGCAATATTGGTGCTGATGTTTGTCTCGGTGGAAATTCTGGCAATAGCCGGAATTGGGGCAGAGAGGCCAGCATATTTAACATGCTGTTGATCCTCTGTCCTTACTGTTCCACTGTCTCTTGACACTTTTGAACCGATTCTTGGCATCTTTCTACCGTTTCTTGTTGTTTTTCCGCGGGCGCTTGCATGAGCTCCTTCTATTCCACCAATTCTTCCCTCGTTTGACGCAGTACATCCTGGGTGTCATTTACGCCAAATTCCATAGTTTTTAATCTGATCTCCAATTGTCTCAGTCGCGTTCCTTCTGCCATTGCTTTGCGATCTCCGCTTGCGCTGGGTTGCACTAATTTCTCCCGCTGCTGTCGCTACTTTCCCACTACCAGGCCGACGACTTTGATACCACTTTGTCAAGCCCTGGGAATAGGGCTTGCGAAATTGCAAGAATCCATACGAAGAATAATAGAAAGAAGAGAATAACAGATAGGAGAGAAATAGAATCAAGAAAGAGAGGGAATTTGTTATTAACTTCCAAGATACCCTTTAATGCCGTAGGCCTTTGCTTTATAAGGCCTCTAGCTAGCTCAACTACCCAACGGATTGTCCGTTTACAGCTTGCTCATTATTTCTTTTAATTCCCCATTAACCCTATCTTTTACAATATTACATATTCCTCCACTAGGGTCGTGACACTCACATTGCCTCAACAAGGGATAACTGAACTATATATAAGGAGGAGGATCCCTCCACTTTTTAAGCTAGGTTTTCAGGTTGGAGTTCTACGTCTGACTTCTCATCTCTGACTTCTCACATAACCGAAAGTGTACAAGCTGCTAAAGCTATAACTGTTTGGTACAACTACTGCTTATTGCAAGTATTAGGCTAATTACAGCCTTGCCCCTCTTCTTCTAATTACATTCATACCCTTGTCCGCCCCTTGGGGTTGTGACATGAGACTGATCATAAGGCTGATGAAGTCTTAAGAATAGGAATTTTGAATCTCTGTATTCCAGAAAATTATTATAGGAGGTCTAAATCTAGATATGACTGTATGAAGCTGGACCAAGGAAAGAAGCTGGAGGTTAGGAAAAGGTGTAATGACTGGAGTAAGAAAAAGGGAATCACAGGCACTTACAGATCAACTGGAGGAGAGAACCTTGTCATAGATATTTTGGAAGGCTACATTTCATATGGGCTGGAAAAGCAAAAGTGAAGAAACATAAGAGCAAAGAGGAATAGTCATAGAAGGAGAGAGAGAAAGAAGAATAAAACAGATAGAGAAAGTTGGGATTGGATGAATAGCAGTGGCCAATCACTGTAAGTTCTAGGGGACAAGAACTCTTTTGTTGGGGGGGGGGGGGGGGGGAATTGTCATGACTCAAGGATATATTAGGAATTATCTAAAACATATATTTTCTTTTTGTTGTACTTTCTGCTTTACTACTTGTACCTTTTTTTTAGACAGCCTATAAATTGATTATCTAATATCTAATGTATGTTTTGAATGATTATTGAACTTGCTGTTTCTCACTCAACTTTCTGTTCTCTCTCGTTTCCCCCTGATCTCTCCCTCTTTCCCTGTTCTGACTGCATTTATCCCTCTAATGTTGCTGTTATCTCCCTCTTTCTGTATAATTCTCCCTCCATTTCTGTTCTATCTTTCCCGGTTTCTACCAATTCCTCAATAATTTCCTATTCAACCCCTAGGAAAACCCTAGGTTCGTGACAGTTTTGTTCCCAAACCAAATTAAGAGTTCTAGTGCTTTCTTATTTTCTCTTTTTTTATTGATTAATTTGTCATCCTTCATCTATGTATATGGTGATATAGGCTTTCAGTGTGAAGATGTACACAAGAAGTTTGTTTTCCTTTTAACACTTACATGTGCCCTATTTTTCCAGTCTACACAAGTGAAGTGCATATAAAGTTCTTCTTGTTGGAAGATGCTCATGTTGGCCTTTTGACTTTTGTTTCAGCTTGTTCTAGAGGGGGTGCAGGCAAGACAGCTAAGAGATCTTCTAGTGTTGGAGAAACAGTTTATGGAGAAGGAAATTCAACAAGACAAGGAGTCTGTTATTTTCTGTGAAATGAAAATAACAAGACTTGAGGATCAGGTGCCCTGAAATTGTGTTCAATACCAAATAATTGTGAGCTTGTATGTGAACTTTGAATGTATCATATTGGCTTGGCAGTTAAAAATGTCTTCGGACCAAATTCAGAAACTCGCAGAAGATAGAGTTCAGGGTTTAGCCAATTTGGAGATTGTACAAAAGAAAATGTTGGATGTGCAGAAATCATGTCAGCCACTGAGGGAGACACTGGACACATTACAGTCCAAGGTAGAACAAAGTCGATCAGCTCTTGTTAGCTTGGAGATTGAGCTGGAAAAAGAGAGGTGAAATTGTACTTTCCTGTATGTTAATTCTCTGTGAAGATGGGGGATCCACTTTTTGCCCCTGATTAGCATTTTTTTTATATATTTGACCCCAAAAGATGTTCCCTTTCTTTGTTTAGGTTTGAAAAGAAAAGACTAGAAGAGGAATTAGAAGTTGCAAGGAGAAAGGCTTTGCGTCTCAGATCACAGACAGAGGGCTCCTCAATAGTTGAGAAACTTCAGGAGGAGCTCAAGGAATACAGGGAAATTCTGAAGTGCAGTATTTGCCTCGAAAGGCCAAAAGAGGTAGGTTGTTTGTACTTTCATTTTGTGTTCTATGAATGATTGGATATTATTTTGTCTGTAATGTGGTGGTCGTTGCTCTATTATTATAAACTGAAATAGCCCCTTGTACCATCTCATTCAGACAGCATGCATTTTTTATTTTATTATGCATATATAAGATAAAATATAAGACAAACTGCAAAGGGGGTGAACTTTATAGAACAGGAAAGATATAGGGAACGATAGGTTTTCCATTATCAATGGTTCAACACCTGGAGTAAAAAGACAGAAGCCTGCTCTTGAATATTATATTTTGGATTTCTAAGTATGATAAAGCCAATTTAGTCTGCATGAGTTTTTGATTAAAAGAGAGATGCTTAGTTATCTCAATGGTTCATGCCAATTTGATTGCCAAGGTCATAAGCCAAGGCCTTATGGTTGAAATAAGGCATGCTTATTTTTTCTGCATTTAGCTTTTATATGGGTTGTTTGAATAACGGGGAGAAAGTTACTAGAGTACTGTGAAGGGTTTGAGGAGCCTATTGTTAAATTCTAGTGTAGAAATTTTGTTCTCTTTCTATGGTTCTTGGGTAAATTGTAGATTCATCTACTTTGGAATTAATATTTGGATTTTGTAGCTCAAGATTAAAGTTTTTTCTCCCCTTTTCTTTTGATTAATGATCTCTCTCGTACAGGTTGAATGTATAAATTTTGCTCATCTTCTCTTTTTGCTTTCATGTATCGTGTTTTTAAGAAATGCTGATGTGATAAGTATCCACTTTGTGCTAATTTTATAATGGTTTAAAGCGGACATGTGCTGCTGACAGTGAAGCTGAGGGTTATGCAGTGTGGTAGGGACCAAGAATATAAATCCTCAGATTTTAGCAAAACCCTAGGCAAGTCTGTGTAGTGTGTACTTTCTCCATAGAAACATTTACGCGGGGGGGGGGGGGGGGGGTGTGGTGTAACATCTGGACAATTAAACTATCAAGCTGGTCATACTGCAAGAATTGGAGGAATATGTCAATTTCAAATTGTAAACAGCACAAGTGAATGATGTTGCAAAATTTCAATTTGAAGTGGATCAGTATTTTGCTACTTGTTTTATATTCATGTTTCCGTATTACACAACTTCGGATTGAAAGAGGAGGGAAAGAATGTGAGTAGTTCTGGTTAGTCACAAGTTTGGTGGGGCCCTAGATATTTTGTTCAATGATCTCTAGCCAAATATGTTTGGCGGGATGATTGATGAGGTTTCTAATGGAAAATAAAATCCATATCTTTACCATTCCAGTTAGGTGCCTGTTTCTTCATTCCCAGTCATATGGTGACCACCTGTCCTTTATTATTGCTAATTTTGTTCTTTAACATGATCCCTGATTTTCCCTGTCTGGTCACTTGCTCTTCTTTCTAGTTGGTGGCATTAGCTTACTCTAGCTATAGAGAACTTGGAGAATTTCTGTGACAGCTATTGATCTCAATACATTTGCTCGTGTCTGAGAAGGATATTCATGGATATGGTTTGATCAAATGACTAATGGCTGTTTTTTTGTGTGACTGCTAATCAAACACCTCTTTGATTGAGGTAGTACGAGGGTGGCTTTTATGTTGGTCCTTTGAACTGGAGACTTAACACCGCATAAGAGTAGGACTGAGGGGCGATTGTTTACAAGTCATGTTTTAATGCGTTCATCATTTAGCAAGGACGAGATAAAGTCTGCTGGCCAATTAATTGTTTTGACGCAGAGAAAAGTCTTCATTTTTTTCTCATTTTTTTTCTTTGTTGGATGCTGATCCCACCAATGATACTTTCCTTAGGCTTGTTCTTTCTTGAACCACAAAGGATGTATCTGATCCCCACCTTTAAATTTTTAGTCTGCCTTCTTGAACTTTTGTCAATCTTCTACAGCGCCCTTTACCTTTTATTTTCTTTTTGTTAAATTAATTTTTTATCATATGAGAACTTTATTAATAATGTTGTCTTCAATATAGAGACTGTGTAGTATAGATATATCAAAAGGAGTGGATGAAAGCGGAATTACTGGTCAGGTGCCAACTGCATCTGTTGCTCCCCCTCAGAAACCACACACACACAAACATACAAGTCCTTTCTCCTTCCTATTCTTCTTCTTCATTGTTCTTATCTCAGAGGCTTTACTACAGTAGAATTTAGGCGTGTGTTGGTCCATGTGGCATTATTTTTGCATCTGATATTAAGGCATCGCTTGGGTGTGAGATTACATCTCAGATAGCAAATTGTCTTGAAATATTTATACTAAATTTTGATTCATGCTTTTCCTATACTAGTTCTCAAATGCCCTCCGCCTAACGCAGCAAGAAAAAATATATATTACCTTGTTTCTTCCCCCCCCCCCCCCCCTTCTTTTTACCCAATTCAGCAAGATTATGGGCACCTAGGGGGTGCCATGTGACATTTGCTATGTCCAATAGGATAACAGTTACATTATTGTTGGGCAGTTCAAAACCCCAAACTTCTTTGGATGTTTTTTATTCTTGTTGCACGTTTTCATTAGTGATTTATATAGCTACTGCATTATTCATGTTTTCTTTATTAATTTTAATGTCTTATAAATCCCAGGTTGTCATCACAAAATGCTACCACCTATTTTGCAATCCTTGCATTCAAAGAATTTTAGAGACTCGCCACCGCAAGTGCCCAGTTTGTTCTGCAAGTTTTGGACCTAATGATGTCAAACCTGTTTATATTTGACCAGAAACTGGAAGATAGTCTTCTCTGCTGCCTGCTGATGAGACTCACCTCCCCCGCAGTGCCTATGATTAAGGATTCGGGTGCAAGTGTCCACAGGTTCACACATGTAATGCTATATTAGAGGAGGTTGAGATGAAACATTGACGGGAAACAATGAAAATTCCTGTCATTTTTCCAGTTTGACGTGTGAATCCGGGTGGATTTGGCATTCTGGTTTTAGAATGTTTATTTCATATAGCTTCTTAGTGCAGTGAATTTATGTAGTTTGGGTTCTCCATAACTGTTTGGAGGAACTAGTTCTTTCAATTTTATTATTTGCAGAATTTTCTGAATCAATTAAGTGCTAGGCCTAAATGAATTATGTTAAGCCATAAAAGTGGCTGTTTGATTTCAACCTGAGAGCTCAGAACTTCCCCATGGATATGGACATTGGTTAATATGGCATGAATTTGTAGAAAAATTAGGACTTGACATGGTAGGGACACATCAAATAATGAATTATGTATCTCATATGTAGACATATAAGTAGTCACAATCTACAAAATAGGAAGGAAGATACAATTAAATGTGTATATATCTTCAGAAAAACTCTTATAAAAAATTTTGGAATTTAAGATTTTTAAAATTAGAAAGTTCTAGGAGAGAGAGGGCTGTAAAGGGTAATCTGCAATCTTTTTTGTGTATTATAGTTGACTTTTTCAATAGTATGTTAAATCTGACATAGGATGTAATAATCTGAAGGGAGGGTATAATCATGGATAGAGGTGACTGGGGGTTTAGAATTTATGCAGTTATTCCCATATAATGATATTAAGGATTGTGATTGTTGTTATGTTAAGCTTACGGTATGGGCGAGGGTGTGTGGGAAATGTCAGGCAAGTGTTGGATCTTTGACACAATATGTCGCCTCCTTTTAAATGCCGGATCTTCTTACTGAAAGGTGGCAAAATACATATGAATGAATAGTTGGAACATGAATTGAATTTTGAGGTCTCCAAGTTTTGTAGTACATAGGAGTCCTGGAACACCATATTAACGTGATTTGTTACATCCAAACTTATGTCATGCAGGTATACTGACTACTAAAATGTCAGAATAGGACTTTATGAGAGAATCCTGAACCTACACCCTAATTTCTGCTTAAGACACCATTTTCATTTGCTACTGTTCCCATGCTTTCCACATTTTGTTTATCTTTCATAGTTTGTGTTCTAACGTTAGTTTTTGCTCGTAATTTTGAGGATTAAAGTGGGAAACGATGGACGCCTCCAGGATTAACTTTTGGCTGTCTCCAGTTGTTGCATTTTTTATGAGTAATTTGTACCAAGTAACCCTTGGAATAATAATGGGTAATTAAGTGGCTTGTAAGCCTCCATCCATTGCAGGATGATTGTGGTTGAAGGTGTGCCAGATTTGGCTTTCCAGGCATTTGGATAAAATTCGGAGTCTCTCACTGCCATTAGGGTACTTTCACAGGGCATTTGTCTTGAGATATTTATCTTTTGGCATGCATTGCAGAAAGCTTCTTCTTCTTGCATGTTGTTATCCATTATAATTCCTGCGAATCACATCACATCACATCACATCACATCAAATCATAATTCACTTTGTATTTTTCCTCAGGTCAGCAACTCTACCAAGGTGCAGCAGTTATGGACGTTTAGTGTTGTATTTTTATTTACTTCACCGACTCGCCAATGGTTGTTATTCTTAATCTGTTTGTAATTAAGTTTGTTGTCTCAGTTTTGATGCAGAGGCAGCTTCTTCTTCTTCTTCTTGTTTGAGCTTTTTGACAAATTATTAATCTTTGTAGTTTGAGCTTTGCTCAGAGAGAGAGAGAGAGAGAGAGAGGGATGGCAGCTGCCTTGGAAAGATAATGTCAATACTAGAAATACATTGTATTGCCATGCTAGGAACTAGGATTTGTACAACTAATGTCAAGACCAAAAATACATCTTATGCCATGTTTGGAACTAGGATTTGCATTGCACAATTAAATGCGTGTATTTTCGGTCGGGAAATTCCTGTTCGGAACTGGCAGTGGGAAGTTCTCTACCATTCTCCTTTGGTTACATTTTTTTTCCGTACTTGTGGACGAATTTTGGTGTAGATTCAAATTATGGGAAGTTACAGGGACCTTTCATGCATTGGACATTGATATTTCATATAATTCTTCTCAGGAGTTGACACCTGATCATTTGGGCTCAAAATGATAGGATTTGCAGCTCAAAAGGAAGCTCAATCAAACAAAGAAAGTGGTAGCCCATGGGATTAATGGTGTTGAGGGATTAATTTTTGGAGGTGTCAAGAGCAATGTAGAAATTTATGATTCTGAGGTTAAAGACAATGAATGATTAGGTGTGCATCAACAATTGATACACTAATTATCTCAGATAGTGAGGTGGTAATCGAATAGTCTCATCACATTAATCATATTATTAGAATTTTTTTATTGAACAAAATTAAAAAAAATAAATATAATTATAGGTCTTTCTTAGAGGAGGATGGAAAGATTGAAACTAAACATATATTAAATATAACAAAAAGAAGATATCAACCTCCAAGGCATGATGCAAGCGGTAAAGTTTTTAAATATTTCTGGGAGTTGAGGGGGATTAATTTTTAGTGGAGGTAGAAATGTCTCAATTAGTGAAGATTAATCACGTGTTTGCTTGAGTATATAAATTTACAACCACATTCGTTTTATTTGAAGATTGAATTAGGGGGAAAGATTGGTCTCTTTCAAGATTAGGTGGGCGAAGTCTGAATATTTGAATTATCAAAAAAAAAAAAAAAAGAAGAAGATATTTTGTGTCCCGCGAGAAAGAAGAAAATAAATATTTGAGAAAGAAGAAAATAAATATGAATTGAATTTGAAATTTGTTTGGTCGTGCAACAGAGGACAGAAGACATCCAAAACCAGAGGCATTGGATTCTTTTCACTATGGGCTGGAATGGAATCTGTACATATAATGCCTACTTAAATTTAATGTGGGAAGGCGCTGTCAGGAATCTTCGTACCAACAAATATTTTGTATCATCCTCTTTCAAAAAAAGACAATTTATTTCCTTTTCTTCACTCGCATATTTTGCAGGATGGCTCTTCTAAATTCTTATTAAAAAAAAAGAAATTCAAATCTGTCGTATTAGGAGTTAGAAAGGAGATGATTTTAGATGAACCCACAAAGCACTTGTTGAATAAATAAACCAACTTTAACTAAATCTGAATGTACATTTTTATTAGTTCCTTGTGAGCTAAACTGTGGATTAGGAAATATGATAATACCAACATCTTTATTTTTTTTGGATAATAATATATAAATAGTAATATTGTACAAAATTTTCATACAAAATGGTGTGATGCCTCATCTCAAATGAATAAAATTTCCAATTAGCTAGCATATATTCAAAGAGACAATTTCATAAGCTAGTGTGTGCGTATGTGTGTGTGTATGTATATACAGGAAGATTGAAACTGCTCTTGCTCATCTGTGTTTATATATGCATATACGCATGTATATGACAAAAACTCTGCACCAATGACAGTAAATCTAACTTGATAGCTAGATGTTAAGTTTAGATTGTTAGGAGGCAAAATGACAGTAAATCAACGTAGTTTAAGTTATAAAAGACAAACAAATCTTCATACGGCATCCCCATCAAAACAGATATTAATTAGCTTGAAATTGCATGAATTGATTCGTAAGCATATGATGAAGCACCAAGCATGCTGAAGTGATAATTATCAAATAAATAAAAACCTTATCAGTTTGTGATAAGACATTGAAAATTTTCAATTAACTTAAGATTAAATATATTCCATATGGACAATATTTTCCTAATTTAGGCATTTTAAAATTAAATCTCATGCTTAATCTATTTCCCGTCCAGCACTTAAAACAACAAAATGGTGACAAATTAACAGTCAAGGACTGAAAATTTTGCACTAATCATAATAAAGTCGTATTTTAGTTTGTAGTAACTTATACATCATTGTGTGTGCATAGAATTCTATATACATTAACTATATGTATATATAGATATATATATATCATCAATTCAAGTTGCTGATTTTCAATTTATTTCTTAATTTCAAGCCCTATTGCATGGAAGCCAGCATGGTTTTTTTGGAGGCATATCAGACAACTTGTGCAATAAGATCAATCTACTATATATCTATTTTATTCATAATGTAGCAGCATAGAAAATTAATCATAAAAAAATTGACAAAACATAAAGATCTGTTACTATTTATGGAAGCAAGCTGGCACTAATTACCAAGTTGCTTTAGCTTAGCTTGGAAAAGACAATGAAAGCCAACTCTTGATGTCCAGAGGAATCACATTCAACCTGCTTGATTAGCTTTGGATTTGAAATCCCATGATTTCCTCAAATGCACGTGAGGTTGGATAATGAAGTACTACACTTAAATTAATTATGAGTAAACTGACCAAAAAGCTTGAGGAAAGTCTCACTCAGTTCCTCCTCCACTCATTAGGTTAGGCTCGATATGGTTATGTTTGTGTTAATCATCTCTTACTACATTCAGGTAACACTGTTCGTGTATGGGTTGATATATAATATCTCTTGTTAACTTATTACTGTTGCATTATTAACCACTTCACTCTTTAAACATTGTATAATTTCATGCATGGAGGGTGACCAACCAAGCCCTTCAAAGGCAAAAAATAAGAGGCATTTATCGAGAATAAGAATTTTTATTTAACACTATATATATTACCTTCTTGTTCATGGTATCAGTTAAATGTTATCCACCATCTCTTAATTAATTTATTTTTAAGGCAAAGTGCAGATTGAGGAGCTGTATATAAAATAAAAGTGCAGAAAAGGAAAGAGAGCAAGCATGTGGGCGATTTTTGAGCAAAAGCATTTGATGTGTACTTCTTTCCAACTTGAAAGTGAAAGCATCCCAAGGGGCTTGGATTCTTCACTTTTTTCCATTTCCTCATTTTCTTGCTCTTGGATTGGGCAAAGTTAAAAATTATATATAGTTACTGTTTGGTGAGAAAAGCAATATAATCTTCTGATCTCATCATTACTCATTAGATGCTCCATGTCTAGCACTGGCCGTGGCTGCTCTGTTAGCTAATTGCTTGCATGATCTCATGCCACGTAATTTGAATCTAATCATATTTTATTGAGCAAATTAATGACGATTAGAGGGCATGTTCTCACATGCTTGATCATCACCAATCACATATGTCATATGTAAATAAGATGTATTGTCTTAGGTTTCTTTCATAACCATAATTAGGGATGGCAATTGCAATCGAAATTGTGAGGAACCCAATCGAAACCAAATTGATCAATGCGGTTAAAAATCGTTTGACTGGGTAATGGTTTGGTTCGGGGAAAAACCGAACACTGTTTCAATGGGTATGGTTTGGTTATGGTTTTCACTAAAACCAAACCAAAACCTAAACCGAAATCGAACCGAATGATGGGTAACCGAACCGAACCGAATATATATATATATAATATATATTATATACAATCCCGTCCACCTGAGCCCAGCCCACCCCAGCCCAATTGCCTTGCTTGCAAACCCTTCTCCCCTTCTCTTCTCTTTTCTCTCTCAACCCCGCTCTCACTCTCTCTCACCCTCACTGCCTCTCGCTCGTCCACCCGCTCTCGCCCTTGCTCTTTGCATGTCTCTTGCTCTTGCTCGCCCTAGCTGGATCTCTCTTGCTCTCGCTAGGGCTTGGCCCCTGCTCTCGCTTGCCCTTAATCTCTCTCACCCTTTTTGCCTCATTTCTCTTGCTCCTCCGCGCCAGCTCGCCAATCGCCTTCGCTCTCTGCATCTCTCTTGCTCTCACTCGCTCTCGCTAGATCTCTCTTGCTCTCGCTAGGGCTTGGCCCCTCTTGCTCTCGCTCGCCCTCGATCTCTCTCACCCTCGCTGCCTCTCGCTCTCTGCCCCATCTCTCTTCATATTAATTTATTTTTTATATTTATAATTTTGTTAGATGGAGTTGGCTCATTCATTTCAGATGGATATGCATCAATTTACGAAGAATATATTAATGTTGTTGATGAAGGTATTAACTTTCGTAGCTAATTTTTTTTAGCTTAAATTATAATTTAATTATACACATATTAATTTATTGATCTTAACAATTGTAGGTTTGGAAATGTGATTTTATATCCAATAAGTTTTGTAACTTTATGCAAGAATAAGGTAACTTTATTAGAATTTATCTTTGTTTGTTGTGAAATTATCAAAAAATTTTATGAATGCTATTTGTCTTTGTTTGTTGATATGGATTAAACTAAAAAAATCATGGTTAAACCGAAACCGAACCGAAACCGAATGGTTTGGTTATGGTTTTAAATTTTTAAAATCAAATGGGTAATGGTTTGGTTTTGGTTTTAGTAATTTAAGTTTGGTTTGGTTATGATTTTGGCAAAACCCGAAACCAAACTGAACCATTGCCAATTCTAACCATAATTCTTGTTCCTACATACATACAAATCGATCTATAATTAAAATTACATTAATTTATCCAGAGTCGTCCTATCCAATTTGGGGGCTCTAGACGAAAAAAATTTCGAGACTTTTTTAAAAGTATTATTTTTTATAAAAAAATAAATAATACATATTTTTTTCAAAAAAATTTCATCATTTCATTAAATTAAAAAAAAGTTGAAGTTCAATCCATTACAAAATTTACTAATTTTTTATTTCAATCAATTACATAATTGATGTCATTTTTTATTTTTATTTATTAATTTTTTAAAAAAAATTGAAAACATTGTTTAATTTTACTAAATTTGTATTCAACATCAAATTCTTACTATGGGTAAAAAAATATTATTGGTAGACCAACATTAATTCAATCATTACAATTATTAGTTATAAATTAGATGAGTAATTTAATTAAATATTAAAAATAACCTAATAATTTTTTTTAAATTTACATTAGACCCATGAAAAATGTATTATAAATTTATATTAGATTCCATCTCAAATCATCTATGTTAAATAAAAATGATTGGAAATACATGTTGGTTGAGAAGTAACAAAAATAAAAGAAAGACAACTAACTTAACTATTAATCAATAATCACAACACAACAATTAACAAATTAAAGCCAAAAAAATATCCACACAAGAATACAAAAACCTGAAAAATAACATATCTTATACACCAAAAAATAAAAGTTAAAGATAAAAAAAATCAAAGTCATCGAACACAGATGTTGCTGTTGCTCTGCAGTCTGTCAAAGCAACGAAGCCTATAGTAAGAGGCCTTAGGCAGTCGCCTATTTGGCCTTATAGTAGGGCCAGTTCTAAATTTATCATTCATTCAATTTTTATGCACATAAAAGCAACAGTGTAAACATAAATATATATATATATATATATGTAGATATATATATATTAAATTTATGAATGTCCCCCCCTCCCCCCCCCCCCCCCTTTTTTTTTTTTTTTTTTCTTCTCTCAAAATCATCCAATTTAATTCCCAACTCATCAAGAAAAACTCCTTTCTTCTATGTATTTGTTTGGTATAAGTTTCTTATTTGGCTTTTTCTATTAAAAGTCCATCGAAAAATTAAGCATTTAGATGTTAAACTATAAGCAACTTTTCAAGTGAAAAGCTCTCGACTCATTTTTTGAGTTTTTGGCATCACCTTAAAATGAGTTTTTGACAATATTGTACTAAATATTCTATGGATTCTCTATAAACAAATTTCTTAAAAATATTTATAAGTTTAAAGTTTACCATGCTATATTTTTTGAGTACATATATCATGAAAACACTCCCAAGGGACAGGATATGTGGAAGACCTAGATAAAAGGGCGCCCTAGAGAAAACACCTAACACCAAAGCCTAAAGCATAAATTGAACAAACAAAGAAAGCCCCAAAACACAATTAATGAAGAACATGGACAAGCTTCAGCTACCAAAATATACCTCCCTAAGGGTATCTTTAACCTCCCGCGGCTTCAAGAAAACGAGGCAAGGTAATATTGTTGATCTGAATCTTAGGATCCCTTGGACTCGTTAGCAGCAGCCTAAAACCCATGAATGGCTCAGTCCAAAGAGAGACAAATGAATCACAAGGAAGCCTAGAGAGACAAATGAATCACAAGGGTTTAGTAATATCAACAGCTTAATTTGAGACGTATAAGTCTGTTATTTTTAGATAATTAGTTGCTTACTGAAAATGAATTTTATGACAACTTATCTATAACCTGAGATGTGAAATGAAAAAACAAATCATTTTGTGCTAAAAACTCCATATATAATATATGTAGCCCTTTGAAAGTGAAGCAATTATATATTTTTGTGTTTTAAAACTGGGTGCCATCAAATATAATTATTAATTACAGCCCATGATATGTAGTTGTAAAAAGGTTGGGTAAAGGATCCAAGACTCTACTTTTAGAATACCAAAGAAAATGAGGAGACTCTCCTAGCCAATCTTACCACAAGTCTATCCTTGTTCTGCCTTCCCAGTTTTCCTTTCTTATGTATCTTCACCAAGCCAAAAAAACAACAAAAGAATCCAACAACTGTACAAGACCTCAACATATTCTGAAATATTGTTCTAAACTATACCTCAATAAATCAAGAAATGCTTCTTGTATATATTCATAATCCTCAGTAATTGAAAATACAATTATGACGCTTCACTCTTTCTTAATTATTGTCCCTCTAACAGATACTCTTCAATCGGGTTTATTCATGAAAGTAGAAGGTTTTCTCTTGTTGGGTTATTAGGGACGCCTTTGGTTCTTAATTATTTGAGACTTTCTAATAAAATTGATTTGTTATGTAAAGTTTATATTATGTTATTCCTCATTTGATTTTTTTAATAACTTTGTATTTCGTAATAAAATAGTTATGTATTTTAATTTTTGTTATCATAGTCTCTAAACTTCAATTTTTGATTTTATTAAAGACAAGTGAGGTGATATGCAATAGTATAAACTCAAAAATCACTTAATATTAAAATTAATATAAACTCTACAATCAACTGATTTTGAGATTTATATTAATGTATATCATGTTTGTTTTCTTTAACAGATTTTGACAAAAAATTTAAAAAATTGACTGAATTAATTGTAACAAAAATTAAAATTTAGTGTTTATGATGACAAAAATTAAAGTACAAAAGGTCAATTTGTTACAAAGTGAAAAATTCAAAAATTAACAGTGTAATTTACTCATTAACAACTTTTTTATAAATAAGTCTATGTTGTAATTATACAGAGGTGATTTGTTACTTGCGTCATGTTGCCCGACACGAGCATGTAGGGATGAGTGGGAATGAGGCCCATGCCCCCTCTAAGTTTACTCGCGTTGGACAAATATTATGTTATCTGACACGGGCAACATAATATTTTACTGTAATTGTAATTATATAATTTACTTGAAGTAATAGAAAGTATATTATTTTGAGTCATATATATTTTGTTAACAAGATAATGCTTCTAAGTGTTAAGAAGTTCCTCCAAGCTATGAAGCTAGTGTGCAAAAGAAGAAGCTAGACAAATTAAAGCTAGGACGGCAGGGGAGATGGTTTTGCTCTTTTTGGTTTGTCTTATTGCTGGTTATGGTTTCCAGCAGGTAAAAATGAAGCTGTGACGTTAAAGTCTGTCTTCAATCACTAAAAGTATGCTGAATAAGCCTTCATTTCTATTAGACCATCACCCGGTGATGGTCTAGCGGTACACTTAGTTATGTTTGTGAATTTTTGAGATTTTGAATAGATTTTACGTGATTTCTTGTCATGATTTGTTAGGTTTAAAAGGTTAAGAGGCTAATAATGTTATTACAAAAGTTTTAAAACTCTTGAATAATATGTATTTAAGTGTGCGCATCGCCTTTTAAGAGTTTTACGTAAGGTTATCAATCATATAATATTTAATTTTATAGATGATTACTTGGAACCAACCATGCCACAAAATTCCATGCATACTTGACATGTCTCGCATTCACCAACCATGAATGCAATATGTAACCGTGACTACATATAGAAAAATTAACAATGACCCTATTTAGACCCTAAGCCTATGGACTGGCTTTGTATATATGGATGTATCAGTAGACACCTTTCTTTGTTCAACAGTACCATCATACTATTTTAAGCCTAAATCAGAGTAAATTGGACAAACTTCATGAAGAAGACTGTTTGATGCATGTTGTTATCAAGTGGGGTAACATCTTGTAGTCAATAAAGGAAAAATTAAAAAAATGGAACAAATAAAAATGTGATTATAAAAAGAAAATAATTTAGAATCTTGTATGTACCCTACTTCCTGCAATGATTTATGACTTTGTTCTCCTGTGATTGAGATCGGCCATCAACTTCACTAATTCACCCTTTTAAATCAAATGAATTGAATGAGCAAATTATCACTTTGAGCTAACTTAGTGAGTAAGTTGGCATGTTTCTCATTTTAGTTACAGTGGGTCAAATTTATTTAAGGATAAGAATTCCTTCACTTTTAATTGGTTCATTTATTAATCGTAATTTGTAAGTCATTATGTATATAATACATTCAGAATTTATCCAATACATACTCAACAGATAAAAAAAAAAAAAAAATTCTAATTACCTCTGGTTTCGAAGAGAATCCAATTTCCTCTGCTTTCACTTTTCTTTTCCCAAATATGTTTAAATTAGGTTGGCCCCAGATCTTGACAGATAAGGCTTTTTCAATTCATAAATGCGACACAAATAATTAGCTCCATGTGGGGTCCAAAGCATAAAACTTTGTAATGGTATATATATTATCAGGATTTGCTGGGGAAGCAAGAGATTGTCTTTAGTGTCTTTTCATGCCACTATGGCCTGCCTAATTGAAATGTGGCCAAATGATGGAGGAATAGACCACAAGGGCATAGATAGTGATGTTGAAGTCATTCATCACTACCAAATACAGCCGCTTAATTAAGTTTTGAGACAATGTTAACAAATTATAAACCTAAATAAATGATTGGAAATCTCTTTATCAGAATGACGTGAAAATTTTACCAATTGTCATATGAAAACCATTAAGAGTTTTAGTGGGAAGAACAACAATTTAGCTGTGATTGACAGGATAGCTAGCTAGCGAGATAGTTAATTAGTTTAGAAACACGCTAAGAGTGTTGTATTTGTTTATGGGACTGCAGTGCTTGGGATAAGCATACATATTGAGACTTAATAAGATCATTCCGAAAATGATGAGCTTACTGAACTTTGGACCTCTTCTCTAATTTTGATCTTTGACTTGTGGCCTGAGCACAATTTGGAGTCCAATCACATACATTTCTCATCAGTAATTCACAATTAAATGAGCTATATTGATACTTCATCAATCCTTTTTTAACTTCAACTTGGGTATATATGGATGCGTTCGTGTAGGCGAGAAACTTGAATAACAACCATACAGTTCCCAAGTGCAGATCAAAACTGAACAAAAAAGAAATTAAACCAAACTGAAATTTGTATAAACACCATCACTTTCACATTTGGCTTTCTAAATATATACTAAAATTTAATGTCGAATTCTTGTGACTGTACTATGCAATCAGTTTGATCAGAATTAGCAATCCCATAGAAACGGCTCGTCGAGCCGGAAAACTGTATCGGCTGCAGCCAGCTGCCACGACGAAGCATAGTAACAGTACTGATCGGTTCGAGCCGAGCCATCGAGGGAGAGATCAGGCAGGTCAAAAAAGGTGTCATCCTCGCCATTTGAAACTGATTCTTGTGTGTTATCCGACGACAAAGTGGAAGAGGACTGACAACTGGGAACCATGGCGCGGCTCGGCTCGGCTAGATCAGCTTCGCCGGGGAACAACACGGCAGCGGCCTTGGCAGCGGCCGCCTGGATGTCCTTGGGGCAGGTGGTGGCGGGGCGGGGGAGTTCATTGGCCAGTTCTGGAAAGTTCAGGAAAGCCGACTTACCTTTGATGGCCAGAGCTGCCACGTCGTGGGCTCGAGCCGCCATTTCTGCGGTCTGGTATGTGCCAAGCCATATTCTGGATTTCTTCCTGGGCTCACGAATTTCAGATACCCATTTGCCCCAATTCCTCATCCTCACTCCCCTATAGGTTGGGTGCTTGCCACCATCTTCATTTTCTTCATTCTTCTTCCTCATCTTCCCATTCTCATTCCCATTTTTGGCCTCTTTGGCTCTCTTTAACCCTTTTCCAGCCTTGCACTCTTTCTGATCCTTTGCAACTGGATTGAAACATGAGTTCAAGCCATCGAAACTCGACGAAAACGAGGAGGAGGAGGAGGTGGAAGTAGTAGTGGTGGCGGTGGTGGTGGAAGATGATGAGGGGTGGCCGTACTGATCGTAATCTGAACTCTCTACACTGATCATGGTGATGCGTTCTTCTTCCATGGTAGAGAAAAGCATGTGAATGGAGGTGATAAAATAGGGGAGGTGGGGTGGTCTTGATTCTCCCATAAATTGGACATTCATTTGAATAAGAAAAGAGAAAAATTAAACAAAAAGTATGGGCCCTTAGGCTACAGTTCAGCAATTTTGTTACCCATGTGGCACAATTTGATAATATATTTTTGATTTTTAATTCTTGTTACTGTCCTTTAACTTGGCATATTCTTCATGCCAATGCTTCATGTAAATGTGCATTGAAAACCAACCCATTGTCCATCTTTAACGTGTGTCCAAGCAAGTTCCGGGGCATGTATCGCTTTGGACCTCATCTCTTCGGCAGTGGTAGGGCTAAGCATTATAGCTCCCAGTTTTTTTTTTCTAAACGAGGCCATGAATTTAACATGTGAAAGCTGGCCAAGGGACCCTGCAGGGAGGGTCTTGATTTCTGCGCCCATGTTTATTCCAAGGCCAAGGCCAACAAATATCATACGAAATCCGCGATCAATATATCTGAGAAAAATGTTCTAATTTTGTGTAATTGTTATATCCATGTGGACACCGGTGGCATACGCTGTGTGGTTGTAATATTTATTTGTTATATAGTGCGACATTCGAATAGGCCTGGCCATTGCTAGAAGATCCTTTCAACTGTCTTCTCTACTGGCCATTGCTGAACCTTTAACTCTCTCTATGTTGTTTTCTTCATCTCCTTCCTGTTAAGCTGTACAAGTTGATGATTAATTCTATATTGAATTACATCAAATTTCAATGTAAATTAAGCTAATATTTTATGAGTAACAGGCGGCGATTTTTAATGTTGGACCATCAAAACTGGGCAGCTAGGACAGAAAACAGAATCTGAAGCATTTGAAGGCATAAAGAGCTTTATTAAGGGACAAAGATCTTCCAAATTACCGTATAAGGAATTTATTATTAGAAAAGAAGACAACTAATACTGCAAACATTACTCTCCCACACATGACTCTACATTAACATAATGTATTTGAAAACTTTTATTTGTCCAGTTTCTGGAAAACTGTACACATGGGGCACATGCCAGGGGGGTCCTGGTGCTGATTTGCTGGCCCATGAGCTATTTTTCTGGTTCCGGAGCTTCAGTTATTGATAATTAGAGTTGAAAATGATATTTTATGCAAAAACATATATTATATAGTAGGGATATTTTTGCATTAGCAAGTCATTTTGATTGGTATTTTCTTTTTCAAGTTATGGTCGTTAATAATAAGCTGTAGGTTTTTTTTTTTTTTTGTATAATTACATAAAATTCTTGTTCATGCATCCTTCTCCTTTTTATTTTCTTTTTAAGTAGAATAATTGAATAAGATGACTTAGCCAAAGAAACCAAAGAAATTTCGATCCCAAAAACAATATAATAGAAAAAACTAAACAACAGCTGGTAACCAACTAAAACACACAAACATTAGAGTTGTAGGGAGGGTACAAGTAACGTATTTAAAATATTTTACTTTGATGAATAGAATTTGGATATCAGAAAATATCTATGAAGAAGGGTACAAGTATTGTATTTAAAATACTTATGGGGTATGGTTAATTTCTTGAATTTGTCTTGTGAAGTGCCATATTATTACATTGATAAAATAAATCGCAAACCATCCCCATCCCAGCAGGTAAAATAATTATAGTGCCGTATGATATATATATATCCTGTGTCTGTGTGAAGGGTATGGTACCAGAAGGTATCTGATCATCAATTAACATCCTCAAGTCCATGGTGACTGGTTCTCTTCATCGTTTCTGGAGAGATGGTACTACAGTCATCTCGCTGCAGAATCTCCCAGGCACTACTTCTGGATTAAGGATTTTGTAAGGGGCCTACTTGGGGAAAAGATAAAAAAATCAATTGGCTTGGCTCACCCCTGGCTAGGGTCAAAATAGGCCAACTTCACATGGTTTGAAAATAAATATAATCAAAACAGCAGGATTTCAACGTTTTGGCTTTTATTAACATTTTTTTTCTCGTTTATTTTTAGTACGTCCAGTCTTTTGTTAAAACAAACACATTTTTTTAACTTAACAAAATAGGTTGTTTTGGAAAAAAAATAATGACAAATGCTCCAGATATTAAAAGTAAAATAAAATTAAAAATAATCCAAACCACAAGGAATCAAAATGAAATTTATCCTAATATTTTTTTTTTCATTTATAAGTAACTAATTAAATAGATTTTTTTTTTTTTACTACCCTGCACTTAGAACCCATATAAAATTCTATATATTTTGATTATGAAATTTATTTACTTGAGAATAATCCCACTGGACCATTGGGGTCCAAACACTTGTCCATTAGGTTAAGTTCTTCATCGGGTCCTTTTACTGGTGCTTGTCCGCATTGAAGAAGAGTGATGGTACTTAATTGTCTACACCTTATATTAATGGTCCTTCATGGAAAATGCCAATTCAGACGGGGAACGTGTGCATAAATGTTACTGGTTAGGGTGACGTCAACATATATAAAATTGGAGGTCTTTTTTAAAACCAAAACCTAACTTCGGGCCACTCTGACCCTAAATCATTAATTTAGGGGGGGAGCAGTAGCAGTACTATATTTAAGTGCCATTAGTTGCCCATGGCTTCAAGCAAGAAGCTTCTTGCTTTTCCCCCAGTAAGTATCTTTTTAGACCAAGGGAATTTGCTTAATCAACCCAATTAAGCAACAGGCCAAATAGAACTCTGATTAGTTAGTGGTTAGCTCGGTAATTATATAAATAAAAGACTGGGTCAAGTATGATTACAAGATAAGGATGATTAACATTAGATTAAGAGCCCCACACATATTGAAGAAAGACTAGAATCTAAATTTGTCTGGAGAAAAAAAAATATTTTATAAGATGGGTAAGCAAAGCGGCCAAGCAAAAGTTAATCAGCACATATATGTATGGTCTTAATTATTGAATAATCTGCATTTTGGGTTCTTAATTACCCTAATCTCAAAACCCTATTCCTATTCGATGCACCATTAATTTTTTAATTGATTTATATTAATAATTAGTCAACTCAAAAAGCCGTAAGAATAGTGTACTTACATGGCAAATCCAATTGGGAGCAACCTTGTGATAGTTTCTTTGGTTACACGAAATTAATTAAGAACTCATAATTAATGTCCTTACTATCTTTCACATTCTTGGCTATTGGTGACAGGTGACTTTGCTTGTTCTTCTTGATGTATACTACTACAAATCTCACCAAACTCTATCTAATTTTTCATGCAAGCCTTACATGATGTATAATTGCAATAGGGAGAGTTTGGTGTGCGTCTATATTGAATAGTTTTAAATATATTGAGAAAGTCCAACAACTTACACCCCCAACAAAAAGCCTTTAAGTCTCATATTGATAAAAAAAGAAACGAAAAGAAAGATAATGTCATTTTAAATTAGACCTATGTCATTTTAAATCTTTCAATTTGTAGGGTCCAAATCCAAAATGCATTTAACAATTATGCATCCAAATAATGGACTAAAAAGTTTCAAATTCCAAATGATGAATGATGAATGATAGGTATTTTTGTATTTAGTCACCAAAAGACATAGCCCTCTAGTAACTTCTAGTTTGGAGAAGATATTTCTCAACTATTAATATATATACATACTAATATTAGAAAGGAAAAGGATGCTTCCCTTGTACTTAATTGCTATATATTGTGTTTTTTAAGTTGATATCATTGAACGAATAACTTGATGAAAAACATTCTTGAGTGTGCAAATCAACTTGGCCTTTGTTTAATTATCTAGCTAAGTAATATAGGGAGAGATATAGAAGCAAGTTAAAAGGAGAATTCATTGAAAGCTTATGAAAGACCTTAACTCTTAAATTTATGGCATCCCTCACACTTGATTGTGACCTATACAATGACCATCGCAATCCACCCCACCACGGGAGGAATGCAGTGAGGCAAAGCTCAGGTGACAGCCATACTCGAGAAAGCCTATACAAACTGGGGCAGGGAAACATCAACCTGCTATAAACAACCGGAAAAAAAAAAAACACTTAAACTAATAAACAAAGCTAAAAGGAATTGGAAAGCAACAGAAACAGATTAACAAAGTAGAAATTTTGCATCATCGACTGCCACTGCCAAACAAAAAAACTACGACCGGCGCCGCTCGGAGCTAGTAAAGAAGAATTGATTCTTGGCTCAAGCTAGGCAGTCTGACTAAGAATTTGTCAACGTTATTGCCTCTCCAAAGGGCTCTTTCAGTGAAATACTTGCAAGGTTTGTTAGACGTAGAAGTGTCATCCTCTTCAATTTTATCCTTAGTCATTTTCAGTGCTTTCTCCCATGCCATCTCTAACTGAGTTTGCAGTCCTTTTTGGTGAAACTTTTGTCCTTTATACTGTTGGACCAGTCTCCATGAAAGCCATATCCTTCCCTGATGCAGAACCGAAACCAAATAAACAAAAGTAATTTTGATTATTCAAAATTAATATCAATACCCAATATTATTCATCAAAATTTATTTTTCATTACTTCACAAAAAGAATATATATAGACAATTAATAGATAAAAATCTATTTTAACAAGGATTCCTTGATATTTAACTTAGTAAAGGTAATCCTAGTCTAATTAGAATCCTAGGACATAAAAAGATTAAAAGAAACTAGAAAACAAATTAAAATAAATAAATTAATAAAACAATATTAATTTTTACTTTTATGTCTAAAATATTATTTCTTGAAATATTTGTCTATGACTTTATCATTTTCCTCCAATTGAAAATAACTCAACTTTGACAAGTTGGACTATAAATATTATTCCAAACACTCAGTATCTAAGACTTGAAAATCATCTTCAATAATCCAAGTGTTATGGAATTTAGTCAATCTTTTCATTTGAAAAGAAAACAACGATAACTACCACCACAAGAAAAAGCCACAATCTCATTGTCAAGCGCAACATCAGTCACATCCTTTTGTTGTTATATGTGTGGGATACATGGAACCTAGTGACCTGCAAAGATACTAGTAGGCAAGAGAAAAGGCTAAAATGTGCTCCAATAAGGAATTAAATCTTTCATATTGAAAACAAGACTAATATTCATATTATTAGGTAATTCAACTAAATAAGCATTAGGTACAAGTTTTCAAATGATAAAAAGGGGTCACTAGCTCAAGCATGTAGTTTCTTGAAGGAATTTTTAAAGAAATGTTCAGGTAAATATAAATCATGACATAATTACCTTCATTAAATTTTGAGCCCTATGATGTACATCAATGACAAGTTTATAGTCAACATTATTCAGTGCAATTTTCCTTCTAATCTCAACATATTGGTTATGGATGTGTTAGACAAAATTTTCAGCAAATTTAAAAATTTGGGCTTTGGGGGGTAAGGGTACAAGATCAATAGGGGTGTGAGAGGAGTAACCATGAATGATCTCAAAAAGACTTTTTGCCTATGGACCTATTAATAAAGTTATTATAGGCAAACTCAGAACTCTTAGAGGAACTTAAAGAGAACTCATTCATTGTGATGGCTAACTCGTATCCACTTTCTTGACATTATTTTTCAAATGTCTTAGGAGCTATCAAATGAATGTGCTTGTTACTAGGGACTCTTGTAGTGGTTGCTTGGGCTTGGTCTTAGTGCCTCTATTAAAAGGTTTAGTAGGGATCAATGTGAGTTTCTTACCCTTCTAGTAATATACATAGGCATTTTTCACCCATAATGAACTACACTCATGTCATAAAGCCAAAGGCAACCTAAAAGGATATGGACAACTTCCATAGGTAAAACATCACAAAAAATTCCATCTTTGTAATAATCCAATTGAATAGGAATAAGGCATCTCTCGATGACTGGCAAGGTTGTGTTATTCACCCATGTAACTTTAAATGGTTTTGGATGTGGTTCTACCTTAAGATTGAGTCGAGTAATTGCAAACTTAGAAACCACGTTCATGGTACTACCTCCATTAATAACTAGCATGCAAGTTTTATCACCACTCTTAATGCATGTCTGAAAAATATTAGTGTGCTTCCATTCATCATCATAGACACTCTCAGTCAATACACACCTCACAATATTAACCTATTCTACCAAATCAAGATTTTCATCAACCTTTTCCTTTCCTTTAAAAAAATCTAATGGATTAGCTATTCCATCTCCATCCTCAAGTTGATTAGTAACTTCTTGCTCATGCTCTAAAGTTAAGGCATGCTCACGATAATGAGTATCTATGTGTCTTTTCTTGTGATAATGGTGGCATTGAATGGAATGTTATAAGGATGAGAAGTACTAGGAAGGTAGAGGAAAGGACCTTAATGGATGGGAGTCAAATAATTGTATGGACACTCGACAAATAGGAGGGGCTTTATGGTTTTTCTCTATTTACAAGGCTTTATGATAGGTTTCTTCTATAGTCTTAAGGGAGTGTAACATAATCTCTTTCTGGATGTCCATACTCAATCCATTTATGAACCTTTGCATTGTAAAGAAAGAATCCTTATTTAAGTCACATCGAATGAGAAGATTTTCAAATTGGGTCAAGTATTCAATTAAAATTAAATTGGAATGTCTTAGCTTTAGCAATTGTTGTAACTAACTCTTATGGAAAGAGGATAGGTATTTCTCTTTTAACTTTTGCTTCAGGGCATTCCATTAGGTGACGTGAGGTTCTGTTATATATAAATATATATTAATATTATCTAATAATAATAATATTGATAGTTTTATGATATATATATTATAATCTATTCTTTGTTTTACTTTTTTAAAAGAAAGTGGTAGTTATAGGATGAAAAGACATG
The DNA here is from genome assembly GCF_014633365.1 of Diospyros lotus. Taxonomy (NCBI): domain Eukaryota; kingdom Viridiplantae; phylum Streptophyta; class Magnoliopsida; order Ericales; family Ebenaceae; genus Diospyros; species Diospyros lotus. The sequence goes on along the minus strand of NC_068342.1, from coordinate 11,816,739 downwards.
TCATTTGGTTTAAATTTAAAAGGACATATACTTTCAAATTTTAAAAGTCATGTCTTTTTATATTGAAGAGTTGTGATCTTTTCAAAGGATAAGCCATTTCTCAAAGGGACATAATCTTTCAAAAGGTTGTGTTCTTTAGTTTCGTGCCTATTTCCAGGTACCCTTTCATAGTCTATAAATAGATTTGGACAAACGGGGTGTAGAAATTAATGAAAACAACTCTTATTTCTGCTTTTGATAACTGCCATTTCTTTTCTTTATTCTCTTATTACTTTCAATCAATGGGTAGTTTTTGGTGGTAGAAGAGATCAAAAAGTACAATTTTGATTTCTTAGTTAGGCATTGTATTCTGGGGGTTAGAATTTTCATAAACCTTTGCACCTAATGGGGGAAATTACTATCCTAAAGATAATTGTCTAGAAATGCCTTGCCTAACACAATCTTTTTCCTACTTTGAATTTGTTGTCTTTCCTTAATTTTTATTTTATTTTTTTCCTATATTATTGCTGTTACGGGTATTTCCTGCTCTACTCTTTATGGGCTGGACTTAATTCAACGGGTTGGCCCAATCGCATAAGGTCCAGTGGACCTTGAGCTGAGCTCGTTAAAGCGAGCTCACACATTGTTAGAGCCCGAGTTCGGATCGCGGGGCCAAGCAAGCTCCCCAAAATTCCTCTAATTCATCAACCTATCCGTGCAAGCTCCCAACCACTCTTCGAGCGAGCTCCCAGTGACTTTTACAGCTCGTTGGCCTGGCCAATCAGCTTGTATAACGAGAAGATCATGCACCAGAGGATAATAGTATGCTAGGGGCAGGCCCAACCTGCCCCTAGTCTCTCAGCTCATCTGACTGTCCCATGCCAGTCCCATCCTAGCCCTTTGCAACAACATCATTATAGCCACGTCTGGGTTTCCATGCGTTCACCTTAGATCCCATCCTCATTAATGACGGATCCCATCCACATTGATGAAGGTTCCGTTGGTACCTTGCTATTGCATGGACGTTCTCGTCGGCGCCAGGTATTCTGTCCCATCTCCTACAGACGTACTACACATGCAGGGGGACATCTCCTCCTATATATCAGCCAGCTCTTTTGAGAGCCATGGTATGCCTTTTTCTACCCACTTACTAATACCTTGCACACTTACTTACTCGCTCACTGACTTAGGCATCGAAGTACCTTGTAGGGAAGGGCTGGCAAGTCAACAAATTGGACCAGATATCCCATTTTTCTCCCTCTTAGATCCACCACACCAGTGCGGGCTAACGAATCACCGTCGACCAATTCCGAACGTCGACAATTGCAATAGGTTCACCTAATCTCTCAAAATTATATTGAACATTTTGTTAATATTTCTTTACAAAACTAGTTAATTTCATTTTAGCAAAACAAACTCCCTCAATATTAGTCATGTTAATACCAGGGAAGTAATCTTCCATGTCATCTATCCAATCTAAAAACACATTAATTAGGGTCTAGCCTACGGTCATACTCTTGAACATCCACTTTCACATTCTTATTGTTTTCTCTGTCATTCCTATCTATTCCTATGGAGTGGAGGTGATTACCTATATTCTCTTTCCAAATTATTATCTTGATATGTGTCAATTTTAAGATTGCTACTTCTAGGTTCTTCAAAATTTAGACACTAGAGGTCATTCCTAGGTGTTTCAGGATGTGCATTCCTATCATGGGGTCACATAGGTTCAAAGGGAGCCAGTGTATCTTGTGAATGAGGAATCTTGTTGGAAGCAATGTGTATTCCAAAGGTATGTAATACACCATGTATAGACTCATTAGAATGGGGGGACTCTACAAAATCATATCATGTCTTTTTCTTATAGTATCTTGAGGACTTGTGCCATCTACTTAGTAAGGTTCTCCCGTATTTGAAAGGCTCTCAAGATTGTTCATTTAGGTTTCAATGGATTTTAATGAATTTTGTAATGATTGAAGATCAGTTGGTGGAGCGGAGGAAGGTTGTTCATGTTTGTTGGCAACCATGGGAAAGGAAACAAATAGTAAGGGGAATATGGCCAATGAGAGATACAATAAGTTACATGAATGTTGATAAAACTCAAATTGCAACTTAAATGTAGACAAGAAATTCTACCAAGATGCACAAATAGGACTAAGAAATTTAAATTAAATAATGCTATCAATAACAAAAAAACATAATGCTCAAGATGCAACAAATAGGTTAGGGGATTTTTTCTGTTTCTATTTTGGTTTCTCTCTCTCTCTCTTGTTAGCAATGAAAGAATATTAAAAGGACCTAAAACAATTTACTAAAGATATCCACTAAATAAATATTAATCAAATTTTCAAAAGAAAGAATATACCTTTAACCAAAGCAAAGTGGAGGTTGGATTTGAAGGAAATCATTGATATGGCAGCACGGGTAAAAATAAAATTTTTACTATGTATCAGATACACCAATGAAATATAATATACACGCTGTATATAGCTTGGGTATTTAAGCAATACGTAAATTCATCAAATGAATTTAAATAACTGCATACCTGCTGACTAATGAAAGAATGAAGTACAAAACTCGTTTCTGTACTAAGACTGAATCCACCTCAAGTTGTGGTGGTCCTAGTCAGTCAACACCTAGTAGGCAGTAAGGTATCGTTCCTGACACCTCTTCCCATGCTAGACATAGAGGTTCCATTTATTATCAACACCTGCATCTCAAAATTATACGCGTGACCTTCACACGTAAAATTTTTGGTAGTAGAATATTTTCAGATGAAGTAGAGGAAGAAGAAGAAGCCAGCACGAGAGAAGAAGAATACAATGAAGCATATGGCCTTCTGCTTCTTTTAATTATTCTTTTTCTCTCTCTCAATAATTCTCTCCCTCCAATAATTAAACTATTCATTTTTTTATTAATTAAACTATTTCAATTCCAATTATTTAACTCTTCCACTTTCTCTAATTCTTTAATCTTCCTTCTCCATAATCATTTCCCCTCCCCAATTCCAATTCAAATTCATGTCCGTAGCCCACCCCTACTAGCCACTCTAATTTTGTGCCACGTGGCAACCTAATTATTGGTAGCTAGGGGGCCAAGGGTTAAGTTTTGACCAACCATTTTCAAAGATATTTTGGGCATATGATGTTAATACCAAATGCAATACTATATGGTGTGTGTCTAGGTTCACTACCCGCTAACAATCAAATAATACCGAAACCCTTTTCGGTATCGGCTAACCCCTTGACCCATCATTGGAATATTTGCAAATGTGAATGACAATCCAAGAGTTTCTAAATAGCGCCTAGTAGTAGTTCAGGACAGTATAAGTGGCAGTGAAGTCCCACTTTAATTGAACCTATTACAATTAACAATTACTGTGTACTATAATTCTTCCATCACCTAACGTCCTGACTGAGGGAGAGCTATGGAGTGACAAATTCATAAACTCAGTAACTATGTGTTAGACCTCATTAATGTGACTGGATGACACCTCATGAAACAACCAGGAACTGTCTTGTTAATCTAATAGTAGATCACATAGAACGCTCACCCTATCAAATACCGATGAGGGTGGTGGATCCTATTCCCAACACTTGTTTCCATATACCAGCAATATAAAACCACATAGATAAACGTTCCCATTGCCTAATTGGATGCTTCAGCTTATTAGAAAATCCTGGACACCAATACACAAAACAACCGTGTCGGTTCAAGTCTAAGGATCAACACACCATCGCAACTTGATAACTCGACCATTATCCACTCGTCCATGTGGTCAGTCATCGACGTTACATTCGGATTATCGTTCCCCAATGACAACCCACAAGTTTACTAGCAACATCGCATGTCATATAGTGCGTGACGCACCACCCTTCCATCAGTATCACCATACTAAACGAGGTAATAACCCCTGTGCTAGTCCATACTCGATTAGTTAGAGTCCCTATCCAAAGAATCTAAGGACTAGAAATATTTTAAAAAGTTCTGTTACTAGAGAATCCTGTCACAATCTCAACACTTTGAGAATAAGATTTTCAAATAGAAGATATAGGGACTCATTCATATAATGTATTGGACAAAATATGAATGAAGAAAAGCTTGCCTTTTATTAATTTATACAAAGATATAATGAATGCATAAAACAAGCCAGCTAGATGTCATCCAAATCTAGCATTAGGGCACACAACACTAAGAATCCCTCACTTGTACTAATACTAATATACATCACATGTACATTTAATGTGTCACTATTGGTAAGAATTAGATAGTCATCTTCTCAAGATGTCGATTCACCTGTGACTGAGTCATAGATTTGATGAGTAGGTCAGCTATCCACTGAATCTATTTTCTGAAGCTACACGTCCCCACGTGCTATAATCTTGTGAATCAAATGAAACCAACGTTCAATGTTTTGGACTTTTGATGAGACATGGGTTCCTTTGCCTGTGCAATAGCTCTATTGTTGTTAAAATACAAAAGTATTGGTGACTGAATGGACGAAACCACATCAACCTTCAAAAGAAACTTTTGAATCCAAACAACTTCCTTAGCAACATCACATGTCGCGACATACTCGACTTCAATGGTTGAATCCACTGTGATTTCCTATTTGAAACTTTTTCAACTCACAACACCATCATTTGAGATATATACAATCTAGATGTTGATTTGTTATCATCCACATTTGATTAAAAATCCAAATTACTGAATCCATCCACATGGAAATCAGCCCCTCCATAAATGTGCAACATATCTTTAGTCTTTCGCAAGTACTTCAGAATATGCTTCATTGCAATCCATTGACTCTCACTAGGATTGAACTAATATCTGCTTATAATACTCACAACGTATGTAATATTCGGCCTTGTACATATCATCACATATATAAGGTTTCCAATCGCCGAAGTAGAACGCACCTTACTCATATGATCCCTCTGTTCAGGAGTATTATGGGACATCTCCTTAGAATATCATCCACATACAAGACTAGGAGCACAATATTGCTCATACTAGCCTTCTTATATACACAGTTCTTATGGATTTCTCAAGAAACCAAACCCTTTGATCTCATGATCAAAACAGATGTTCCAACTCCTCGATACTTGCTTCAGACCATACATTGATATTTTGAGCAAACACACCTGACGTGGAATGGCATACTCAAATCCACTCGACTATTCCATATGGATCTCTTCTTCAAGAAATCCATTTAGAAAAACCGTCTTGATGTCTATCTGCCAGATTTCATAGTCATAGTAAGCAACTATAGCTAACATTATCCTAATGAATTTAAGCATCGCGACGGGTGAGAAAGTCTCGTCATAGTCAATATCCAGACCTGGTTGGAGTATATAGACTCCATCTCAGATTTCATAACTATCTACCACTTTGAAACATCGATATCAAATATCGTCTCCTCATAGGTGGTAGGATAAACTAACCTATCACTGTCCCCATACAAGAAAAATTAATGTATCTCCTTTACTGATAAACCATACCATCGATCTGGAGGATGAGGCACTCTACCAGACCAACGAGGAACCTATGGATGATTTCCCCGGCTTGGTTCACCTTACTCAATAATCATATCATGTATTTGTGGAATATAAGACTCTTTTTTTGTCAGTTCTATATTCTTTGCCATACCACCCTCCTAAATTAACTCTTCTTCCAAGAAGATGACATGCCTAGTGACCACAACTCTTTGGTCAACTGGAAAATAGATATAATATCCTAAACTATCTTTAGGATATCCCACAAAATGACATTTCTTAGATGTAGGATCCAACTTCTCTGTTCTCAACCTCTTCGCATACACCAGGCAACCCCAAATCCTAACATGGTTAAGACTTAGAGGTTTCCCAACTCATATCTCATATGGTGTTGTTGAAACATATTTAGTCGGTACTCGATTTATCAGATAAATCGTAGTAAGAATAGCATAACCCCATAGTGAAATAGGCAAATCCATGTAGCTTAACATAGAATGAACCATGTCCAATAGGGTCCGACTCTTAAGTTCAGCTACACTATTCAACTATAGTGTATAAGGAAGAGTTAACTGTGAAACTATACCACAAGCTTTAAGATAATCAATAAATTCAGTACTTAAGTATTCACCTCCTAGATCTAATCGAGTAATCTTGATACTCTTTCCTGTTTGATTTCTACTTTAACCTTGAGCTCTTTGAACTTTTCAAAAACTTGAACTTGTACTTCATGAAGTACACGTAACCATACCGTGATAAATCATAAGTAAAAGTTATAAAGTAGACATAACCACCTTGAACCATAACATTTATGAACACTCATATATTTGAATGTATCAATTCTAACAATTCAATAGTCTTTTCCTCTTGTCAACAAAAGGAGACTTAGTCATTTTTTTGAGAATACATGACTCACAAGTTGGCCCGAGTTCAACACAAATCATGTATAAGACCTTGATGAGCCAACTTCATAAGCCTACTCTCTCTGATATGACCTAGCCTAAGGTACCACAATTGTTTGGAATTAATGTAATTACCCTGAGAATGCTTCTCTTTTAATGTGGTATTAGGTCTTGCAACAATTTGCTGACTATATTCACATGCATGTGTTTTTAGGAAGTATAGACCATTTATCATCACAGCTTTATCCACACACACATTATAAAAAATAATGAAACATTCATTGCATGCAAAAGAAAATGTATAACCATGACTTACAAGCTGTGGAATTGAAACAACATTCTGAATCACATTCGGTATATGTAAACAATCATATAAAACCAACACATGCCTATATGGTAAGGATACAGAAGCAGTCCATTTGGCTAATGTAGTAACACTTATCCCATTGCCAACCTTCAAAACCACTTTGCACTTCCCAAGCGCCCTATTTGACTAAGATCCTACGCAAAAAAATAGATATGAGATGTAGCACTAGAATCCATAATCCAAGAAGTAGGGTATCGACCAATCGAAAATCAATCTTAATAACACATAGAGAAGAAAAAATACCTTGACCCTCCGGGCGCTTTCCCTTATAACTCCTTAGATAGTCTGGACAGTTCCTCTTCCAATATCCATTCTAGCATAAAAATAACAATTATCCTTACCCTAAACCTCATTACCCTTTGAATCTATCTGACCTCCACCCCTGTTAGCTCGGAGACCATTTCTTTTCCTTTTTCTAGATTTTGGTTTTTTCTAGGAGGAAGACGAGGCAACAACGAGAACTCATTCTCTACCTATTCCTTTCATCTGTGACTAGGCGGTTATTAACATATTTAATAAATCAAGGAGAGGACACTAGATCTTATTCATATAGAAATAAGTAATAAAGGAGGTGAAAGAATCCGATAACGATTGCAAGACCAAATCAATATGGAGTTAAGCATTCATCTGGAATTCCAAGGCATATAGCTGACCAATCCAATTGATCATGAAGACAGCATGGTCCCCGACATTTGAGCCCTCAAGAATCTAGGCCTGAAACAGCTTCTTCAATATCTCATATCGAGCTGTCAGACTATGATCTCCAAAGAGGTCCTTAAGATGCTGAATCAGGCTCATAACACTCACATAATTTTCAAGTTGGCGCTGCAAGTCATTGGACATCAATGTGAGTATATAGTTATGAGCTCTCATATCATGTTCTTTCAAAATCTCCCAAGTGATAATCTCCTTTTTAGTTGCAGTTTGAGGAATTTCAATAGGTGGTATATAAGACAAAGTATCACCTATTCTTTCCATATTGAGTATAATTTTTAAACTCTGAAAACCATTTAGAAAAACATGGGCCAGTGAGTCTATTGGTTTCTAGAATACGTGTTAGTGGATTTTAACTTGCCATTTTATTTGTAGAAAATAAATAGATATATTAGTTTGTATCTTTGCAAAACTCTATTTAATTAAGGACTTTTGATTAAATGGGTACTCCCACTAAATTTTTCAAATTTTGCACTTCTCCAACAGAAAACGTGATCCTTATATGGAATCCAATAGCGGGTGGTCAATTTCTCTTTCATAAGAATACCCCTTACATTTTAGTTACTTGAAGTACTTTTATAATTGAGTAGGCACTTGCTACCACATCATATGTGGAGCTCAACCTTTGGCTTTTAACCCATCATAAACTTCACATTTTAGTTACTTGGCCTGATGGACTAGTTAGATTCCACCCAGTGTTTGACTAAGTGCAATGAGTTGAACATCACCCTCCCTCACATTTTAGTTACTTGGTTAGGTGAGATCCATTAAACACTACCCCATCTCATGGTTAATATGAGAAATCAAACAATTTTTATGAAATGTACCCTCACATTTTAGTTATTGGATACATCCAATCAGATTGATAAACCCCCATGACAATGGAAAGTCATGATAAATCAGATTTACCGTTTAGATTTAATATTAATTTTATGGGAAGATTTTTGGGCTTTTTATTTACTGGTCTCATCAGATTCCATCATTCATTCTATCACACAACCATTGCATAATAAAATGAACAATAAATTAACCAGTATGACTATGGGCTTGCACATAGAATAAACTCGAGCTTCCAAAGTTTAAACCATGTTATACATCAACTGCTTGATGGACTGTTTGTTTCATCGCTTGTGGAACCCCCACCCAGATACCTAGCAAGTTGAAGAACTCGAGAAAGAGCTCTAAAAGGGTAAATAAACAAAAGAGAAACCTCCTTGACTTGACATGCATGCTTAATTAAGATCACCTGTACTCATACAAAAGAAATGACAACGGAAGAGTAACACACATCCTAGGCATGCATACAAAAAGATAATCGGTTCATAGGGTCACATGGTATATACAAATACACATACAAAACAATGCCAAGAACTCAGAAGCTAATCATCCATGGCACAACATCACACAAAATACATGCCCAAAATAGGATCTGTTAGGACTGCCGTATACACCATCTATCGGGATAGCTTAAGGACTGCTAGTCTCACCCCCATACTTAGCATTGCCCTTACCTGGAATGAAGAGAAACAAGAGTGAGTCACAAGACTCAGCAAGCAAATAAGAAAGGAAAGCTAACAAGAGTATGGAAGCTAAAGAGTAAACCGAACCTCACGTGTAAGAACCATACATCACATGTCCATGAATCACATGACAAGTATATAAAAATGCCACATAATAAAATATGCACATACTGGTCCTTGGAGCCCACAACACACGACATCCAAGTCCCTATCACAAACCCGTCACTACCCCGAAGCTACCTTGGGCCAATGCTACCGAAACTTGAAATGACATGTTAAACACGTTCGTAACCACGACACGAAATAATCGTTCGAAAAATCTCAACAAGCTAACCACGTCCGAAAACCTCGGCACAACATAACCATCTGAAAATCAGCTGCACACACGCACACGATGCCAGAAACCATGCAAATGCACATATACAATGCAGTGGCATAATGAGCATAAAATGTGATATATAGCCTCCATAAAACTATGCATGAAGCCCTACTTGCCCATATAGGAAGTCATAAGTGCTCGTGTTTAGCTAACCTAGGTATTAAAATAACCTAGTATGCCTGTGGACAAGCACACAAGTCATGGATCCCCCAAATGCATATTCCCAAGCCCCTGCATGCATTTGAAATGACAAAATACTGGAAATAAATTATAGTAATCGCATGTAATATACTCTTGACCACAACAACACGCATGCACTATAAGAACCTACCAACAACAACCTAACTTCATTCTATCAACAAAATAGAAGGGGAACCGAGCCCTTCAAAACTCATAAGAAAAGACCCATCATCTGGTAAGGATGTAACCAAAAATGGAGAAAACTAACAAAAACAGGCCTATAATCCTCAAAATATAGCCTCTATAACTCAATAGTAAGGAAGGAAAATAAACCATTCTATAAGAGTGGTAGAATCTTACAAGCCAACTACAGACATTATAGAAGTAAGAAGAGAGTAAGAAGCTTGCCTGAGACTAAGAGAAACCAAAACCTAGAAATTTGGCTGATCCTTACTTCTTCTCCTGCTTTCTTCTTCTTCTTCTTCTTCCTTTTCCTACTCTCTGTTGAACACTCAGCAAATCCTCAACTTCTCTCAACAATCATTTGGGGTATATATATATAGATAAAGTTGAGAGACAGAGATAGACGCGTGGTAAGAATGGACGAAAAGTCATCTACTATTGCTTGAAAGTCGAGGTCTGGGTCGAGAAAAGTGGTCTGGAAAGTCATTTCAAAAAAGCTTATCCGAAAGAACATATCCGGATGTAGGAGCAACCATCCAAATACAAGAAAGCAAAAACCAAGAAGGATATTCGAATACCCAAGCCTATATCCAAATACAAGACACAAGGCATGCTCAAGGGTATTTAGATATTCATGCACCTATCCGAATACATGACACTGGGCATGCTTAAGGGTATCCGAATATTCATGCTCCTATCCGAATGCATGACACAACATTTGTTATGGTTATAACATTCTTTGTATACTTAAGAGTAAGTTGTTATGGTTATAAGAGCCTCTCTCTAACCTAGGGTTTATTGGTAAATGTTCCACACCTACGCTCTAGGCATTAGGCGGCAATTAGGGCTCCCTTCCACCACTAGTTGCCAACCCATCCTTTTCCCTAGTAGTTCCAATCACCAACACAATATTGAATCTTTGCTTCTTCTTCTACCTTCAATATGGTCACATTCTCACCATTAATGGTCGGTGTCCCATTGGTTAATGGTAGCCACCTCACTCTATCAACAATGATCCATCTCTCCTAAATCTCATATGTTTTATCCCTGTTATTCTCATTGGCAAGTTCGATTGTCCCTCAATATGGAGCACCAAAAACCACCATCATACCCAAACCTCTTTTGACCCCACAATAACCACAACTTCTTTGCATTCACCCTGCATAATCCCCTCAAATCTCATATTCTCTTTGCAAACGATATTCAAAGCTATACTCAATCTCACCCTACTACTACACAAATGGCAATCATTTTTTTTCCCTTACCTTTAAAACAAGCCACATATTACAAATTCGGATAAAAAACAAACCCCTATCAAACCATCAACCATATAAATGAATACAAAATTTAATGTGAAGAAACCCAAATAGGGAAAAACTATGGGCAGAAAAAATAAAATATCACTATGATGATATCGGTACAATAATAGTGATATAGCTGCAGCTAATTTCAGGGCATTGGACACCTATTTATAAATCTAAATCATCTATAGATGTACACAAGAAATTCTATATATCTTGATTAAAAGATGATTCAAGAGTATATTCCTTTAGATGAGATAAATCCCAATCAAAATTGAATTTGACAATATCCTAATCATAGTCAAATTCGAAATCATAATCACGATATATCAAATTAGGAGTCCTAATCTTAGTTAAGTTTGAATTTCGGGTCACAATTATAACAAGCTCCACCTTGATAAGAAATTCAAACATAAAATTATTCACAATTCTTTCTTCTAACAAAATCACAAAAAATTAATCTCCTTGACAAATACCAACCAAATCTACACCACGGGTAATACAAACTAAATCAACTCAAAGTTTACTGTAGTGAATATCTTCAACCACACTTAAAAAGATAGACAATGAGATTAGTCTCAACATATTTTTATTGATCTTAATCACTTCACATTCACCAATGTAATTCCCCTTCGATGACTCCACCTTTATCTAAATCCATCCGTCCAAAATTGCACGTATCTCAACCTACTATAGTGAAAATCTAATATTTCGATCTAACAAGGGAATACTGTACTTCAAAATAGTAATTACAAAAGATCAAATAACCCCAAATAATGCCAAACAATCGATAAATAAAATCCCAATAGAAAATAGACTAGGATAGTAGATCTAGGCTGGAAATTTGGGCAAATTTGAGCTGGATAGATCTAGTGGGTCGAATCTGGTCTTGTGGGTCAAATTTGCGCTGAACAAATCTAAGTTGGATCTTGACGAATCAATCGAATTTGGCTAACTAGATTTGAAGCAGGTTTGGAGTGGGTCAATGGGTTGGGTCAGACTAGATCTAGGTCTTGGCCAAAACAATGATCGTCTATAATGGCGGAACTCAATGATGACAAAGCTTCTAGCAATTGATAGCGAGGGGCAAATGGTCAAAGACGACAATGGCTTGTGGATCGTCAACCAAAGTAGATGGGAGGTGTAATTGAAGCAAGGACAACAATCGACTGCAAAGGGAAGTAAGGTGGTTGTTGGCGGTCAGTCGAATTGTAGAGATTAATGGTGAAACCGTCAAAGAAGACGAAATGGTCGATCGATGTCATCATCGGCGAAGTCGATCGTGGAAGCCAAGTGGGTCGTAAATTGACAACAATGGCAAGGTGTCTGGTGGTGATACAAAACAACATCGACTGACTGTTGTGACGAGGCTAACTAGCGAGCGATGGACAGGTAACAACAGATGGCGAACGTTGAGGTAGCGTAATCAAGGACAACGATGGTTGTGGGGGTGGTCATTGACGACAACAAAAAAGGTGGCAACAAGTGCTAGGAACCTTAGGCAAAATATGGTGTAGTAGTTGTAGATCCAACGATTGAGATCTGCCAATAATTGATGGTTTGATCCAATGGTTTTGATACTAGTTTGTTACGAATTTAGATCGAAAGCAAACCATTATCAAACCATCAACCACACAAACAAACAAAAATTTTAAAAAATCACGGGCAAAAAGAACAAAATATCACTATGATGATATTGGTACAATAATAGTGATATAATTGGAATTAATTTCAGGACATTGGACACCTATTTATAGACTTAAATTATCTATAGCTATACACAGAAAATTCTATCCTGATCAAAAGATAATTCACAAGGATATTCCTCTAGATGAGATAAATCTCAATCAAAATCAAATTTGATAACATCCTAATCACAATTAAATTCGAAGTCATAATTATAGTCAAATTATGAGTCTTAATCTCAGTTAAATTTGAATTTCGGATCACAATTATAACACTATCAGCCTTGTTCAATATCCTTATAACAACCCCTACTTATTTTGGCAATCAACATAAAGTTTGAAATCAATGTCCATTCCATGGCCATAGTTGATACTATTTAGGATTCCTAATTGTTTGAGAATATATTTTTTTTTCCTTTTGATTTAGGATTCTTGTTTTCTTTTGGTTTTCAATTTTTGTTCTTATTTGGAGTTGGATTCCTATTCTTATTATAATTATTTTCCTCTTTAGAATAGGATTCCTTTCTATAAATATGGATGCAATGTAGTAGTTTTATCATAAATTGGAATGAAATAATAAGTATTCTTTAGAGAAGGATTTCTCTTATTTTCTCTTTTTCCGTGTAATGGATTCCTAAGGATTGGAGTAAAACTATATCCTTAGTATGACCTACCAAGGTGGAGATTTGACAGTTTATCCACATTAACTTTGTTCATTTGTAGTGAGGTTTCAGCCATGGCAAGATCGGATTGAGTAGCCCATTCACGTTCTAGTGTCAAAATATTTAATTTATTAATAATAAGAAATGTCTTTTTTATTTTATCCAAGAAAGTAAATATAGATGTGTCCCTATGTAATTAATTGTTAAATCTTGAAATGGGGATGTGTGGTGCCCAAAATTTATAAGAGCAAAACTCTCAGTCAATTACAAATAGCTTTAGTGAAAAGCTCAATGAGTCCAAGTGCAAGTACTCAATGTTTAACAAAGAGTTATGTGCTATTGTGCTTGCCTTAAACCATTAAAGTCACTATTTATTGGCTAAAAAGTTAGTGTTATATTCAGACCATGGAGTATTAAAGTATTTGAGTAGTCAAAACAAGCTCACGAGACGTCATGATGTGTGGAGTGAATTCTTATCACTATTCTAATATGTCCTTAAGCATAAATAGGGTGTCCAAAATAAGGTTGTTGATGCATTAAGTCAAAGGTGCACTTTGTGTTCTACTTTTCAAGTATAAGTTATTGGCTTTGAAGTTATCAAAGAGTTATACAAGGATGATCCAGATTTTGGAGTCATATGGAAGAAGTGTCAAGATAGTCCCTATAGACAATATCTTCTTTAAGAAGACTACTTATTCTTGGGAAAAATACTATGTGTGCCTCAATGCTCTATGAGAGAAGCAATATTAATTGAATGTCATGATGGTGGTTATGTTGGACACTTTGGGTGAGACAAGACCTTAGCACTTGTGCAAGAAAATTTCTTTTAGCCTCATATGGTACAAAATGTGGATTGTAATATCAAGACGTGCAAGGCTTGTCACATTATAAAAACTTACAGGCAAAATACAGGTTTTTAGACACCATTGCCAATTTTTAAAGCTCCATAAAAGCATGTTAGCATGGATTTTGTTATTGGCCTACCTCGAACTCAAAGGAATAAAGATTCTATTATAGTAGTTATTGATCAATTTTCAAAGATGGCTTATTTTGTTCCATCTAACAAGACTTTTGATGCTAGGACTCAAGTTGTCGATTTATACTTCCAAGAGAATGTGCATCTACATGGGATTCCAAAGACTATTACTTTTGATTGTGATGTGAAGTTCATGAGTCATTTTTAGAGAACGTTATGGAAAAAGATGGGGATGCAATTGTAGTTTAGTTTGGCATCACATCCCCAAACTGATGGAACAAAATAAAGGAAAGTAAGTATTATCAAAAGCAAGAAAACCAGTTTCACAAGCATGCTACTTTCAAGGAAGGAGATTTAGTATGGATTCATCTCAAGAAAGAAAGATTTCCTCCAAGTCCTTACAAAAAGCTTAGTTCTCGAGCTGATGGACCGTTCAAGGTGATCAAGCGAATTAATGAGAATGCCTACAAAGTTGAGCTTCTAGGAGGGTATGGTGCGCCTAGTACATTCAATGTGTTTAATTTGTCACCATACCATGGAGACGAAGGTGAGCAAGGACTCGAGTACTAGTCTTCTCCAACCAAGGGAGCTTAATACGGTTTAGGATTCTTAATTATTTGAGAATATATTTTATTTTCCCTTTTTGATTTAGAATTCTTGTTTCCTTTTGGTTTTGGATTCTTATTTTTATTTGGAGTTGGATTCCTATTATAATTATTTTCCTCTTTAGTATACCCCTTCTATAAATAGGGATGCTATGTGGTAGTTTTATCATCAATTGAAATAAAATAATATGTTTTCTTTAGAGAAAGATTTATCTTATTTGCTCTTTTTCCTTGTGGATTCATAAGATTGGAGTGTAATTGTATCTTTGTCGTGGCCTACGAAGGTGATTTGACCATTTATCTACATCAACTTTGTTCATTTGTAGTAGAGTTTCAACCTCGCCAAGATTAGATTGAGCAGCCCATCCACATTTTGGTGTCAATTACACACTCTCTTTCCCAATTTCCTTGGGTTGCTCACTCATTCAAGGCTTCCATCCACTCATTCTCTCGTATAAATACAATCAAATGGATACACCCCCCTCGATGAGATAACATTGAGATTCAAATGGTGGCTTTCTGTGGCCTTTCCCTTAAACAAACAATCTCATTTTGGCAATCAGGCCATGGGATTCAAGGATTTAAGACAATGATGACAAGGTTTTCATGCTTAGTTTGCTATTAATGTTCAGCTTGATTTGTTTGTTTTAGTTTCTCTTAATGCTAGCTATCTCGTTTCTTCTTAATTTGTATCTAGCTGTGATATATAGCCTTGTTGGGAATTCTGTCTTTGGCTAGTTTAGAAATGGCCTACATGCAAGCAATGGTTCTTTGGGGTCACCTTCCCACCTAGAGAGGCAAAAAGCTAATTCAATTAACTCCCAAGACATATGATGGTTTTGTTGCCTTGCTATTCTTTGTTAGATCCCCCATATGATGGTTTTGTTGGGTTCTCTAATGTACTTTGCTAGCAAAAAAATAAACATTTTATGTTAAAAAAAATTGTGAGGATTGATTTCATTTTCATTGAATAAATCTCTCTAAGTTTGCATCTAGTTCATGTCAAGTAGAATGGGAATCGATCGGCTCATGAGTTGGTGGCATGGACTCAACAAATTAAGCAAAATCGTTCCGTCTTCTCTAATATTTTACCACTTTGTCTTGTCGTTTTGAGTTCTAGTTCTTTTTATTTCTATCGAAGCAAAAAAAAAAAAAAAGTTCTCTCCCTCATAAACTTCTTAGCATAGAGACATAGATAGAATTGTGTGATTTATGCCTATATTATCTGCATATTCATCAGGTCAATAATATTCATTGTTTGATAAAATGAGGATTTGAATCACACTGAATATTGTACTTTTACAATAAGCATGCTCTCTTTTATATATATATATATATATATACATAGAAAATAACAAAAAATGTGCATATTATGAAATGAGAGCATGTTTAAACTTACGATCTCTTACTTATTACCAGGGATGGATCATTGTCACTATAAAAAAATAAACCTGTCAGTAAATCTCCAAAATCCATGCCTTAGGAGGGATGCCTTTAGAGAATGAAAGTGATATTTTATTATTTTTTATAATTATTAAAAACTATAGTGATGAATTTAGTTAACAACTTTTACTGAACATGCTTGAAGAAAATATACATCGTCTAAAGTGACAGAAAAATATTTTTTTTTTCAAAAAACTTATTTAGTAGTTGTTATTATCAAAATATAATAATAAATTTATAATTCGAGATAATTTTCAATTTAAAAACCATTAGAGGGTGTATGGTGTCTTCTACTTGAGCCTTTTGATGCGTAGATCCGTTGGAAACCAGAACAAAAACCAATGTATTCTATGTAGTATTTTTCACATATATACCTAAAGAATAGAGGGTCACATATATCCTATTTATTTTTCACATCTTTTGAGATCATTTGTTCCAACTTTCAAGGTTTCACTTTCTATTGTTAGTAGGCATGTTTCGATTGAGATTACATTTGGAGAGTTTTTGAGAGACTTATCATTCTCTTAGAGAGTCTTCCCTTAATGCTCGGACAAAAATTATTGAGGAAATTTTTTAAAAATTTAGAATAAAAAGTCTTTTGACATTTTGTAATTTCATTTTTTATCTTTTGGTCATTTTGTAATTTCATTTTTTATCTTTTGGTCTTATATATTTTTGGGCTTAATATTTTTACAAAGCAAATGGACATTCTCAACTCACTCTATCTAAGCACCTTTTTTATAGTAGAAGGTGAAGATGAGAGCAAAGGACGAGTTTTTCTTCTATTTTAGGAATATTACAAAATTAACTAAAACACTGTTATTATTGACTAATCAATTGCTCATCTGACACGAAAATAATCTAAACAAAGGAGAGACATGTCTGGGGCGACAATTAACTGATGTGTGAATAATGAATGGATCTTGGGTGGGTCATCTAAATCTTCTGCTGATAATGATCAACAAAAGTGTGCAGAGAATGTGGAGTTGTTGGGGGCCAATTAAGCCAAATTAAATTGAACCAAACCCTCACACGCAATTCACGTTAATTAATGTGGGATTAGGGTTTTAATCCAGACTGTTTGGCTCCTACTCCTTGGAAGTTGGAAGTCATAATATTCCATTCAACTATTCTTCAAATTAAAACCTTGATGGCTAAGCTAATTGACAACACCAATATTTAAGCTTGCATCCTCAAATTTCATCCATCCCTTATGTTTAAGTAACTTCCTATTATAAGAAAGCAAGGAAAAGAAAGAAAAAAAGGTAAAATGTATTCAAGCTATGAAGTATAGTAAGGAATGAAGATGATTTTTTTTTTTAGATAATTATAAAAATATATTTTAAATTTGTTATAACATGCACTATTTTTAATCTAACGGAACATACTTAAAATCTAAATCTTCATAGAGAAAATTTTACGAAAATAGTCAATATACTTTCCAAAGTAAATAAAAGTCTTCGGGAAGTTGCAAACCCCAAAAATTTCATTTGAGGGGTTTTAAGAATCCAAAACTTTCTCTCATAGTTGATTTTCTTATGCCTAAAACCACTTAAAATAATTTTTTTTGAATTTATAACTTTATCAATACTTTTATTAATCTTTGGAGAGTATTTCAACTATTTTTATAGATCTTTTCTTTATGAAATTTTAGATCTTAGGTAGGTTTGTGTGAGGTTAAGTTAAAAATTTAGGTATGTTTTTATAAGATTAACAGTAAATTTGATATATATATATATATATATATATTTCTTTAATTATCCCATTTTTTTTATTCTACTTGGAACAAATCATGAGAGCCCACAAGAGACCATTACACTATGGAAAACTCTTGCTAGGACCCAATTAACAGAGCTCTAGAAGCTACTAAAAACGAACTTGAAACTAGGCTAAAGCAAAGCATGAGAACCCCGAAAACAAAACAGGCCTCCATCCTAGCAAAACAGGCACCCGAAAGACTCTCCTACTGGCAGGCAAAGGCTAGGGCACCCCAAAGCTAGAGGCCAAATCCAAACAAAACAGGACTCCATCCTAACCTATCTGAATTATCTCCAAATATGCCTTTGGAGGCTTGGCGGAGAACTGGCTGAGTGCTGCTCTTGTGCAAGGCCCTTGGAGTAAGCACCCCCTTTGTAACTCCCAAGATTAGATTGTGAAGTCCGAAACTACACTTTTTCTATAGAAACTTCTTCTTCTTCTCCTTGTAGACTATAAGATTTCAACATCAAACTTATATTATGCTTCTTATTGGGGGTTCTCTTAGGCCATCAATATCCTCACTTGTCTATATATCAAATGAAAAACACGGGTTTCAATAGTATAGGATTCTAGAGGAATAAAATGTAAGAGCGAAAATAATATATTTCCATAATTTGAATTCTTCAAATCACTAAAATATAATAAGAAGTTATATTAATCTCTTTGAACATCAATGTTCAAACCTCTCTAAAGACAACCACTTACATGATTTTTTGCATTTTTACCTTGCATACATAGTTCGAGAGAAGAACAACAATAAATGGGGTGAGAGAATGGTGAGAAGACCAAATAACTAAATTGATGGTGACACAAGCACCAAGCATCGAATAATCAGTGGTAAGAGAAAATGACAACCATTGACACAAGGCATGAGAACGGCAATGAAATGATTTAGTCAAATTTTGGACTTCAAGCAAAAAATTAGGGTTAGGGCATGAGTGAAGAGAATGAGAACTAGAGAAGAAAGAATAGAGAAGTGTATATTTGTTTTGCTTCCGTCACTAACCAGCTTTGGTCGCTAGAAACACGTTTCCAATTAAAAACGCGTTTTCGATAATTTAGGTTAATTGCAAAATATCCCTCAAAATTTTTCTAAAATTACAGAAATAATTCAAAAAAATTTCTAGCTGCTTTCTACGTTCCTGAGATAAAAAAAATGTTTTGAAAATATTGAAACGATGTCTCAAAACGTTTTCCGTGGATCACTGCTCTCCAAAAATTATTAACTTAAACATATCAAAAAGCTCACGATTCATGATAATTCTCTACTTATTTTACAAACACACACCAGAAAGTTCCTCATGTTGCCGAAGAAGACTGTTCCAAACTTCCCAACTCAATTATTTATGCCCCCGCATGTCTCAAGCGCTGCTCTCTCTTCCACGTTAATCCACTCACCCTTTTCCGAGAGTACACAATTATGAGCCATCAAAACTACTGTATATACAAAACATAAGTTCACCCTATAAAGTAATGAGAACGAGTTATCCAAATAACAAAATGCAAAATAAAAACACCGATCGAGTTGGCCCGCACACAGACAGCGAGTACTACTGTGTCAATTCAATGACGACAATGCAAGGACTTCCCCATCTTTAGTGATGTTAGAGCAAATTCGTGAATCGAGTGTGAATGCGATGGCTGGCCCTTTCTACTTTTCAAAATCCTATCAAAGTAAATGAATGGAACGTGCTTCGAAGCTGCAAACGTCTAAACCGAATCACTTCGTCTTTAAATGATAGAGAAACAACGGATTGACCAGAAAAAAAGTTGATATACATATATCAAAAAGAGGGTTCTTAATATTTGTCCAGACAAAATTGGGGGCGGGGTGAGCCCGCCCACGTTCCCTTTGTATGCCCTCGTGTTGCTCAACGCAAATAGGGGACAGGCCCACTCACGTTCCCATTATATGCCCGCGTGTTACTCGACGCGAATAATAGATCATTGCTTTATGTTAAAGGTTATTCAATATATATATGAAATCGATATATTACTTAAAGATGAAGTTATTATATTATATTTTATATAATATTTAATAATAATTTTATGTAAAATTATTTATTTTGTATAACCTTCAATAATATATTATATATTTATTTATACAACAAATAATCTTATACAAAATTATTCCTCTTAAATCTTCATTTCCTTACCCACGCGAAATGCCCATTAGAACGAGATTTTCATTGTGTTTGTGCCAAAATGTAAAGTGTACATTCTAAAGCAAAGTAATCTTTCTAGTTGGCAGCTGATTATCATGAAACCATTGGCTCATCCAAGTTTTTTGAATGGCTGTAATTGTACGATATTTTATGCTGGTACTCTTAATTATATTAAGAAAAATAAATTATAAATTGAGTATTTGACTTTTATGCAAAATAAGAATCGAACTCGTAATCCATTAAATTGACATTAATATATTATTCATCCAATCACTTAATCTATGCCCTATTATTCACAATCTTATTATATATTAGAATAATCTATGCCCTATTATTCACAATCTTATTATATATTAGAAGCAACTGCATCATGGGATTGGGATGTGATTTTTGAAAGAAGACACCCAGGAAATACATTGTCCAAAGGGCAATGAGTGGAGGGGCAAATTGTACAATTTGTTCTAATCGCCACCCTTGATCCACTTATCAAATCAATTTTTACATAGAAACTCGTATGAAATGACATTGGCAATAATATTTTCATATTAGAATATATATTTTTTATAATTATGAACTATTTCCTTAGATTTCACATAACGAATTGGATGACTTTGTATGATGTTTCTATATAAAAATTTTGTTTCAGATACAAAATAAAATAATATATATACACCTATGAACCGATGATCGTCACAGCAACAATGAAGTCATTTTGCAGAAAATTGTCACTTGATCAAATATGCAACTCAATGTCAATTGTCTTAAAACATAACACATATGTTGTAGTCTAAAATCAATAGCAGGTTATAAGCAATATAAATGTCGTGGAGGCCCAAGATCCGATTTCAAAAAAAAGAAAAAAAGGCCTCATTGCTGGCTACACGCCATCCGGGGCATGCTTGGATCGTCATCTTCGTCACCGTCATCATAAGCCTCCCTTCTTCGTCGTCGCTCCCTCTGCCTCACCTCTTCCTCCATGTCGACATCATGCAAGGTGGTTTCCTCGTACTCATCATCCAGGGACATAGCCGATGACCTATGTGGTAGAATTGCCTCTAATGACTGACACTTGTCAGGGGACAGAAATCCGGATTCAGGGAAATCAACGTTGAAGTGGATGACAAGCTTGCCCTTCATGAATGACCTCGCGTGCTGTGGCATCCCCTCATCGTTGATTGCCTTGTACTGACCTGTTTTGGAAATCATACAATGAACCAAAAAACACTTGCAACAACCTAGAGGAAAAACAGGAAGCCATTTGATCATTTTTACCAGGCTTGATGACCTCCCCAGGATTGGATTTGATTAGGAGCCCTCTGCCATCAAGATGTGGAAGTGCAAACTGGAACCCGCAAAGAGCTTCTGTCAAACTGAGGGTGTGTTCGACATAGAGATCATCAAATTTTCGAGTGAACTTCGGATGCTCCTTTTGATCCAATACAAAAATGACGTCCCCTGGAATCGAATCAGGCTGCAGGTCAGAAAAACAACATAAGATTAGAAACAATTGCTTGTGAAAAAGAATCAATAAACACAAGGCCATAATAAAATTCCAATAGAAATTAGCTGAGATTTCATCAATTAACAGCAAGAATATGATTCATATGAAAGCTCCATGCTCTGGAATTCTGTATTACGACAAGATAGGTGGAACTCCAAGTTGCGCAATACACTTGTCATACCAAAATAGAACTTAAAAATGTACTACAACCAGGTTCAAATCATAGGAGCACTAGCTTGCATGCTAATTCTTGGGGCCATGACTGCCAAGCTTTTGGTAAAGCCTTTAATCCGGTCCATGTTATGCACGTCAATGTCCATGGATCCCGTAGGGCCAGTCCAGAAAAAGCCCAGAGACCCCTACGTTACCATTAGGAAAAGAAAAAAAAAAAAAAAGTTTAATATATGGAAGAACCAATTCTTAGATGTGCATGTGAGTCGGTACCAGTTATATAGGCTGGAAGATGGGTATCTCTATCAAAAACCGTAGATCAGTTGAGAGACAATGTGAAGTACATAAAGGAGAACACAAACTAAAAGATCAATTTCAAGCGTGAAAGTGCAAGGCTTACAGCTTCATCAGCCTCTCTTTTGAACACAATCTTGCGGCCATCCTGCATCCCTTTCTCAACATGCACCTCCAGCACTTTCATTTCCCGGGTAACCTTTGAACCTTTGCACTGTGGGCATCTATCTCCTTCACTGATGCTCTCACCTGCATCAATAAGATTGCATTGCAATATTTTGAGAATAAAAAGGCTATACACCTAGAGTAGAAATAGTGATTATATGGGTTTGGTTAGGCACCTGATCCCCTGCAATCAGGGCAGACATGCTGCATCTGTTGAAACATGCCTGGTCCAATCTGTCGTATTGAGATCTTCATTCCTGAGCCACGACACTCATAACATCTTCCAGATGTACCACTCTTTGATCCTTTCCTATATTATTACAAACACTATTAAAATTGATTCATAAGAAGTTGGCATGAGAGAAAGTGTTAGCCCTGGCAAATGACAAAATATGCAAGTAAAGCAGTGTCCACAAACAAGCCTGTATCTCACCTAATGGCACCAGAAGAACAGAAGAACATATCTCATTCAAATTTTAGCAAGGTCAAACTTTGTTCTCTTCTAAATTAATCCCTTGAGAATTGATTCCCAACTTAAATAAGATTTTATTACTTTTAGAACCATATGTTCTTTCTTAAGGGTTCAAGAGATTTTGTCTAAAATGATATCTTCAAACAGTACTTGGTTTGTCACCTATTCACTATGTTAATTACTTAATAGAAGCATATAACTAGTTAGTAGCAACAAAAAGCAAAAAATCATAAAAAAGCCCAAGTCATAGTAGTCAATCCTGTACTGGATTTGTTATTGGCACGGTATATGCCAAGGTACCAATTTGGAATTATAATAAATTAATAATATAACTTGTAAAAACATATAAACATAATAAAATTTTCAATAAAAGAATATCATAACCTAACATAAACATGTATAACCTGACCTGAACAAAATAACAATTTTGCCTAAACAACATACATAACCTATTCAAAATACACAAATTTGCTTAAATAACTAATTTAACACAACCTACCAAAATGACAACATTTCAAAATCAAGTAATCAACATAAACATATATAACATTTGCATTTTTTTGAGACTGATGAAGGGTTTAAGGTTTTGACTTTTGTCATCACTAAGAGGCAAAGGGAGGTAAAACTATAAGAAGTAAAATAAAAATCAATTTACCTAGAGAAAAAGAAAAGATTGCTTGGGGACTGGTATCAAGCAGTACCCCTATATCTTGAGATTTTGGCCAATATCGACCAGTATGTAGACCTGAATGCTACCAACCTTATTTAGTACCATTTTCTGACCCGTACAGCATGTACTGCCTAGTACTGGTTGACAGCTGGTATGGTATGGTATTGACGACCATGCCCTAACTAACAAGGTTAACAGTGGTTTGAGGCTCATGCATTGCAGATATTGTCATCATCATTCATTTATGTTTTTGGGCAGTCAGACATGATTTCCTAACTACTTCCTGCAGTCATTCACACTTTTAGGGGAAGAGAAGAAAAATAAAAATAAAAAGAACTCCAAATTTGATATACATAAGAACTCACAAGCTATGAATGTTGGCTGGCTGGAAGTCATTGGGTTCACTTATACCATTTAAATCAACAAAGCAGCAGTTAACGGTATCAATAATCACCACCAATGTCTATGGCTCTCGCACAGAGTGCACAGCACATCAAGATAACACAATTGTCTTCTCAATTCATGACACATATGTCTTACATCCAAACTTCACTTGCGTTGCTACAGAAACTCACCAACTGTCATGGACCTAGGGTTCATGACAGGTTTAAAAGGTAATTGGAAGGAATTGGGGGAAGTTAGATCGGAAGAAATGAGAGGAAATTAGGGAAGAACAGAATAGAGAGGGAGATTAGGGAGAACCGAGAGAAAGGGAGGGAAACTGAGAGAGAGATTAGAGGGAAATTGGAGGGAGATTGAGAAAATTTAAGAGAGGAAATGATAGAATTCATTTCACAATTCAAACATACATTCTCCAAGTACTATAGCCTATTTATAGGCTGTCTAGGCAATGTAACAACGGAAAGGTACAACAGGTAAGCAGCAACGTACATCAAGAAGAAAATACATGTATTAGATTATTCTTAATATATCCCTGGGTTGTGACAATTACCCCCTCTGTGAGAGAGTTCTTGTCCCTGCAAACTTACGGTGATTGCGCCATTGTTTCCTCATCCAATCCCAATTTTCACTTTTTGATTCATCCATCGCCTTCTCTTGTTTCTTTCTCTTTTCTTTTTCCTTTTCTGCCCGAGCCTATCTGGATAAATCTTGAAAAACCATTGTAAGCATACCAATTTATAAATGAAGCATGCCACACTGATATTCGACAGTCCAAAGTCTTTTGTAAATGTAGCACTTACAGTTGCGACCAAAGTTGCATCTACCTCCAAGGTATACTTGTGTTGTTCTGTATTAGCTTTGATGAGCGCAACCAGGACTGGGTTCCCATCCTTTTCTATAATAACCTTGGATGCACACATTCTAGTGTGATAGACAATGTTCTTTGGGTTTATTAAAACTCTTTGAACCAACCTTCCTATCTTGAGATCCAATCCAGGTCCTCGTCTGTGATAGTTAGCAACTAAATCCTGCAAACCTCTCTTTACATATGTTCCCCCCATCACATCATCTTCAAAATGACAATAACACAATGACACCGTTTAGGAACAGCAAGGCTTTCTCTTACTGGTTCAAACTTCACTTTATTGTTAGTTGAGGAACCTTCAGCATTGCTCGAAACTCAAAACCAAAGGCAATGGAATAGTATCCTTAGGAACTCCACTATTGATTCCATTTCTTATAGAATTCTAATCCAGGACACCACCCAATCCTTCAGTCCATGCACTAGTCACCAGGGGTAATGAATTGGCCTTGGCTTCGTCGGTCACTTCATCAAATAGTTCCCCATTTTCCTCTTGCAAGCTTTCGGTAATTGCCTCTTGAGGTGATATTTCTTCTTCTAACTTCTCAATAACAGCAGCAGAATTCCTCTCCAATTCCAGAAATTTCTCACTGCCTCCTATTGTTCATGTCATCCTACTGACTGCATCATTCAGCTCTAGTTTTGGGCTTCCATGATTATCATTTGGAACATCCCCATCAAGAACTTCTTTTCCACAGGAAACAGGGTGTTCATTTAATTCTCCTTTTACCCAAACACCTTGGATCAAATCTCTGGAATTGCGGCTGTTGCTACCAGCACTATCATTACAGTCACCTTCCTCGTCAATTTTTCCTAAATCAGAATACTTCTTCTGCCCAAAATTGGAGGTCAGCAGTGAATTAGTTTTTCATCATCTTGACTTCTCCTTTGGTTGCTCCATTTTAAGGAACTCCTCTTAGTTAAAACTTCTATGATAATCATCTAAAACATTTCTTCTTGGTTTATTGAAGCATTTAGCGGGAAGGTCGGCCTGATACATTTTAGATAGCGTCATACAAAAATTCTATATCTCCTCGCGCATTCTACTGACCTGATTATCTAATTTCATTTCCCATGTTTGATGCTTTAGGCTAAACTCATGATTTCTGTTGTATCCAACTAAAAATGCAACATTCTTCTGTTGCAATTGAGACTCCATTTGTTTCATGTGTGCACTGCTCCCCATGGTCGATATCTCACGATCAGGGCATCCCACTAAAAATGCAGCATTCTTCTGCTGCAATTGAGACTCCAATGGTCCCCTGCGTGCACTGCTCCCCACGGCTGACTTCTCACAAATAGGACATTTCGAAGACCAAGGAGCAGGAGTTCTATACATTCTTCTGTTTCACCTGTTATAACAGTTCCTATACTCACCTCAATGCAATTCAATAACCGAAGAACACCCGCTCTACTTCGCCTTTCCACTTCGAACAAAGTTAACCAAATTTCAAAGCCTAAATCAACCTTTTGTTTCCTTTGCTCACTGCCTCAAGCACCACAATCAACGAGCAGGATGTGTTGGAAGAATCCACTTCTCAAACAAAATCAGCCTCTGAATTTGCTTCCCTTATCTCTTTGCTTTACAGCAATCACCTTATGGTCCTGCTTCTCGATTCGCAATTGGCTGCTCCAAATCTGCCTCCTATATTGATCGACTCTGATGCAGTCGATATAATTTTCTGTATTCAAGCCAGAAATCGCGTTGCTAAATCACACCTGCCGTCTAGTTCGTTGGCAATCACTTGTCTCGTTCTCAATTCCAATTGAGGTTGCCTTACTCGCAAATTCCAAGTCACCAAAGCTTTAACACTGAAACTGCTACTATAAACATCTACCACAATCATGATCAACCTTCACTTTTCCTCCACAAGTTGAACCAAGAGTCCTACGTTGGGAATCAACCACGTCAGGAAGGAATAGCCTAGAATTGATCAGAACTCACCTGGCCAAATCTCCATCGAATTCTGCCTTCCGAACTCCAACTTCGAGCAAGACTTATCGTGATTCACAGTCGAGCGTCAATCTCCTGCTCACCTCCAAAAATTGAACAATACTTCTAGATCACAAGTCAAGGGTTGCCTGTAGCTCAACTTACCCAATCGCTTCCTACAACTCGACCGACTGCGAGAACCAATTACCGACCAGCGTCATCATCTACGGTAGACTAATTTCTGTCGCGACTAAGGAATTTTGCTAAAAATCAGTTGGAACCAATTGAGAGCCACTCCTCCTACTTCTCCTTCAAATCTGAGTCGACACTCACCTCCTCTTAGGTCGAAATCAATTCCAAGATTCAACTGGAAATCACTACAATTGATCTGCTAAGGATTTGCTATAGGAGTTGCTCCTGCCTTGTCTTCTCTCCTGTGCACTTTGATTATCGCCTAAACCTCATTTCTCTGGAAATCACTACAATTGATTGCTATGGATCAACAACCTCCAGATTTGATCGCGATCACTGATCATCGGTTCTATTGCAGTTGTTGGATCCTATGACGTAGCTTCCTACGATTTGCCTGCTTTGTTGAATTTGCCGAACTCACCAAATCGTTGTTAAATCACTTCATCGGAGTCTTCGAAAACACCGTTGGAACCATCTGATATATCTCCTAAGATTACAGCCTACCTTGCTGCGGAGAGCTAAACGACCTTACGGAAGACATAGCCAAGGATGACCACTCTGATACCAATTGTCATGGACCTAGGGTGCATGATAGATTTAAAAGGTAATTGGAAGGAATTGGAGAAGTTAGATCGGAAGAAATGAGAGGAAATTAGGGAAGAACAAAACAGAGAGGGAGATTAGGGAGAACCGAGAGAAAGGGAGGGAGATTGATAGAGATTAGAGGGAAATTGGAGGGAGATTGAGAGAAATCAAGAGAGGAAATGATAGAATTCATTTAACAATTCAAACATACATTCTCCAAGTACTATAGCCTATTTATAGGTTGTCTAGGCAATGTAACAACGAAAAGGTACAACAGGTAAGCAGCAACGTACATCAAGAAGAAAATACGCGTATTAGATTATTCCTAATGTATCCTTGGGTTGTGACCCAAACATTAGACCAATCTAACCCCACCTCAATTCAGACTTGGAAAACTTGATTGCATGCATACACTATGTTTCCACTAGAAAATAAGCATGCCCCTCATTCTCGCTCTTTCTCTCTCTCTATTAATTATTTATTGTTGCAGGATAGAGTGGAATTCCATAAGTGGCAAGCACATAATACAACTTCAGGGATCAGGTTCTTCAATCTAGAGGGAAGAAATTGTAGTTCACATAAGCTTGCATTTGGATAGGTTCATTTGACCTTATCATTTGGAATTTGAAATTCCAAACCCATTGTTTGGTTACATAATTGTTAAAAATATTTGGATTTGGGTCCAAATTCACCTTGGATTTGTACCCCCAAAAAAAAAATAGAAGGATTTGAATGATAGAACTTGACGTGCAAGTATTTCAAGTGACAGAATTTCAAATGAAATTATTTGAAATCCCTTTATCAAAACACAAATAGAATTTCACAAGAGAATTAACAATTGCATTATCTTTCACCGACAATGCAAGTATCAAGGTATGAATATCTGGTGTAGATGCACATCTAGTGTGTTGGAATATGCTGACACTAGTGCTCATTTAGTTATCAATGCAAGAGGCTACATATTTTCTTGAATAATAACACAAGCCTCATTTTCTTCAATCAAAGTTAAAATTGAGTACAGGGTCAAACATATTGCATATGGAGTCCATGTAACCATATCATATCCAATAGACATGAATATAACAGTCCATGTAACACTATCTTCCACCATAAAAAAAAAAAAATTATTCTTATCATATCCTAATCAAAATGCCAAAAAAAAAGTTTAAAGGGGAAAGCTATCCTCAATAATTTATATGAAGAATAGAAATTTTATTCTTTCTGAGACAAAAGTACCATGCTGAGACAGAGAATATACCCTTTGCACTTTTGGCACAAGATATTCCTTGAAACAGAGTGTTTCTTAGTTGCGCCATTGTACAAGTCCTCCAATGAAACCTGCAGACTATGCACTACATCTTCACCCCGCTTCTTTCTGCTTCTTGAAGAACTACCTCCTGCAACAAGAGCAATCATTGTAAAATCATAAGTTAACAGCACCAAGTCATTTAAAGGATGGAAACATTCATTCTAGAAAATATAATACAGAAAGAAAAAAGTGTTAGCACCGCACCACCAAAAGCTCCACCAAAAAGTTGCTCAAATATATCAAATGGAGTATTGGAAGCATCACCACCACCCATTCCCTCTTTAAGGGCATCTTCACCATATTGATCATAAATTTCTCTTTTCTCTGGATCATTAAGAACATCATAAGCTTGAGCCAACTCCTTGAACTGAGACAGAACAACAGAAGTGTTGGTGGAGTCCTAACTCGGGTATCAATCAAGAAATAACTTTGTACAATACCCCAAACCATCTTAATTCTGGCTTGATTCTTTTCTTTAACAGCACAGGATTTTGATACCAAGGCTAAGTTATTTTATTTCTAACATGTCAACTTACAATGAGAATAATATGCAGTGGCATACAAAATTCTGACAAGCAAAGCCCTGGAAATGACCAACAGTAATAAGGATACATGACTTCACCTTCTCGGGATCTCCACCTTTGTCAGGATGGTTCTTCATAGCAGCTTTTTTGTATGCCTTCTTGAGTTCATCTTGACTTGCACTTTTTGAAACACCAAGAATCTCATAATACTTGGTATTATCACTTCTCTTTGGAGCATGCCTAAACATAATGCAAGCACTTCAAATGAACTGCAAATTACAAGGCACATCATCAAATCTAAACTCCACTTCAATGCAAAGCAAGCACCAATATGATGATAGTTAAGGAATTTGTACAAGAATTAGCCACAAGAAATCTAAGTGCTAGTTAACAGTGCAATAAAATTAGCAAGATAAATGTTTAGCAAGAACATACTAAAAGTAGCAAAAGACAAACATCATAATTTGAGAAGTAAAGAAAGACAATCCTACATCTACTAGTAATCTGATATTTGAAGTGTACATGTCCGCATGAACAAAACTAAAAAGAAAACCTACTAGAAAAAATGGAAATCAATTGGGAATGATGAAATGTTAGCATCGGCATCCCCAGTGCATGAGGCTCCCTATTTTGCAAGGATCAAGAGAGGGTCATATTAATACACAGCCTTTCCCTTAGTTTTTGCAATGAGGCTGTTTCTACAACTCAAACCCATGACCCTCTGATCACCAAGGAGCAACCTTCTTGTTGCTACCAAGGCTTGCCCTCATTTGAATACTAAAATTTTAAATTAAAAATTTAAGATAAGAAAATCTAGATTACAGCCATGAATAGGACTTATGTACCTAGCGCCCACTGATGAGAATGTTCCCTTGAACTTAAATTTAAAACCCTGCTCATATCGGCATTCACTTCTGCAAACACAGAATCTCATAATACCTGGAGAATGTATACGACTTTGAGACTCTGCTATCCTTGACTTCCACTTTTTAAAACAGGAAGAATATCATAATACCTTGGTTAATCAATTATCTTTGGAGCACACCCAAACAGAGTGAAAGAACTTCAAAACACAAATTTATTACAAAGGAAGTCAAAGAAATAACCACTTCAATGTAAATTATGACTCTAGGAAAGTTGAAAAGATTTGTCCTAGAACTAGCGGTAAGAAGATCAGAATGTTATACTTATAATGCTACAAAATCAGTAAGAGAAAGGATGTATGTAGCCCCCAGGGCACAGATCAAGTGGTTGGGCCAAAATAAGCTGGGATTCGCACTAATAGGTCGTGGGTTCGATTTCTTGCCCTACGCAATGAAGCAAAGTCTCTACCTGCGATTTACCTCCTCTGTCGAAATTGAGGGTACAAGCGGCGGGGGACCGCACAAGGGCGGTAATCCCAAGGATGTATGTAATAGAAGGGCATGGTCATGTTTTAAGAAGTGAACAAAAACATATTTGCATGTGCCACCAAAGGCATTCCTTAAATCAACTAAACAAGACCTTCCATGTATTATAGAGAATATCAGTAAAAATTAATACAAATTATTCAAACATTAAATAGGATAAAAACTTAATGTTGGTATGATAAAACTGAAAATGAATTTTTAGAACTCATTTAGTAGTAATGAAATATTAGACTGCTGACTAAGCAAAACCAAAAAAAAAAATTACACTAGTACATACAGCAAAAGAAAAAGAAATATTAGACTATTAGACTTCAAATTAAAATTTTAAGATCATTGAAACTACAATTTAAAACCAACAGTTGGCTTGGCTTGGCATCCAATGATAAGTAAAGCCTCTCCAACTTAAAGTTAACACTCAGCTGATGATGATTTTCAGAATTAAGTGACTAGCTTTTGCGGGCAGTAAAACACTCATTGGTGCCCTAGTAAAAGTGTTAAGACTCAAGGCCTCAACAGAGTTGTCACAAACTCTACAATTTAGTGAAGTCATATTTGTATAAAATAGGTTTTATCAATCTAATGATACAAATATGAACATAAATATCATGCCTTTGTTGTACAAAAAACACAGATGGAATCTCAAGTCTACATACCCAAAATGTGATGGAAGTCTGCATCACATTCAAACTCTTAGCTCTATCTCAACTTATTCACCATTATACAGAAGCAGCTCCACAAAAAGTCAGTCATCAGCCAAAATTCCCAAAAAAATTGATTAAAAACAAGAAAGAATATCCTATGAGTCATATACCCCTATAAGTCTCTCATCGCAAAAATTGGGATCTTGTTCAGAACCCCTTAGGCATGAACTACAAGTCTGGAAAGAGTAAACAAGAAATAAAAATATTTGTCAGTCTATGATGCCAACATGGAAGAAAAGTCTATTAATTGATAAGATAAGGGAAAATAGGGATAACCACATGGCACTACCACCTCAGCTAGGAAAAAAACCTTATTTATCTTAACCTCATGTCAATTTATCATCAAACAGCAAACAAATAAAATAAAGACCCAGAGCATTGTGAATGCACTACAATTGTCCCAAAGCTTTGATGGCAATGGATGTAGGCTACTGAACCTAGGACTTTTGCAAACTGCTATTCTACTACATTTAATCTTATTATTACAATTTTGGTTATATATAATACATAGCAAGTTCACCTTAAGTTCTTCAACATAAAGTACATTGTCTAGCCTCTTCATTCTTTGTGTAATTCAGTTCAACATGATTTTTACCCTGTTCCTGATGAATAAAAAGAGGGCAAGCCTCGGTAGCAATGACAAGGCTGCTTCATGGTAACCAAAAGATCATGAGTTTGAGTTATGGGAAGTCTCTTTAAACAAAACAAAACAAAAAAAAAAGCAAGGAGAAGGTTGTGTACAAATATCACACTCCCCCAACCCTCGCAAAGAAAGGAGCCTAGTGCGCTCGGGATGCCTTTTTTTCTATAGGAATAAAAGATCTTCAGATCAAATGAGAAAAAAAAAAAAAAAAAAAACAGAACCAAAAGACTGAAAATTTTACTTGCTGATTCCCTTTGATGATCTCCGAATTTGCTTTTCCTACGAGGAGAGACATCAATAACTAATTTTGACACAATTAAAGCCCACTGTTCTAACTAGCCTCCACCGAAGAAAAGA
Organism: Diospyros lotus; assembly: GCF_014633365.1. NCBI lineage: Eukaryota > Viridiplantae > Streptophyta > Magnoliopsida > Ericales > Ebenaceae > Diospyros > Diospyros lotus. The sequence goes on along the minus strand of NC_068342.1, from coordinate 11,784,238 downwards.
ATCTTCCAGTCATCTCATACACCCCTCATCAAAGTAAACAGCATAATTTGAATGATGAAGGGCAACAGGATCTCAAAAAATCGTCGAAACCTTTCCCCTACTAGTTGGAGTCAAAATTCAGAGAAGTTTCGACGGCACGTTCTCAACCAAATAGGATCAGTTACATGAATTCTTTTTCCCCAACATTGGAACCATTCATACATTTCTACGCCCCCCAAACAAAGCTCGTAACCAAGAAAAGAAAAAAGAAAATCAAATGAAACCATCAAAATTCAATCAAAACCTATCAAACTTCTTCGATCTTTTCGCACGGAATTAGCTTAAATAACGCTAATATTATCACCAATCAATAAAAAAAAAAAGAACAATGGCCATGCATCTCAGTATAAGAAAATACACATGAAAAAGAGAAAAACGAACAAACAGAGAATGAAGTATCAAACCTCGGCTGAAGTTCAGTTTATCGATTGTACCAAAAAGGACAGAAAGAAAGAATTGCAGAGAAAAATTGGGTACCTTAACGGACAGAGAGAGAGAGAGAGAGAGAGAGAGTATAGACAGAGAGAAGTTGAAAGAGAAAGAGAGAGAGAGAGAGAGGAGCGAAGTCTCCCTCCCAAGTCTTGCCGATTCGCTTCCTCGTTGATGGCTTCCTTAGTGGGCAGGGAAAAGGGTTGTGATTCAACCACCTGCAGGTCATTAATTTCCCTAGACGGCTGAACATAAAAAGCGTTGACCTTGGTCTTCCCGTGCTTGACCTTTTTGTTTTATTCACATTTTGCTTCATTCAAAAAAATAAATTAATAATCAGCTGTGAAGCAAACATTAACAAGCACAATATCGTTTTTAATTACTAACTACTACTTTAGTAATAACATAATGTAGTTTCAAATTAATATAGTTGATTTTACCATTTGATCTTATATCTCTTCAATTTTTTATTTTTAGTTTAGATACCTTTTGAATTTTATCATTTATCAATTCAGTTCTTTAAATTTCTGTAAAATAGCTAAAAAAATCATTTAAGTAAAATAATCCTACACCCCTTAGGCAAAAATTTTGTCAAAAATGGAATTAGAGACAGAAAATTTGTCTCTAATTTTAAAGACAAAAAAATTTTCATCGGTGAAAGTTATTTCGAAATTGGAGACATAATATTTTCATCTCTAAATTTTGCATTCTCTCAAAGACATAAAATATTTTTGTTTTTAAATTTTTTTCATCAAAAACAGAATTAGAGATAAAAAAATTCCTGACAAAAATTAGAGACAGATCTCTCTCTCTCTATATATATATATGTATATATGTCTGTCTGCCTTCATTTGTTTCTCTTCTATTTTTCCCTCTCGCCTATGTCTCCTCATCTCTTTCCATGATTAACAACCGCAAGCCATTGGCTCGCCTTTTCTTCCTCTCGTTCGATATACCCTTCTCTGTCCTCCGGCCACTAACTGTCATCCCAAACGCCAATAACTGGAGTTTCCACGAATTAAGGTAAGAACTTAAAGTTTTTTATTTTAATTTTTAGATCTAGTAAGATCTAACTGTGACATCATTTTGGTTTTTGGGTATATTGGTCAATAGACCAAGGCCATTTTGATGATTGATTTTGATAATCAAAATCTACCATAGACAATGGCTAGCGATTCCCTTTGGAAAATGGGTAGCCTTTTTCAAAAAATTATTTTTCAGATTTATTGAAATTTCACCGTTTAATCATTTTAGTTTTTGACTATGTTGGTCACCAGACTCTGGCAATTCTAATGATTAGTTTCGATTGCCGGAATCTGCTATGGACGATAATCGGCAATGCCCTTCCAAAAATGAGCATCATTTTTCTAAAATATTAATTTTCAAATCTATTAAGATCCAACCATTTGATCATTTTGGTTTTTGGTATGTTGGTTCCAAACCAAGGCACTTACGATGATTAATTCCGATCGCCAAAATTTTCCATGGACGATGGTTGGCGACCAGTGATAAAAATAAAAATTATTCTTTTTCTCCATTGCCGATTTAGAGGTGAAATTATTTCCATCTCTAATTTTTTTTTAGCATATCTTATCTTAAAGATGAAATTTTTTTTTCTCTAATCTAAAATAAAAAGAAAATTTTGTGTCGAACTTTAGAGACATAAAAAATTTAGTTTTTAAATCTAAAATTTGACAAATTTTGAGATCGATTACACAACCAAATTAGAAACGGAATTTTTTTTTTAAACGAAAAAAATTCCATCTCTAATTAGTGACAGAACAAAAATTCCATCACAAATGATTAGCGACAAGCCTTTTAGAGATAGACCGAAATCCATCTCTAATTCCATCTCTAAATAATTATAAACAGAATTTTATGGGTTTTGAGATAGATTTTTTTCTGTCTCCAAACCCAATTTTCTTTGTAACGATCATACCACATGGCTGGTCAAATCTCAACCTATGGCTAGTCTAGACAAGTGAACATCTTGGTCTAGATGCAAATCTAGTTATTTGGGTTAAGTCTTTTACCCAATCAAGCTGGGACCGAGCATTAATATGAATATTTTATGAAACATGGCATTTCTAAAAAGCTTAAATGAGGGGTATGTTTTTTTTGTAATTTCTTATAGAGCCAAACTATTCCGTATCACCTACCCCCTACTCCATGAGCTAAGCTCCAAAGATCAAGTTAGGAGCAACTAAGGAGATGCTTCTTTGCTTCCTAAATGTGGTCACTTAATATTTAATGCTAATCTTGGCTAGTGATCATACGCTTACCTATGGCAAGTTGGCTGCCTCATTTGCACATTTTTAAGAAGGATAGATGGTTGGGTATGCCACATCACCCATCTAGGGTCCTTCTCCGATCGATTCATCTTCCTCGATACTTATAAAAGTGCTCTAACCACAAGGTTTCCACACTTGTTCCTTACATCTTCAATATCCTTGCTTCCCAACACTTGGCTCAGAGTCCTCAGTCCTACCTACCTTTCTATTGCCTGATTTTTCCTTTAGGTATTGATTTTCTAAGTAGGTATGTCTTTTTCTTCTAAGCAAGTAGATAATGAAAGGATGAGTTGGAGTAGTAGGGTGAACTTGAGCTCCTCCACAAGCTCTAATAACCTTAGTTCATAGAATAGGTCTCCTATCAAGGTGTCTAGTAGGTAGTGGTGCCATCTCAGCTGTCTTGCAAGGTTGATAAGGAAAGTTTAGGGTTTGATTCAAATGTTCCCCCCATGACAAGCTCATGGGCCAATTCGAGCTTCTTGAGAATGATTATATTTTTTTCATCCAAAGGCTTGCTGAGCCTATAAAGCCCTTAAGGGCTCCTCGGTAGTTTATGCAAATGCCCTAGATGATGGTCTTTGTCTTCCTCTTCATCCTCTTGGAAAATGAAATTTTCAATAAGCCATGGATCCTTGAGGGCAAAATGATAAGCAAAGTGGTAGAGAAAGCAGTCCAAAAGAAACACTGCCAAAGAGGCTCCCTTAAACAAGAAGGTGTCCTCAAGTCCTCCTTCCCGTCTTGCATCCCTAGCCGACTCCCCCGCTTCTCTTGCTGCCAAATCGAAGAAGAAAGGCAAAGAGGTCTAGACCCAAAAGATAATGAGCAAGGAATACTTGTGGGGACCAATCTACACCTCCAAATAGGATCAAGGACGAGGATGTGGCTTGTCAACTACTCCACATTATTTACCCCCAACTAATAACTCTAATACTCAAGATTGTACCTTTGATTCCATCTTCAATGTTGGATTTTAAGAGCCTTTGCAAGATAAGCTTTCACCTTTTAAAGCTTTTGAGTATATTTTTAAATTTTTCAACTTACTAATATTTGCTTATATTGCAAGCAATCATCTACTTCTCAAAGCTCTCTAAGCACTTAACTATGGTCTCCCTAAAGCAAGTATGACTTGAAGAAACCTTGCTTAGAGAGCCAACTAAAGGAGTCATTGCAATGATCTAGCAACTCCAATCTAAGACCCAAAAAATATATATATGCTAAGTACTTCTCAACTGAGGTGAGGGTTGAACTCCTCCTCTTAAAAATCGAGTTGGAGGCTTCTAATAAAGAAAAAGAGCGGTGAAGGGGACAATGCGCCAATATCAAGGCATACTCCATGGCTAAGGCTATAGTGAAGAAAAAACACATAACTAGTATTTCCTCAAGTTTTGTATATCCCATGTCTTTTGGATAGGCTTCCCTCTAAGATCTTCTAACCAGTATGATCTTGGAGTTAGCATCTCTACAACTTGTTAGGGCCTCTCCTAATTTAGAGTTAGTTTGTTGGCATCTCAAGGTTAACTTAACCTTCTGGCTATAATATTTGGCTATCCTTTGGTTGTACGCATCTTGCCTGACCCAAGCTTGGTCTTGTTGTTCATTTGGAAAATCCAGGTTAACTCGAAGTTTTTCCTTAATCGCCTCAGCCTCCAAATGCTTTACTTTGAAACTTAGCAACCAAATTTCCATTAGGATCACTTCCTTGGACTTGTAGCATAGGTTAAAAGGTGTTTCCTCAATGGAGGTCCAAGTAGTTGTTCAATAAAACCATAGAATGCTTAGGAGTTCCTCAACCCAACACCCATAGTCCTTCTCTACCTAAGCTCTAAGCCCTTAAAGAAAAGTTTGATTGGTGAGTTCAATGTAACTATTGGCTTAAGGATATGTACCACTATGATAAAGTGTTGTCAAATCTTCAAATCTTTGCACCAAGCTTGAACCATTTGATCCTCAAATTTGGTCCCATTGTTTGTGATGAAAACTAAAGAAACCCCAAATCTACAAATAATATTCTCCCAAAGGAACAACTGGACCTTCCAACTGTTAGTGGTAGTTAGAGGCTCAACTTATTCCCACTTAGTAAAGTAGTCAACAACAATAATATGTACTTGTTTTACCTGACCTCCATTGGAATGGGTTGAGAATGTTTATTCCCTACTACATGAATGGGTGAGGGTCATAACTGATACACAAGTTAAGTTATCATTCTCTTAACACCTTTTATAGGCTTAGACTAGTTGCTCAAGTAGTCCTTATGCTCGACCAAAAGTACCCTTACAGAAGGGTTTTCTGATATATAAAGCTTGAGCTTTGATGTGAATGTTGTATCCTTTCATGGATTTCTCTTACAACATAATTGGCTTTAAACAAGTATACACACTTTAGAAAGGGGTTAGTAAATGACCTCCTGTAGGGTTTGAGCCTAATAATTATGAACTTGGTTACTTTTTTTTCTTTTTTTTTAAGTTTTAGGCTTCTTACTCATTCTTAGGGAGGTCCCATTTGGTCAAGTATGCCACAATTTAGTCCATCCAACTTGGTTTCACATTGAAGCATAGATACTTGGCTATTTCTTCGATACCCCTCTACGACAAAGACTCGATAAGAATTGCCTAGTAGTTACTCAAGAAAGGTGAGAAAGTGATCTTCAAAAACACATCGTCCAAGGTATTCTAGGATCGAGGAACATGCTTGATTTTGACTACTTTAAACCTTAAGATTAGATCTTTCACCAAAGTCAATTTGAGCCATCCCATCCTCTTAGTCCTCGAATTCCCATACAACTATTAAACTACCAACTCAGAACTTGAGCATACCTAGGTGTCCCCCCCCCCCCCCCCATTTGCTCAACTTACTTGAGTTTGACGATGAAGGCCTCATATTCATCCTTACTGTTTGAATATCTACTCTAAAAATGTAGCACATACACCAAGCTTGTTCTTTAAGGCTCCTCAGGATTAGCCTTGCTCTACTGCCCCTTGAGTTCCTTCAATCTCTAGGGTCCACCATTCCTAGATTGCTCTAATGGATGATAGCTTAAACTAGGTCATTTTAGCAATAAATTTGGTTAAGGTGTGTGCATGGATGGCCTATCTAAGCCAATATTTAAGATCATAGCTAGTTAGCTCCATAAGCCAGTTTAACATTCAAACCAATAGGTCAAGCTTTCCCAAGACGTAACTCAAGGCTTGGCCTATAAGGATTATAATTAGAAGAGCTTGAAAGTAAGGCATTAGTTTTCAAGTCGAGATCACAAAGGCGTACGCCAACTTCTCCATTAGGGTATATTGAATCTCGATCCCTGTGAGCCTCTTGTTTATGTCATGTACTGACCTTTGCCTCTTATTTTCCTCTTGAACTAGGACTAAGCTAACTGTTTCCTTAACTATGGTAAGGCATAGAGTGTCTTATTAGGCTTAGGCTTTGCCAATATAGCTGGGGCCAACACCAAGTCTTGTTTAAGCATGTTAAAGGCCTTTCGCATCCTCAGCCCATATGAAGTCCTGCATCTATGATAAGGCTTGAAAGAAAGGCAATCTTCCTTTTTGCTAATTGAGAGAGGAATCACCAAAGAGTTTCCATTCGACTGATTGTACCTAGGCTTGGTCAATACCAAGGGTAAGGCCAAGTATTGTTTAAGCCTATCAAAGTCCTCTTGGAATTCCTCAATCCATATGAAATCATGTGTCTATGATAGGGCTCGAAAGATGTGCAATCTCTTTTTTGCTAATCGAGAGAGAAATCACTCAAGAGTCTCCATCCAACTCACTAGCCTTTACATCTCCTTCAAGTTCAAGGTCATGTCAAGGATAGCTTGTGCTTTCTTTACATTTGTCTTAATTCCTCGATGGTGGATGATAAACCTAAGATTTCCCAGTTCTAAGCCTAAGAGCACATTTTGTTAGGTTTAGCCTCATGTTAAACTTTCTCAAGGTTTTAAAAGAATTCATCAAGATTGCATTGGTGTTACTCGATCTTATAATAACTTTTGACAAGTAAGCCATCCACGTACCCCTCTATATTTTGGTCGAGGGCCTTAAACAGTTAATTTGTTGACAAGCCTTTACTAAGTAACCCTAACATTCTTAAGCCTAAGGGGCATGACTGGCTGCACTCTCACCCTACAATTAAAGCACAAAACAAAACACAATAAAAATTTTATATATTTTTTTATATTTAAGTAAGAGGTTTATACTCGTTGTGTATGAGTACAGTTGTAGTCCAAATTTAAATTTATACTTTCTGGATGAGTCCAGATCGTCCACTGAGAGATTTATTTATGGTAAAAGAAAAAGAATGTCACACACACGCACACGCATTTAGATGGATTGATAACAAGATTATTTTTTTTTATGATTTTTTAGATAACAGATACTATAAAATAAAGCAAGGTAGAAGTTGAAATAAATGCTTAATGTGTGGAGATAAAATTGGATAGTACTTGAGTTAAGATAATTTCAGCACCAATCCGTTGATTCCCAAATTTTAGCAGACAAGGTTAGTAACATTAATTTAATTTCAGATATGAGGGTTTGTAATTTTAGAGATGATGATAGTTCTAGTTTATGTAATCTCCATACATGATATGGGGGATTATAATTTAAGCAACTATCATAAATTTAATTACAATTAATATACAAAACAACAAAATTAATCATCCGGATTTGGGTATGATAGCGTTTCCAGTTCTAGTAACTCCCATGCGTGACGTGAAAGTTCTAAGTTAGGCTTATGCTCCAATCCAAACCTAGTGATTTTCTAATAATTAAAACTCACTCATACTGAAATTTAAATTAATGTTACTCATTTAAAGCGCAACTTTCTTTGGGAATTATTGGCGTTGGACACTGTCCTTGCCTTAACCCAAGATTAGATTTAACTACTCATTTCCATTTAAAAGTTAATTGACAAGAATTAAAATAGCAGAAACTAACCGGCCATTTAGGCGATGGATAATTAAAAGACAATAATTAAAATTGCAAAAATTTAAAGGTAGAAATTAACCGGCCATTTAGGCGGTGGATAATAAAGTAACAATAAATAACATAATACTACAAAAAAAAAAGAGTTTTAACGAGGGGAAAAGTGGTCGTTAAAAGTCAATTTCCCTTCGTTAAAGAGTTTTAACGACAGAAAAAATCTCGTCGTCGCCCTTCGTTAAAGCTTCCGCCGTTAAAAGTATTAACGATGGAAAAAAAATACCGTCGTTAATATAAATAGTGAGGGGCATAAATCCCGTCGTTAAAACTCATAATAACGACGAATATTCCCGTCGTTATAACAATGTGTGTGGTGGTTGATAATAATATATAACGATAGATATTCCCGTCGTTATTGTAATATTTACCGGTCACTAAATATAATATCAACAATGGATATTCCCGTCGTTATTGCAATGTTTACCGGTCACTAAATATAATATTAACGATAAACATTCTCGTCGTTATTGCAATATTTACCAGTCATTAAATATAATATTAACGATGAATATTCTCGTCGTTATTACAATATTTACTCGTCACTATTCTAAACATAATATCAACAATGAATAGTCCCATTGTTATAGCTATATTTACCAATCACTAAAAATAATATCAGTAATCAATATTTTCGTCAATGCTAATAATAAAAATATAAATTTATTTTGTACTTATTAATTTTGGCAAGAGAGATACTAATAATAAAAATATCATCACATTAATTTAGTAAAAAACAAGTTATATACAAAAAATGATCATTTACATTCATTATGTATTGATTACAATCATCATAAAAGCTTTTATACCTCCACAATCATAAAAAATGAGAAAAAAAAAAAAAAAAAACTATGAGTTTCATATTATTCTAATCTCTCCCTATAATGAAAATCAAAAAATTATTACAAGTATGGCTAGAATTCATGTATTATTCACAACTAATACCAAGAGTTCTTGCTCGACTTGTATCTTCAAATACCTGCAAATTGTAAAGAAAAAAAAATTATATTACTTGCCATTCTCCCGCATTGTATGATGATCTAAATTACATAAATCTCACCGATCATAATGTAATTAAATATAAAAGCAAAAACAAAATAAACTTTAATTCAAAAGCTAATATTTAACAACTTATAATGCATCGACTCTAAGAATAGAGATGTCTGTCTGTTCGTTGCTATATGGTTTCACTACCAATAACATGGTCTAACCAAACATAAAATAAAAAAATAAAAAATAAAAACATTTCTATTTCTATTTCATAATATCTTAAAAACCAAACCAATGCAAATTCCTTTCCTTTTAATTAATACAAACAACTATGCATGACAACCTCCAGTGAACTGAACTGAACTGCCCTGCTCTCTTCAACAACCAAACCCCTCCCCCTTTCAAAAAATGGCAGCACTGCTTTAATTTTCTTTAGTCATAATGTCATTATATCTTGAGCCAAAGTCTTGTATTACTATTTAGCACTATCAATATAAATTTGAAACTCAAAAGACAAATTACCCTTTTTCTAGGGACATGGCTAGCTAGATAAAATGCAAAATGTCAACAAGACTTAGTGAATGAAAACTTTTTTGGTAGCTTAGATGATTTGAATTAGAGTGTTTCATGTTGCATCTCTTCACGTTTTAATTTTAAAAGTTAAAAAAAGACTCATTACACTTATCAGTATCACATAAGCTAACCAACGTTCCTTATGTGTGTGTTGTTTCACCATGTTTATTAATACAACAGAGCAGCACCAATAGTAACAACAAAAACTAAATTTGGCCTCTTGAAACTTGCACTGGCTAGCTTGTTGGGGAAATTTAGGCCTTTTAATTGGAATACATTTGAAAGTCATGATTCCTAGAAAGAGCAAATGGACATCCCAATTTAATGCCAATATATATATATATATGCTGGAGGCCATAACAAATCGTCTCGATTCCTTCCTGCCACAGTTGGACTCAAAAGTGAAAGTGTTCTATGTAAACTCAATCAACCAAACTATTTCAGCATATATCAACACATATATACCATCATCATAAAACTGTTCAACTCATTCAAAATTCCAACATACTTTCAATCACCCAAACTCTCAATAATCATCAAATAAGCTCAATCAACCAAACTCTCAACTATATATATACCATCATAAGCATTCTCCCCTTTTTTTTCATTATCAAAATAAATAGGCAGCAAACCAAACTTATTTCGCCCAACAAATAGGAAGGAATTTCACCCAACTAATTCAAATTTCAGCCATAATAAACAACAAAAGCAATATTAGCAGTCAAAGCAATATTTTCAGCAGCATATATAATCATACTCAATAAATTATGAATGATAAGTGACCAACACTATGATGACACTTTATTTCAATAAAAGTATTAGAAGCAAATACACAAAAACCAGAGATTAGGAGGTTTAAGAATGTAACACCTATTTACTAAAAAGTTACAGAAAAAGCTGTCATATGGTTTAGCTTTGAACATTTTCCTACAAAAAGTTTAAACCAATTAGTTAAGAAAATAAAAAAAAAAAAAAAACTTTAGGATCAAAACTATTAAGTGAAAAGAACTCCTGAACATTTTCGTCAAGAGTAGATGGTTTTTGCATAAAAGATTCAAGCCTTTGCAATCTGTCTTCAAGCTCTACAATGCGCCTCTTTAGGATGAGATTTTCTTCATCCTTGTCATTAAGTTTAGTTTGAAGCTTTTCCATCTTCTTATTGCTAAGATCTTTAAAGTTTTTTTGTTTGATTCCACCGCCATACCCAAACACATGGCTGTGACGTTGCACTCCAAAACATTTTTCAACTACCTCAATATTAGAAATTGTTGGATCTGCTTGAATGGTCTCTACAATTTGATCCTGCAAAATTTAAAGACTTACAATTGAATGGGAAAATAGTACTCAAAGAAACTTTAATAAAAGTTAATAGTAGAACATACATATTTTTCTTCAGCTTCAGGCTCAACCAACTTTCCATTCTTCTTTCGAGTTTCAAAAAAGATCTTTCCCATATCAGGTGGATTACCTTCTTTTCCTCCCTTTTGGCAATTATATAGAAAATCATCAAAAAAATTATATTGGACATTGAACATTGTCAATAGATAAATTGGTATTTATTACCATTTCATAAATGATTTTTCTATGAGGCTTACTACCCGTGCGATGAGGCATTGAAGATTTAGCTTTATTTTGAGAGGCTTGAGAGCTTATTTTCTATATGAGAACCAAAAAATAATTATCATTAGAGACATGTAACAGTAAAGAATCACAACATAAAGCCATTTTGCATTTGTTTTTTTTTTAAATTAGATCATACCTGAAAATCCTCAGTTAAAAAGTGTTTAGTTAGAAGCCATTCCCAATCCTCCTTATCCATACTTTGTGGCTTCTTTTTCAAAGCCTCAGCTATAGTTTTGCAAGGTTTAACATACATAGTATTTAAACTTGATCTCCAATTCGATCACAAAACATTCATATGCTCCAAGGTGTGGTCACGATACAACTCTATGTCAGGGTTCTCAAATTTTTCCTATTAAAAATGATGTATAATTAGTAAAATTGTTAGGACATTGAAGACTATCTTAATATGATATTAAATTTCTTTACATCTAATAAGACTCTAAGGCTTCTCTAAATCCCTCAAAAGGATGACAATGTTTTAAGTAAACAAATAAAAATAAAAGATAGAGTAAAAAGAATAATTTACCTTAACCGCTTCCCACATGTGATTTTTTTCATTTTCCCCAATCTCTTTCCAAGCTTTCACTTGTACAGGACAAATGGTTCAATCACGCACAACTCTTCCCAAGTGCCTTGACCAAAATTGATGGTTCTCCCCCACTGCTCGATTGTTGTAGAAAATAATTGGAAGCTTTTCCCCAGATTTGAGCCCAGCCACTTTCTTGTTTTGGTTTATTCCTCGAACTTTCTTATTTTGAGTATTAATTTCACCTTTCAAAATTTGGAAAATAAAGAAAGATTAAAATAATTATAATTAAATATAAACCAAATTAAGACTTGAATACCATATACTTACTCTCAACAACTTTTTCTGAGGTAGCAAACACTAGTTCACCTGATTTACCATCATAAGTCATAGGAGTATACTTTGCAACAATGTAATTGCCAACAACTCCTACTGGTAATAGGAATTCCTATAGAATTTTGCAAAATCGTTCAATATTATAAATCAAAATTACAAGTCAAAATCTACACAACAAATTAATTTGAAATAAAAAAAAGTAGTATTGCATAATACATGCCTTTTCAGTGCTAGACATGCTGATCTCTTCAAGACCATCCTGAATATCTAATTGTGTAGTAGTGGTTTTATACCACTGAACTACACTAGCAACTTCAGCCCCTCCAATAACAGTGCCAGTAATGATTATTTTATTATTTACCTTGAGATCACCTTGTATCTTCAAATTTGTTGCCTTTGGAGGTTCTAGTAATTATGAAATGCATAAACAATCAATAAACATTTGACAAATTAAAGAACATGGTAAATATAATGGTAGAATGTAGAGAATAATGTAGAAAGATATATACCAAGACTTGCATAATCATGTGGCAGTCTAAAAGGGACAACATCCAATTCTCTATCTTCCTCAACATAGACATGGATGTCACTTATACCTTTGTGGTCATTAAACATAGCATAGACATCAGCATCCCCATTTAGTTGCTTCCCATCCCCATAGAAGATTTTCACACCAACTGAGTATATGTCCAAGAATTTTTCGCGTATACTTAAAATGTCAATGAAGGAGCTACAATCTTGTTGGAAGTCATTGTCTATATAATGTAGTTAACCAAAGTGAACAAAAAGATGATGGGATGTGAGTTCACCTAAAAAAAACAAATGCAATGTAATCGTTAGAAGTTTAACAATTTAGAGAAATTAGAAGCTGCATAATATTTACCTGAACTAGCACCACTTGAACCTCCTCTTAGCAAATCTGTAGCACCATTTATATCTCTTCTTGGCTTTAATTGTTTTAATCCATGTACTTGTCCCTTAGCCAATGCACCTGGGGCTATAAACTTGTTTGCCTTGGATGGCAACCCTTTTCCAGCTTTGATCTTTTGCATCTTTTACTTAAACCTGGAATAGGACCAAAAAAAATACACTTTGATTTAAAAATAATAAACAGAACAGATTAAAGTGCTAGAAAAAAAATAAGATTTTAAAGGACATTTTCACATATATATATATAATAGATTACCTTTATGAAAGACAAAATGAATTTTCTAACATCTTCTTTTTCTTTTCTTTCTTTTAGTTGCCACTTCAACGGCCATTGGCTCCACATTTTCCCTTGCCCAATTGATTTCATTGTCTATTGTAGTTGAAATGGGATTTGCCTCTTTATAATTGAATGATTCCCCTTGTTGATATGCTTCACTAACATTATCCATTTCATCACAAATGTCATCCATTTGTAAAGGCAAGTCATAAGAATCACGTGGTTGTGTTTTCACAGCAACCTGCCAACCTTTGTTGATAGTGTCAATGGCATAAAACACTTGGAATGCTTGGTATGCCAAGACAAATGGCTCATTTGTCTTTAACAAGCGATCACAATTTATATTTGTGAAACCATACTCATCTACTTTGGCCCCCTTTTCCTTATCATACACATCAAACCATTTACAACAAAACAGTACCACCCTTCTACCACCAAGATACTGCAACTCAATAATCTCAATTAAGATTCCATAGTGATCTATATTTCCCATTTCAGACCCAATGTCACCACTCACAACCACCCCACAATTTTGTGTTCTAAATCCTTTGTCATGACATTCTACACGAAACCTATACCCATTCACAACATAACCATTGAAGCAACAAACTAATTGGGAGGGACCACGTGACAAAGAGAGCAATTCCTCTGTAATTTTACGATTGTCATGTTTATGTAGCGCTGCAAACTACAAATCACAACATGAAGTACTATTTTAATTTCAATATATGCTTATTTTGAGTATTATAAATATGTTGAAACATGAATTTACTTACTCTAATTTTAAACCAATTAATAAACCTTCTATCACTTTCCTTATTGGACATTTGTAATGTTGCTCTAGCTTAGAGTTGCAAATACTCCCTATATCATATAAAGAATAAGATGCAAAAATATTAACAATATTAGCACAAAAGAACGTTCATAAAAGAAATTATTTTATTGATGATGACATACTCTAAAAAAGGTTGAACTGCATCACAATTCTTTAGAACAAAAAGATGAGCTTGTTCCCATTCATCCATGTGAAGATCCCGAGTCATGCCAGATCCCAATGCACGTCCAAGTTGTGAAAATATTAATAAATCACTTTTGTGTTCTTGACTTCCAGCATCATGATTTCGATTAAGGCGATTGAACTTTGTCTCAATGTTAGTGAAGTATCTTGAGCAAAGTATCATACATTCTTTTGCAAGGTAACCCTCTGCAATTGAGCCCTCAGGACAAGCTAAGTTACGAATGAGTTGTTTTAACTCATATAACTCTCACTCAATAGGGTACATCCATCGATATTGGATAGGTCCGGCAATTTTGGCTTCAAGGGCTAAATGAATAGGCAAATGGACCATCACATCAAAAAATGAAGGGGGAAAGTTCATTTCCAATTTACAAAGAGTTGTGGCAATTTGAGATTCAATTTTCTCCAACTCCTCCACCCGTAAAGTCTTTGCACCCAAAATTTTGAAAAACAAAGACAATTCAAATAATGGTTCACATACTGATTTGGGAAGAAGACCACGTAATGCAAGATGAAGTAAGTGTTGAAGGAGAACATGACAATCATGACTCTTCAAGCCTAAAATCTTATGTTCTTTAATACTAACACAATGTGAAATGTTAGATGAAAACCCATCTGGCACTTTTAATTGCTTTAAAAACATACAAAATGTATGCTTTTCTTCATGAGTTAATGTGTAAGTAGCAGTTGGCAACACAAACTTATCTCCTTTTTGTATTGGGTGCAACTCTGGTCTAATATTCATTGCTTCCAAATCAAGACGAGACTTAACAGTATCTTTGGTCTTCCCTTTAATGTTCATAATTGTTCCAAGCACATTATCACATATGTTCTTCTCGATATGCATCACATCCAAATTATGCCGCAACAAAAGATTACTCCAATATGGAAGTTTGAAAAAAATGCTTTTCTTATTCCAATTATTCCTTCTATTATCATGTGAGACTTTGATCTTTTTACTAGCATCTTTAGATAAAATGACCCCTTCAAGATCTTTCACCTGATCTAGAATATCCTGACCAGTAAGATGTTTTGGTGGTAATCCATACTCTGTCGTGCCATCAAATGATTTCTTGTCAATACGCCATTTGTGATTTATTGGAAGATAATGACGATGGCGCATGAAACATTGCTTTCTGCTATTGTTTAACCTCATAGAAAAGGCATCCTTGTTACAACAAGGACAAGCTAATTTACCCTTGGTGCTCCAACCTGACAAGTTTCCATATGCAGGAAAATCATTAATAGTCCATAGTAAAGCTGCATGCATCTTGAAATTTTGGTGAACTGATGCATCAAATGTTCAACTCCTACTTCCCACAACTCTTGTAATTCTTCTATTAAAGGTTGGAGATAGACATCAATAGCATCCCCTGGTCCCTCAGGACCAGGTATGATCATTGACAAAATGAAATTAGAGTCTTTCATGCACATCCAATGAGGTAAATTGTATGGAATAAGAAATACTGGCCAAATACTATATGAAGTTTTGGAATGTGCAAATGGTTGGAACCCGTCACTTGCAAGACCAAGTCTCACATTACGAGGCTCTGAAGCAAAATTTTCATGCATTTCATCAAAAGATTTCCATTGTAAAGAATCAGCTGGATGCCTCATTACTCCATCATCTACTCTTTTGTCATGGTGCCATCTCATAAAGGACGCTATCTTACTGGATATGAATAGCCTTTGAAGCCTCGGCTTTAAAGGGAAGTACCACAATATTTTTACGGGTTTTCTTTTACCATTCCTTCCAACTTTGATTTCTCTGTTACAATTATCATTTTTCCATCTCGAAGCTCCACATATACTACAAAAGTTAGACTTCTCATCTTTCTTCCAATATAACATACAATTATTGAAACATGCATTTATCTTCTTATACGAGAGTCCAAGATCTTAATAATCTTCTTTGCCTCATAATATGAATTTGGCAAAGTCGAACCATCAGGGAGTAATTCATCTTGTAATATTTGTAATAACATAGTAAATGACTCGTTACTCCAGCGACCAAGGCTCTTGATATGTAATAGCTTGATTATAGTAGATAATTTTGAACTCTTAGAACCTTTATATAATGGTTGCTCCAAATCTGTCAATAACCTATAAAATTTCTTTGCTTCAACATTAGGATCCTCTTTTTGCACATTATGGCTCGAGCCACCAAAATCTGCTCTATTTTTGTTGAAAGCATCTAAAGTAGGAAAGAAGTCCCTCATAATCCCATGAATCTCTTCCTCTCCTATGGTTTCTAATACCTTATCTTCTTCACCCTCGCATTCAAATTCAGATTCAGATTCGCCTTTCCTTTCTCCATGATGATACCAAAATGTATAATTTTAGACTATGCCATAAACTATTATATGGGTTTCAACCACTTCACGACGTCTTTCATAAGTGTTATTACACTTGACACATGGACATCAAATTTCACGATCTCCCAACTTTTTTGAAGCATATCTTAAAAATTCCTTAATGCCAAACTGATATGTTTCACTTAGTCGATCATTAACAAGATTCATCCACTTCTTATCGGGTGCCATTGCAAATATAAAGAATGATGGTAAACTGAGAGTTCCAACATCAAACAAAAACATAATGAGTTTTAATATATCAATAAGAATCAAATATGTATATAAGTATGTCTAATTCAAATTTGCCAGTAATCTAAAAAAATAGTGTTTTCACTAATTTATATTCAATTCCAGAAAGCAGAAACCTTTTAGTATGGGAATGTAAGTACATACGGGCACATGGTTATAGATGCATAAAGAAAGAAAGAAAGGGACAAGTGGAGATGATCATGATTTATTCACATTTAATGCCCTAAAACTATTTAAAACGTATATCACACTAATATTTTATATTATTATTAATAGCAATATATATGCCATAGTACAGTATCATGCATGTAATATTCAGAATATTAACAAACAAACAGTAGATATTAATGTTAACACTATAATGTTCATTATGATAATCTATCTAATAAAAGGTTAAAATTAAAAACAAAAAAGGAAATTAAAGAGCTAAAACATAATGTTACAATATTGGCATTAGACTAACATTTTGAGCCTTACACCTAACAACAAAATCCTTCAGATTGTCTGCCATCTCCAGCTTCTTCTTTTTTTACCAATATTTTATAACATATTATAGCAACCAACTTCTCTTTCACCCATCATCATCTTATATTATATATATATATATTATTGTGTATGAGTACATTACTGGGTTGCACATGGAACGGCAGGAAAGAAGAATGGAGAAAGAGGCTCTATCATTACAATATATTATATAAATTCTGGACACATCTCACAGCCCCTATCTTCCCTTTACTTACATTCACATACAAATATCTTATTCCGTATATGTATTTACTAAAGCAATAAAATCCAATATTATATCTATATATATTGCATTCAGCAATCCTCACTCACCCACTTTTCCATTCCAATTGCAATTCCTCTGCTTGGACTTACAACATATTATATATAATATTCACACCTTACTGTATATAAATGTTTTCACACCTTACTGTAAAATTGAAGATACGTTGAATAGCTGTGTAGAACAGGGAAAAACTATGTCCATGGCTGACAAACTCTATAGCTAGAAGCAAGCTAAAACTGAAAAATGAGTTTAGTTTCTCAGGATCTAAAATTAACAGAGTGCAGAACAGTATAGACTTTAGGTATCTTATTTTCCCAGCAACCAAACAGAGACAATAGGAAGTGAAAGCAACAGAGAGCGGAAACGAAACTTCTCATGACGAAGTCGCCAAAGATGGAAATAAAACAAAATGAGATCCAGGAAGCAATATTTCTGGATCCAAAAAATACGCCACATTATAGCAACAACAACAACGGATAGCCCTGCCAAACGAAATCACCTTCAATCGAAACCTCCAAAACGGGAAAACTTTTCTCAAATTCTTCAAGAACAAAAACACACCAGAGATCCAATATTAAACACAAATCTGATGACAAATCTTAGTTATTATGCTATTATGATATAAAAACTTCAAAAGTAAATCACGAAACGTGATTACAAATGCAATCCAATTGACATTAACCACAGGAGAGTTCAATACATCCAAAACAATTTTAAATTTCTCAAATGCAAGAGTTCAGATTATAATAGAACAGCGTTGAACCTTAGGTCAAGAAGAATTCATAAAAATATATAAATATGCATTAATGTAAACAAACAGCTTGAAATGTACCTACCTGGAAGAGAAAAGAGTTCAACCCTTCGCCTCCGATGAGTTTCTCTCAATTTGAATGTTGTCGAAATCTCTGTGTCTCCGTAAATACGAGAGAGTGGCCGTTGAATCGCTAGCCTAGTAGTAGTTTGAAGCTCAAAGAAAGAGGCAAATTTGGATTGACAACAGAGGCAACTTCAGATTTGGATTTGGTAGCAAGGGAAAAGAGGCGGGGATTAGGACACAGGAAGAGGCTGGGAAGGAAGATTTTTAATGTAATGAAGATTATGAAAAAAGAATATTAAGTGTAAATAGAAAAATTAATAAAAAAAAAATTTATCTAATTAGAATTATATATATATTTGGAGGGAAATATTTTTGTTGATTTTTTAAACTCAATAACGATGGGATTTTTAATTACTAGTGAGAAATTTAGAAAATTGTTGTTAAAAAATTAATTTTACACCACATTTAGCGAGAGTATAACTAAGTCCTCGTTATAATTATGAAAATTATGCTTTTAACAATGGGGTATTTGTCCTCTTGCTAATTTTCCCTTGTTAAAAGCCTTTTTTTTTTGTAGTGTAAGAATTTAAAAGAAGAAAGAAAGGAAATAAGATTACAAGAGAAAATAAGAGAGAGAATAAGAGCAATTCTCTAGGAGAAACTCTAAGAACAAAACTAAACTTTGATTCAAGTAATAACAACCTCATCACAAATGCACCAAAGTGAGCTATTTATAACCCACAAGATGCAATACCAACCACACAATTATTCAACTAAACATAATTATATCTAATGGGCACTCACAAAACATTCACCTAACTAGTGGAAGAAAATTAGGTAAAAGACAAAAAAAAAAAATAAAAGACTTTAGATGGTGGAATACTCATAAGAATATAAAAGACTTTAGGTGGTAAAGCACTCATAAAAATACAAAACAAAGAAAAGTCTTCTACAAATTGGGGTTTGTTGGGCCTTTGATTGGTCTTGAGCCTTTGGTTGGTCTTGGGCTTTTCATTGGTCTTAGGCCTTTCTTATGTTGGATTTTATTTGATAGTTGGACCAAGTGCACTTGAAACATCCTCTAGACTCCATAGTTGGCCCATGATTTTGAGCAACAATAATGGGTAATCCAACGTCTTCGATTTATGCCCCTAATTAATTGTAGAAGTCAACTTCCTTGCTTCATCCTGTAATAATATGTAATCCAAATAATTATTTATTTTAAGCATAATTATAAAGCCAAACTGGGATATAATTCATTAAGATTTAGGAAATATTGACCCCTCATCAATGACTCAGTAGCAATAAGTGGCCTTGCCGATTATGAAAACTGTCTTTACCTAGTAGTTGAGATGAAAGGGAATTTGGTGATAGCCTTAAAACATGTATAAGAAACTCATCATCTCACACTTAACTTTATCATCAATGAGGGCTTCGATGCTCAAGAAAAGGAACCAGACTTTATTTAAGTTGGTAAAGTTAATAAATAGTCTTTATTTTCCAACCCCTTAGAAATGAGCACAACATTGGCTAGCTAATTGGGGTAATCAACCTCTCTAATATACTAAGACTCAAAGAGTTTATCTTCCTCTTCTTCAATAGCATGGGCTTTGTCATAAGCAAACTTCTTCTTCCTTTGCCTCACTGGTTAGCAACTCGAACTTACTGTAAGCTTATGGGTCATTACCTCGAGAATACTGGCCATCTCCTAAACAAACCAAGCAAAGATATTTGCATAGCTCCGAAGGAGGGAGATGACTTGACCCTTGATAGGTTCCATCAATTGAAAGCTAATCCTCATGGTTCTACTCAACCAGTATAGAAAAGAGCTTCAATCAGTCCAACAACTAACCCTATTACTTTTAGCTTATTTAAGCTTTCAAGTACATAGCTTGCTACTCCTAGGGAAGACTCAATACCACATTCCATCTAAAGCAACTTGGACCAGCATATGGGAGGTGAAGACATCAAAATGGTCTGAAGGGTCAGTAATGCCATCATACTACTTAACAATCGAGAAATGAAATTACTTGGGTAAGATTTCAACCATTATAAAACCAACTAAGTGGTTATAAAGGACTTTTGTCATGAGACTTTTTCTTTCTCTTTTCCATTTTGGTCATCTTCCTCTCCAAATGTCTCAAATTGAGTGATGTTCTCTCTATAGTATGCTTTTTCTTAGGGAGTTTCTCCTTCTTGGGTTTGAGAAAAGTTTAAACTTTCGCTCTTTGAGTATCAGTGTTCACGATTCTCCCCTTGATAGTACTAGGGTCCCTCCTTCCAAAGATGTCAATTCTCACCCCTCAAAGAGATGTTGTGATCCTCTTTTAAGAATGATGTTCTCTATAAGAGTTATGTCTTTCTTCCCTAAAGTAAAGGTAATCATCCATTGAGCATTCATCATCGTGTTGAGAGTGCTTGGCTTTTTAGAGATGGTTTCTCCTTTGTTGTTGAAGAAAGTTAGTTAGCAGTTTGGATAGATGTCAAACTTGGTTTTCCAACTAGTTAGCTACAGCTCAACTAAGGCAAATTTCCCCCAAGATTGTCTAAGTTCATCAAGTTATCTTAGGCAACTAGGTTTTGAGCTTCAATATATACCTCGAGTTTTCTTAATCGTGGATGATTGGTGTAATAAGCATCCGTCAAGGCAACATACTACGTTAAAAGGTCGAGCTGAGCAAAGGCTCGGTGGAAGAGTAGGACTCAAAAAGAGAGCACATGTGTATGGAGACTATAGAAGTCAACCCCACGATTGGCATCAAATAATGATGGTTGGAGTCAATCACCAACAAATCTGTCCAAAGTTGAGTATGTTAGATAGTTATTCTCGAGCCTAAGCTTATCCAAAACTTTCTTGACTTACAAAGGTGGGGCTTTTTCCCACGATATATATATCTTTCAACAATGAAGTTACTCTCAATACTAGAGATAAAGCAAACGAATCATATGCAATAAATAGCGTACCTACCTCTTAAAATTAGTTCCTTTATATAAGTGTGTTGTGAGGCAAGTGTGTACCTACCGCATAGATGGTCAAATTCTAGTCTACGTGTGGCACACTAGAGAACTTCAAAGAAGGGTATTTTTGTAATTTTTAGTAGATCTAAAATATTCCCTATCACACTAATTATGTAGCAATTATTGACTATAAAATCTTGTATAGGACAATTGAGCTACCTATCTTAATTTCTCTTAAAGATCATTGTAGCATTTTCTATTCAATGTTGTTAACTTTGTTTAAAAATTTTGTTAATATGGTTAGAAATTCCTATAAAGTTGTTTTATTAATATATTTGTGAATTGTGATATTCACATAGCATATAGCTTGTCCCTTCAACCGTTTACCTACCAAGAAAATCTTGCCCCTGACCCAAAGTTTTGGCTCTGCGATGGATAATAGGTCTCCTTGTAAATGACCAAAATAATAAAGAGTTTTAGTGCAATTTATTCATTAATTTATTTTATCTTTTTAAGCTTTTCTTCCTTGATTTGTTGTGGGGCTATAGCTACCAAACTCGCTTGATTCATGTAAGTATTACCCTAGCAATCAGCTACTTAACGTATTTTTTTTTTCTTTTTTTAAATTTGAAATTTACTATTGCAAACTGAATTTCTATACCAATGGATAACATTTCAAAGATTTTATTCAGAACCTAAATGATGCACTCAAAAATCTCTAACAAATGCAATGACAATTATTTTTTATAAAACTACCCAATAAATTAATAATAATAAATTTATGCAATTTTTCTATATAACTTAAATAATTTAATTTAAATTTGCTTTAAATTGAAAATCTAATATATATCAATTGACAAAAAAAAAGAGTCAATATCTTCAATATCTAGTTCTTTGTTTATCATTTAAGAGAACTCACTGCATGCTATTTATTTACATATGACTGCATTCAATAGTTAAATTTATCTCAATTCTATTTATTTTCTAGGAGGCCTTTTATTTTGACAAACTCATTTTTCGATACCCGAAAATAAGTTTTGGTAGCAATAATAAGATATATATATATATATACATATATAACTCTATTGTGACTGAAAAAAGTTAAAAGTTTGAGTTATGAAAATAATTCTTTTTATAAAATAAAATTAATGCTACATATCCGAAATAAAGATTTTCTAATTCTTGTTAACTGGGAATTCTTGATGCTTGATTCAAATAAAAGTCAATAAAATCCTTTTTCTACGAAGATATTTGGAGTAGGGTAGGGTTCAAAATACTTCACATTAACAGTTCATAGCTAGCATTCGTGGACCAAATAATTAGTTGGTATGCAGCTAACTAGTTACAATATTTATTTGATGTTCAAACACCCTGATAGTTGTTAAATCATTGGGATCACTGCTACTTGTTTGCCTTACATGTTATTGCATTAATTTGTTCACATACCTGGGTTGTTACAATATTTATCTGATGTTAAAATATAACTATTTAATTAGTATTAAGGTTATGAATTAAGTGGATCAATGGGTTTCGTATTGTAATGCATCTTACAAATCGTGGAAGAGTTACGATGTTTATTCTTGACAAGGACAATGAATATTCCATTAAAGAATATAATGAATTGAAGCAGTGACGTATTATGAGTATAATTCATTAAAACTTAATAAATGATAAATCAACCAAAACCAATAATATGTTGGAGAAAAATCTACAAATAATTTGCGTATGGTAGGAATCTAAAGATTCTTAGTGCCCCTGACTCCAACCAGGTTTACAATGCTTGGTTTATTTGAATTTACAGTATTTTATTGTACCTATTATTTTTCTTCCTACATGCCATTTTAACGAAGCTCTCTTATACTTGCTCTGTATTTTTAAGTAAAATTTTATAGAAAATTCCTCGCAAAATCCACAAACCCACATATTAGATTAAAAATGCAAAAAACAGTAAGCTAAAAACCAAATGAGAAACCGAAAGAACAAAAGCCAAAAGAACTCCTTGTTGTTGCGAGCAATGGAAGAGTTGAAGGTGGGGCTTCAAGGCTCGGGTCGATCAGTCCAAGACCCACTAAGATAAGTCAAGAATCAATCCCAAAGAAAACCCAAAACTAGCCCTTAGATCGAACCCAAATCTGCCCAAAACGGAAGAGAATACCCCAACACAAATGAATACGAACAACACTCGTTTTTTCTCCTCTTCAGTCACTCTCTCGCTCTCTCTTTTCTCTCTCTTGCTAGTTCAAAAAACCACCCCCCATAAACATGATATATATCTTGATAACCATTGAAGCATCTCACAAAGATAAGCTCCCTAGGTTTTCGGAAGAGATGAGATGAGGGTGAGGGAAAAATGGGAGAAACAAACCTGGTTTGAATGGCAACAACCAAGTCTCCATCAGCATCAAAACAACTAGATCAAATGAGTAATGGACTTACAAAGATGAGAGATGGGCTAGACATATATAAGGAGAATAATGGGCTGTCTAATGGGCTTCAGATTGGGAAACTAGGAAAATGGTTTGGACTTGGTTCTTGTTTTGAGCATGCAACTGGGCTAAGCCCGTCTTCCTCAAAAAACAAGATAAACTTACTTGAGCCATCTTCTTATCGAGTTTCCTATAAGTGGGTTTAGACCTTTAAATCTATCAATCTCAGGCCAAAGCCTATGATAGTTTTACACTTACCCGATCTTACCATCATCGCCTTGGACTTGTTGGGTATCACATCCCAACAAAAATCATTAAAGAAAAGCAAACTAATCAATGAGATTACAAATTAGAGATTTTAGGGGCGAGAAACAATAAAATTTGATGAAAGGAAATTAAAAGATGAACAACACAAATAGCTTCATTAGGCAAACTTGTTTCTTCAAGAAACATCAAATAGATTAGTTTCATAAAAGAATCCAAGATGGATCCAGCAAAAGAAGACCTTTTGTTCGTACTACTCCAATCAACAAATCCTGTGACTAAGGAAGACACAACCCATGGAACATGAACCATAGTCCATGCACATGGGGCTAATTTGGATAGTTTATAAGGTCCCAACAAAAGGATGAAAGTGACCATTGAAGGTGCGAAAGGTCATGGCTACTAAAGTAGTTGCATGACTAAAAAAGCCTTTGGCCACAGAAAAAGGAATAAATTAGAAGAAGAAGATAGATTAAACTTGTTGGTTCTAATGATCGCAAATATATCCCAAGAGGGGAGTGAATTGGGATTCATATAAATTTTTCGATAATTAAAACATTGGTTGATGGCAGGATATTATGTTTCAAAATATAAGATATATGTTTCGAAATAAACCTTTCTGTTTTACAAGTTTCGAAACCTACTGTATATGTTTCGAGAAATACCTTGTTGTTATAGCTTGTTTCAAAATATAGAATGGATGTTTCGAAATATACTTTTTTGTTTTGCTTGATTTGAAATCTTTTAGCTTGTATTTCAAAATAATAATCTTTGGCAAAGATGATTTACATAAGAAGAGTATACCGAAGGTGTTTGAGATCAAAGATAGATACTTATGTTTATATGAATGAGTATAGGCTTATGCTCAAGGAAAATATGTTTTAGTCTTTAAAAACAATTCTTTTGAAATCTCAAGCAATAAAGGATAAGCAAAAGCAAAAGATTAATTGCACACAAGATATATAGTGGTTCGGCACCCCGCCTAGTCCACTACCTTCAAGCTTATCCACTTGAAGGATTTTTCAATCCCAATCACTTTTAATAGTGATCAACCACAACAAAGGTTTTACCACGGTTCACCCCAAAACCTTATACAATGAGTTTTTACGAGCTCAACTCAAACCTTACACCAAATGAGTTTTAGGTTCAACTCAAACCTTTGACACAATGAGTTTTAGGCTCAACTCACACCTTACAACAATTGAAAAGATAAATAGAATTTTATCTTTACAACCCAATGAAAAACAAATACCTTATCGGTGGATGTACAAACCTTTTGTACCGGCTTAAGATGAGGAGAGCTAGAGAAGATATGACTTCTTGTTTCAACTTGCTTTTCCTTCTCACTTTCAATGCACAAGAGTAAGATGTGTGTGGATCTTCTTTCAGAGCTCAATCAAACGTTTTGATCACCACTTGTGCTTGTGTATGTGTCTCTAGTGTGTACTCTCTTGTTCTATATTGTTCTTGACTCCAAACACATGTTATTTATATTAAGAGATAGAAATTGTAATACCCCATGTTCGTATGAGGTTGCCACGTAATTTCAGTAAGTTTAGAATACCGAAAAATTGGTTTGATAGCAGTTATACGTACCGAATCGACTGCAGGGAATGCCTTGGAGTGAAATTATCTAAGGAAAATGATATGGTCTCGATAGGCGTTCTAAGTTATGATTTATGGTGGCAAAATAAATCGGATCGGGAACAATTTTCGGTACAGCTAAAATACAGCTGCCATTTAGGCTGAAAAACCGAATCATTGTAGGAGGCTCCTGAAAAATCAACAGAACCCAAGGGGGGCTCCGATTTTGCGTAATGAGCAACCCTTCAGTGGTTTCGGAATGAAACGACAGCCCGGTGAGGTCATTGGGGCGAAATCATCATTATCGAGTAACATTAAAGTTATTAATTGGGAATTTTCGATATTGTAATGCAAATTAATTTGAGATTTAAGGGCCTAGTTGCAATTAAGGAATTGAATAGATGTAATAGGGATAAAATTTGGTTTAATATGTAAATTTCTTTAAATTAAAGTATAATATATAATTATATATATGTATTTTATATGTATGCGTGGCTGTGTGCGCGTGGTGGCCGAGCCAACTTGGTGGCCAAGTTGCGGAGAAATGGCAGCAAAGATAAGAAAGAGATCGTGCTTTAACGACCGAAATTTGGGCTGCAAAATGGAAGATTGTGGCAGCGTGAATTGAGGAAAGAATTTGTCAAAGGTATGGAGTGAGTAATGAAGCAATTAATATGATGTATAAATGGAGTAGCGGCCAAGGTAATGGAGTCTATAAATTGGCAGCCATCTTGGCCGATTGAGAAGTAGCAAGGAAGGGAGATCAGATTGGGAGTTGTGGCCGAGAGCATCAAAGCAAGAGAGAGAGAGAGAGAGAGTTGGAAGGAAGATGGGCTGCGGCCATGGCAGTAAGCTGGGCGACGCGAGCTCCAAGCTGCTGTGCAGCACAGGGGTGATCGAGCAGCTCGCAGAGGAGCTTCCAGCAAGGAGCAGCGGCGACCTTCGAGCTCGGAGGCGGTTGAAGCTGGCGCGGCCATGGGAACCATGGCCGCAACCAACTGAAACAGGGCCGCTACCAGCCGCGACCAATGGCAGCAGCGGGCAGCTCCAGCGATGTGCGGATGCGGGGTCAAGGAAACCTTGTGCGGTGGCGCGCGGTGGTGGCGGAGCAGCTGGAGGGGTCGATCATGGCCGGCTGAAGGCGGCCAAGGCAGCAACCGAGTTGCTGTTGCAGAGGCAGAGGAGCGAGGGCTGCGAGCAGCGGGTCGCGGCGGATCGGGGCAGTCGGAGGTGGTCATTGGGGCGACTGGTGGCGAGCAACCACGGCAGTAGGCAATGACAAGGCTGGCTGCTCTCGGGCGGAGGCAACTGGTACGCGCTATGCGCGCATGGCAGTAAGCCGCGCGCAGGAAGGAGAAGAAGAAGAAGAAGAAGAGAAGAAAAAGAAGAAAGAAGGAACAGAAGGAAGAAGAAGAAGTTGCAGGCGCAGGAGGTGGGAAGAGGAGGAAGAAGAAGAAGGGAGGAGAAAAGAAAAGAAAAAAAAAAAGAAAAAGAAGAAAAGAAATAGAAAAGAAAAAGAAAGAAAAGAAAATAGGAAATGACGAGGGAAAATCCTAGAAAATTCCCGAAAATAGGAAATTTTGTTTTGGTAATATCCTGGAGATTTTGGCGAGAAAAACGGCTTGGGCACGCATTTCAGGAAATGGCACGCATATCGAGGAAATCAGAGATGCTGAGTTAAGGTAAGTAAAATCTCCTAAAAAATTCCAAAAATTCAAGAATATTATTTTATGAATTGTCGTAGTGAAATATTTGAGAAAATATTTTTAGAAATATTTGAAATTATGGAGGAAAAATAGGAAGAAATAGAGATAAAATTATAGAAAATGCTAGAAATTATGAAAAAATAGGTTTTAATGTTTATTTAAATAATTATGGTGATTAGGATACTTTGAGATTGGCACACAAATCGAGGCGATGCAAGAGACAAGGCACGGAGATCGAGGTAGCCCGATAAGCTTGAGAAGGTAAGTGGTACTTCCTCGAAAATGTTTTCATCATATTGACATGCCCTGATATGTATCCATCACGTAAACTGCATACATGACTATGAAATGCATAAATACACGTTGATATCATTGATCACTCGCATTTGAGGCCGTATGGCGTACGAACTGGCACCGCTACTTTACCAAGGGTGCACCCATACACCTAAGCTTCGAAAAAGAGGGCCGCTAAAATGGTAGGTAGCATGAGGGGTGCAGTTGACACCTACGAGGTAAGACATTGCATACACACATGACATATTATTATGTACCCTTACTTAGATGATTCATCATCTAACTTGAGTTTTGCCCCTGGAATATTCAAACGTTCCAGGTGGAGATTGTAGCAGATTCAAGGATAAATGAGGCATGAAACGGCACTTAGCAGAGTGCATGAAGAATAAAATGTATGTAGCTCATGTATTCTGAATATTTTGAGAAATGTTGAAGATATAAGATTTCATTTATGATCAACATTAAGATATCAGGTTTCGATCTTTGCTTCCGCATTTGATGTGAATAGTGATTCTCTTTCGAGATTAATAGATGGGAATTCTGGGACGGAATCGAGGAATGATGTGGTTTAGCTTTAGTATTTAAAAGAAAAAAAAATTTATCCTGAAATTGTCCCAAGTTTATAACGCGCCCGAAAAATGGGGCGTTACATAAATCTGGTCGTTTATAGCCGTTAAGGACAAAACAGAAAAGAAGATTTTGAAACATAGCATACAGGTTTCGAAACATACTCCTCGTGTTTCGAAACATACAGCCTTTCTAACTGAACTTGCACTTAGAGACAGCATTAAGTGGGAGACAAAATCTTATGCCCACGGTGATTATACACATGATTTCCAATTCAAATTTGAATTTGAATCTTAGAACATGGAGAATACATTTAAAAATATTTTCAGAAGCTTTTAGATAAATATTAACATGCAAAACAAAAGCATCTCTGATTTTTTAAATCTTTGCTGACGAAAATGTTAGAGGTTTTGAAACATAACATACAAGTTTTGAAACATAGTCCAAAACCTGATTTGAAAAAAAATGCATTACATAGATGTTTCGAAATAGCATATACACTTAAAAAACATTGAAACCTTTTCAAAAGGGGTTTCGAAACATGCACAGGAACATGACAGATTTTCAAAGGGATTTGCTTGAAAGTATAATCCATAGCATATATACATTACAACATATTTACATTTCATAAGTTATTTTAATACATAAATGTAAATAAGAAAGTATCTCCTATTTGGATTCAATAAAAATATCCAAAAAATCAAAATCCATAACAATAAGAAAATAGAATTTTGGTTTTAGAACAAACTCGGGGTTTAACAATATTACCACATTCAAAATACATACTTTCTATTTTTTGAAAGTTTATTAAAAATCATTTTAACACCAATGGATATTAGCTATCGAAATGCCAATAGATAGTTTTACAAAATGAAAACATTTTCAAAAATATGTTCTAGTTGGTCTTTTGCCTTAGAACAATTTTAGTTTTATTTTGACCAACGATTTCAAGACTAATTTTGAAAATCACTTTAGGATATTCTTTTAAATCTTTATACTTATTTTTGTAGATCTCCATATGTATAAGAATGAAATTAATTTCATTTTCAATTGGAAAAAATAATACTTTATATTGAAATTAATATATGTTAAAAACCATAACGTTGATGCATGACTTAGGGATTAAGTCAATAGATCTTTTTCATCATCAAAACTAATATACAAAAGTAAGACAACAAAACTTGCCAAGTTCAAGAACCAACACGATGCATTTGTCTTTGTCATTGAAACTATTGGGTTTTGTATTAGATGCCTCTACTTGTCTTTATTAGATATGGATGTTGATATTTGGATTGGGGTGTGTATTAGTTAAAAAATATTCATGAGAGATCACCAAGTCCATCTCTAGATCTCATGATCGAATCACCATATCTAACCCAAAACCAAGAAGACCGTGTTAGACAAATAAACTGATCTAACATATTACAAAAATCTAATAACATTTAGATCAATGCAAAAAATGGATCGCGGATTACCTCCAACCATTGTCATTCTTTCATGTTTTATGTTAGCTTTGGCACTTCCAAGCTCTAGAACACCTTGAATGATTGTGTATAATGAAGAGAAAATGATGATTGAGCCTAGGGACCAAACCATGTATATATATGTATGTTCTTCCATCTAGAACGTGCATTCATTACCACTTTACAACTCAATCAATGTGCTAACATTACTGAAAATGTTTGGACCATAATCAATTAAGGAATTACATTTACAACTCAATCAACATAGTTAGCACATAATGGAAATGTTGGACCATCATTAATCAAAGAACTTTACATTCTCCCACTTGGTCCATACGTTTAACTTGATGCCTTAACTTAATCTCGTTGATTATCGTTTCTCAAGAAATAAATACATAAATTATGGTGGTAAGTCCTCTAACAATGAGTATTACCTTCCATGTATTATAATGCATTCAATTTCTCAAGAATTATATTTCATGTGGCAACATTACTTATTAACTAAATCCTATGTTTATTCTTGGTCTTATATAGATGTGTTTTCTCATAAAAATCAAGGTGCACATGAATATGAGAAAACATCACAATAAATAAGAGTTCCATTCAAATATCAAATGTATACAATTACATAGTGGAACCAAATCCCATCTTATCAACGTGATCCTTGAATTTCAATGGTGGCATTCCTTTAGTCAAAGGATCAGCAATCATCAACTCAATACTGATGTACTAAATGACCATTTTCTTTTCTTTAACACATTCCCTTATGACTAAGTACTTAATATTGATGTGTTTACTTCGACTTCCACTTTTGTTGTTCTTCACCATAAAGACCATAATTGAATTGTCACAGAAAATTCTTAATGGCTTAGAAATGGAATTCATAACCTTAAGCTCAAATATGAAACTCTTGATCCATACACCGTGTGAAGTGGCCTCAAAACAAGAGACGAACTTGACTTCCATAGTGGAAGTAGCAGTCGAGGTCTGCTTGACACTCCTCCATGATACAACTCCACCGGTTATCATAAAAATGTATCTTGATGTTGATTTGCGTGAATCAAAGAAACCAGCAAAGTTAGAATCTGAGTAGCCAATCATTTCTAGATTATAGGTCCATCTATACATAAGCATGTAGTTCTTGGTCCCTTAAATGTACCTCATTACTTTCTTTGTAGCTCTCCAGTGGTCCATACTTGGATTACACTGATATCGTTCTAACATTCCTATAGCAAATACAATGTCAAGCCTTGTGCAAACCTGAGCATACATCAGGCTTTCGACAGCAAAAGCATATGGAATGTTCTTCATTTGTTCCCTTTCAAAATCATTCTTCGGGCATTGGTTCAAATTGAACTTATCAACCTTGACAATGAGAGCTACACTTGGTGAGCAATCCTTTATCTGAAATCTCTGTAAAACTTTATTAATATAGGTTTCCTGAGACAAACCCAAGATGCCTCGAAATTTGTCTCTATGGATCTTAATGCCAATGACATAAGATGTCACACCCATATCCTTCATATCAAAATTTTTAGAGATGAACTACTTTATCTCATGTAGCAAACCCTTATCATTGGTTACAAGCAAAATGTCATCCACATATAAAACAAGAAAATAAATCTTACTCCCACTGACCTTCTAGTATATACATTGATCCATGGGGTTCTCAACAAATTCAAATGAAAAAATTACTTCATGGAATTTAAAATATCATTGGCGAGACGCTTATTTTATGCTGTATATGGATTTCTTGAGCTTGCAAAGCAAATGCTCACCATCACTAGAGTGGAACCCTTTAGGTTATTTCATATATACCTCCTCCTCTAGATCTCCATTGAGAAAAGTTGTTTTCACGTCCATTTGTTGCAACTTAAGGTCAAAATGAGCTACTAATGCCAAAATAATGAGCAAGGAATCTTTCTTAGATACCGGAGAAAAGGTCTTCGTGTAATCAATTCCTTTCTTCTGAGTGAATCCCTTAACAACAAGTCTTGCCTTGTATCTCTCAATGTTTCCTAATGAGTTCTTCTTAATCTAAAAAACTCATTTATAGCCAATGGCTTTTGCACCATGAGGTAACTCAATAAAATCCCAGACTCAGTTACTCTTCATAGAACTCATATCTTCCTTCATGGCATTATACTATAATTCTAACTTTTTGCAACTCATGACCTATGAAAATGAATCAAAATCATTTTTAGCTTCAATGTTGTAGTCAGATTCTTGTAGGTACACTATATAATCACTAGGGATTGTTGATCTCTTAGTTCTAGCTAGTGGATCTCCTTAATGTTGTATCAACATCTTCCTGAGAAGCTTGTGATTCAACTGACTATTCAGGAGGTGCTGCTAATTCCTGAACTACTTGATCCATTGGAATGTTACCAGCAGCTTGTAGAACTTCATCGATTGGTTGTTCAACACCAATTGGAACTTAAGGGGTGTTGTGAACTATAACCAATCTATCATTTAAGGTGGAAGATTAAAATTCTGAATAATCATGTTTAGGAATTTTGTTCCTGATATGATCGCTCCCACTGATAAAGTCATTCTCAAGAAACTTTGTGTTTCTTGATTCCATAATTCTAGTGTTGTGAGATGGACAATAAAATATGTATCCTTTAGACCTTTCAGCATATCCAACAAAAATCCCACTAATGATCCTCGAGTTTATCTTTTTCTCTTGTGGATTATAAATTCTCACTTCAAACAGGCATCCCCAAATGCCCATATGTCGCTAATGGTGCCTTTGAAACAGCCTTGGTTGGAACCTAGTTTAATATATACACAATCGTTTTTAATGCTTCATTCCACAAGGATTTAGAAAGATTGGAGCTGCTAACATACTCCGCACCATGTCAAATAGTGTTCGATTTCTTCTTTCTTCCACACCATTCTGGTTTTGTGAAACATGTATGGTGTATTAAGCAACTACTCCATGCTTTTGAAGAAACTTAACAAACAGACCAGGTACTTGTCCATCATTAGTGTATCTACCGTAATACTCTCCACTTCTATCTAATTTCACGATTTTTAATTATTTCCCACATTGTTTCTCTATTTTAGCCTTAAAGATCTTAAAGGCATCAAATGCTTCGCTTTTGTTATAAAGCAAGTAGAGATACATATATCATGAGTAATCATCAATAAAGGTGATGAAATATTTCTGGCCATGTGAGTCCATGTCTGGACTACATATATCAGTATGTATGATTTCTAATATGCCTGATCTCATATTAGCACCTTTTTTGGACTTGTTAGTCTGCTTTCCCTTAATGCAGTCCACACATGTTTCAAAATCAATAAAATCTAGAGTACTACGTACCCCATCATTCACTAATCTTTTAATTCTCTCTATGGAGATATATCCTAATCTTTGGTGCCATAATATAGATGAGTCCTTTAATAATACACCTTTTAGTACCAGTATGAACATGCATTGAACTGTAAGTGATATTATCTTGTAAATTAATACAATAAAGACCATCAAACAAAATATCATTTCCAACACAGTCAGAGTTATAAAACAAACTGAATGATGTGTCTGAAAATTTTAAGGAATATCCAAAAGGCACAAGTCTAGAAACTAAAATCAAGTTTCGTGAAAAACTTAGAACATAGAAGGTCCTATCTAATTTTAAAACAAAACCACTACTTAAATTCAAAATACACATCCCTATAACCTCCATACATGAACCCATCTTGTTTCCATATAAGATATTTTGTTCACTTCCCACTGGCTTCCTTAGGTTTGCATACCGTACAAGGAGTTTGCAATATGGATTATAGAGCCAGAGTCAATCCACCAGGTATTAATATTAATATTAACCATATTAGATTCATAACAAACAAATGAGGTTGGATTACCTTTATCCTCAAGCCATTTCTTGAATTTAGCGTAGTTCTTCTTCACGTGTCCCTTCTTCTTATAGAAGAAACACTTGGACTCCTTCTTAGTATTAGCCTAGGGTGGTATTTTATCCTTCCCCTTCTAATTGGCCTGAGATTTATCTTTTCCCTATGTTGTAGTTAGCATTGCACTTTCATCATGCTCCATCACAAGCCTCCCTTCCTCTTAAACACACATGGTCATTAATTCATTGATTGACCATTTATCCTTATGTGTGTTGTATGAGATTTTGAATGGCTCATATTATGGTGGGAGAGTGTTCAGGATATAGTGTACCAAAAAAGAATCGGACATCATAACTGTTAGATGTAAGCCTTTAAGACCAATTCTAGTGACATAATAGGGCTTGATCTTGTAACTCTTTAAATTCTATTTAACGGCAAGTTTATGTTTTATTTAAATTATAATATGGTTTAAATTAAACATATATATATATATATCCTTTAGTATAATATAGAATAGATACAATTCTTAAGTGCTAAGAACATGTGTGACGGATAATCCACAATTTGTTATACTATAAACATGTTTCTAGTCATAGAGTTCCTAACCTAAATATTAGAAACTCGCAAAAGCTAGCACATCGTCTTCCTCCTTGTTTTGTATGAGATACTAAAACATAAGGTTGGTGAGTCTCGTGTCATTTTATATAAGATATAGGGGGAAGATGAAAAAGTGCTCGTTAAAAGAACGAGTTCACTAAACGAGACTATTAATATTAAATCACATGGATTTTATTTCATGGGTCAATGATTCAATGTTAACTACGAATTTGTAACTAGTACTTAGACCTGAGATGACATGGATATCTATGTGTTGGTGGATTAGAATATCAACGATATTATATGGTTGTTCTAATCAAGGATGACCATACGTATCTATATGCCTAGTTTAGTAATAGATGGGGTATGTGTGCATCAGACATAGAATCTATCACCTCGAGATATATGAGGAGTATATCCTATGCAATCTAGTAATCACTTGACGACAAATCCTTGGCCGAGGTAATATGACGATGGAATATATGTTCCATAAAGGCTGTGTTATATTAGTTAAGATTGATTTTGGATTTGATCATATGACAAAATTAAGAGATTTGACCTACTGACTGTGATCTCATATTTTGTCGGGATATAGGATGATAGAGGGACTGTATTGCATGGCATCATAGTGTAAGGTTCACATTTCTTGCTTCATCTTAAATTGGTGATTAGTGGTTAATTTTGTAAAATTTTGTTATAATTATAACCCTCATTTTGATTTTAAATTGGTTTAATTGAATAGTTATGTGTAATATATATATATATAATAAAATATATTATAATAAACATGTAAATATAATATATATTATAACATAATACAAATACTCAATGGAGTCCATGCATGGAGCATCTATATAATATACCATATAATATATCATATAAATATATACATAATATATAATTTAATAACACTCAATTGCTTGCTTGTAGGCATGAAGAATGAGGGCTTGGAGACTCAAATTGGATTGAAGAATGAAGAATTTAAACCCAACCTATGAAGAATTAAAACCCAACACATGCCCATTAAATTTAAGGCCCAACACATGTTTAAGGCCCAACTTGAGCAAACTCATGGAATACATCATTTGGAGAAGGCTCAAGCATTTTTTTTAATCCTAATGAAGACCAAAAACCCAATTATAGAAAAAAAAATTATTTTTAAATATTTTTTTTATGAGTGCTTTATTAGATATGTTTTTTAGCTAAATCCATTTAACTATTAGATGTGTATTATAGCTAAAATCCATTAACTTTATGAGTGCTTTATTAGGTGTGTATTTTAACTAAAATCTATTTAACTTTATGTGTATATTATAGCTAAAATCCATTTAACTTTAAGTGTGTGAGTGCCCATTATATATAATTATGTCTAGTTGAATAATTGAAATTATGTGTTTTGTATTGCATCTTGTGGGCTATAAATAGCTCACTTGATTGTATTTGTAAGAGTGGTTATTATTCTTGAATCAAAACTTAGTAGTTTTCTTAGAATTCTCTCTTTGAGAATTGCTTTTATTCTCTCTTATTTTCTCTATTGTTTTCTCTTGTAATCTTACTTTCTTTCTTTCTTCTCTCGAATTCTTATGTTATTTATTGTTACTTTATTATCAACCGCTTAAATGGCCGGTTAATTTCTGCTTTTAAATTTCTGTAATTTTAATTCCTGTCATTTTATTATCCACTGCCTAAAATGGCCGGTTAATTTCTGTTATTTTAATTCCTGTCATTTAAATTTTGTTATTTAAATTACGTTATTTAAACTCCTGTCAATCAACTTTTAAATGGAGATGAGTAGCTAAATCCAATCTTGGGTTAAGGTAAGGACAGTGTCCAACGCCAATGATTCCCAAAGAAAACTGCGCTTTAAATGAGTGACATTAATTTAAATTTCAGTATGGGTGTGTAGTAATTATTGAGAAATCACTAGGTTTGGATTGGAGCATAAGTCTAACTTAGAGCTTTCATGCCATATATGGGAGCTACTAGAACTGGAAACGCTATCATATCCAAACCCGGATGATTAATTTAGTTATTTTGTGTATTAATTGCAATTGGATTTATGGTAATTACTTAAATTAAAATCTCGCATATCATGTATGGGGATTACTTAAACTAAAACTATCATCATCTCTAATTGCATTTAATAACAAACTCTCATATCTTAAATTAAATTAATGTTGCTAATCTATTCTGCTAAAATTTAGGAATCAACAGGTTGGTGCTGAAATTGTCTTAAGTGCTATCCAATTTCATATTTTCACCTTTAACGTTTATTTCAACTTCTGTCTTGCTTTATTTCCTAGTATCTGTTATCTAAAAATCCATAAAAAAAAATAACCTTGTTGTCAATTTGTCCAAATGCGTGTGCGTGTGTGTGATATTCTTTTTCTTTTGCTATAAATAAATCTCTCAGTAGACGATTTGGACTCATCCAGAAAATACATATTTAAATTTGGACTACAACTACACTCGTACACTGACGAGTATAAACCTCTCACCAAAATAAAGAAAAAAATATAAAAGTTTTAATGTGTTTTTATTGTGTTTTAATTGCAGGGTGAGAGTGCAACCAATTGGGTAATCATGACATATTACTAGATGTCACTTATAATTTATGAGAATTAATATTTAATTAATTATCGTTGCCAATTTAATTATAAACCCAGAAAGTCCCACCCAATAAGAAATCATTTTAAAGAAAAAATGACAAATTAGTAATTATGGAATTACTAAATAATGGTGCAATTATTTATAAGATAAATAAGGATAATTAAATGATTAATGGGTTAATTATTTAATTATCAAGTTGGATCGGGCTTCTTACTAGCACATCAAGCCTGGTCCAACTACACTTAGGGTTTCTAGGGTTTGCCTATAAATAGGACATTAAGCCCTTGAATAAAAAACACAATGCAATTAGTTGTATCTAGATTAGATTGAAATTTAAGAGAAATTTTAGAGAAATTTTCGCGTCCTTTTCTCCTAAAGTCCCTTGGAGTCTTGGCGATTTCAGGTGGACTGACTCGGCATCTCACATGTGGGAGATTATACGACTAGTTATCTGCAATGAATTTTGTTTTTGTCTTAAGGTAACTTTTAATCTATGTCTTCGATTTCTAAACCGTATGTTTTGAAAAACGTGATACTTGTAAAATCAGATTTTGTTTCCACTGCGTATGATCAGATCATAATTTTCTAACAGTAACCTCGAGTTTCTTAAGTTGAGCCACAATGTCCCTCATTTGTATAATGTGCTCACGCACACCTTTCACGTTGGTGAGCCTCAAGGATGAGAACTTCATAATTAGGTTGCTTACCAACGCCTTATCTGAAGTAATGAATTGATCATCAATCACTTTCAGCAAGTCCCAGACGTTTTCATGCTAATAGACAGAACCATGTATGCTAGCAAAAGTCTTAGTCTTAATGAACATCATGTTGAGGCGATTAGATCACTCCCAATGTTCATAAAGTGCGATGTCCGTTGTAGTATTGGTATCAGTGATTGCTGGTGACTCGTCTTTCCTAATAGCATAGTCAATGTCCATCCACCCTAGATGGAGAAGAATTCTCTCCTTCCATATCTTAAAGTTATCATCTGTTAATTCAGGAATATTGCAACAAATATCAGAGAAATGATAAGTTGTGAAGCTGTATAAATATTATAAATACTTATGTCAAAATTTTGAGGTCTAAATTAATTTCATGTTTTACCAATGTAAATCATACATGAATAAATCTAATAACATAAAAATTGCATGTGGGCTAAATTTTTAATTCAAGCAGATTCATATGTTTTTTATGATAGAATTATCAAATTATGTACTCAATTCATGATTTATGGGTACATTATGAGAATAATTCTATCAAAAATAAATTTTATGATAAAACTATCAAATTATGTACTAATTCATAATTCCTATGGGAATATTATGAAATAAGTTGATATTTTATTCTAATTAATTATATACATATAATAAAAGTTCATGTGGGAAAAAAATTATTATATTAAGTTATGTGATCCTAAAAATAATATATAATTTTATTTAATTAAGAATGTTGTGGTTAATCTTTAATTAACTAAAATTTTATGGATCACTAGAGATTTAAATATTATACACAAAATTAAGTTTTATGTGAATAATCTGTATTGCATAATTTAACTATGCACAATATATATTATATTATACACAAAAAATATTCCCATATATCATGTAATAAACATAAACACAATATTGTATAATTAAATCATAATATTATGCATATATTGTCAATTTTATGCAAATAAACTTATTCAACATATTACATAAATTAATATGGATAAAATAAATTAATTCATGCAAATAAGTTAAAGCAAATAATTAAAAAATTCTTTTTTTTTTTTAACAAAAATGGGCTGGCGACTATCCTTAATTTTGCAGGCCAAATAAATGGTTAAGTTCAATAATAGGTTAAAAACCATGAATGGCCCATGATAAAATAGGCCTAATAATGAATTAGAAAACACAGCATGCCCCATCCACCAAACGGCCCATGAAAAATCAGTCCACTTAATGGTCAAATTGAAGCATCAACCCATGGAAAACCAGCCCATTGAATGGCCAAATTGAAACACTAGCAGCACAATGTCGTCTTCAACCTCTAGTCAGGTCATTTTGACCCAGTTTCAACTCGTCAAGTAGACCCGATTAAATCTCATGATTCCAACCATTAAATTGGATGATTTAAATTACAGAATATTTAGAAAACAATTTTCTAAAGATTCCTAAACTCAAATCATCAAAATATTCTAGAAAACTGTAGATCAAATCTAAACTTCAATAGAATATGTTTCCTAAAAAATTTCCAGAATTCTGAAAATGTAAGGCAGAGGCAAATAATGGCTCTGATACCAACTGTTAGACAAATAAACCAATCTAACATACTACAAACATCTAATAGCATTTAGATTAATGCAAAAAATGGATCGTGAATTACCTTCAACCATTGCCGTTCTTTCACATTTTTTGTTGTCTTTGGCACTTCCAAGCTCTAGAACACCTCGAATGATGGTGTATGATGAAGAGAAAATAATGATTGAGCCTAGGGACCAAACCATGTATATATATGTACATTCTTCCATCAAGAATGTGCATACATTATCACTTTACAACTCAATCAATGAGCTAACATGGCTGGAAATATTTGGACCATAATCAATTAAGGAATTACATTTATAGCTCAATCAACATAGTTAGCACATAATGAAAATGTTGAACCATCATTAATCAAAAAAGAACTTTACAGACCTAACACTCAAATAGAGGCAAACAGTCTAATAAAGGCCAACACACATGAGCAAACATAGGAAAAAATTCAATCAAATATAGGCGAAGACTCAAATGGAAACCATATAACATATCGTTCGAACTATCAACATAGTCACAAAAACCAAATAGATAATATAACATATCATTAAAACTACATCCACTATATATCTTTACAAATAAATAAGATCACTTATTGTTAAAGAAAAGATCAACAACATAGTTTTAAGGTAAAAGCATACTTTCAGAAGGGTAAAAGGAAAGGGGGGGAATGGCGGAGCAGCGTACAAAAATGGATTGTTGGAGGGTAAAAGTATCTTCAAGCAAAAGTAGGGTCAAGTTGCACATGACTACTAAGAATATGGGTAAACAATAACCAAAAGGGAATGCAACAAATGGAGAGGGTAACAACTAATCATCAACACCATAAATCGGAAGGACACATAAAAAAGGTCGAGAGCATTCCAGCAAGACAATCCAAAATCAATTTCTACATTAATACACCCACATAAAGCAATCTCATCTACCATTTTCTTATTAGCTAGCTAAGCAAACATAAAGCTGAGTTGTTATCCCTAGATCCCATGAGTGAATCACCCATGGAACTCCCATTAACGTTAGCTTGAAGGCACTTAGCCCAGTGATAACCACCTTTAGGACTAAAAGACTAGTAGTGATTGAGAGCTCTTTTCTAATGATTACAAGGGAGACCAAACTAGGACCCCCAACAAGAAATATTATCATGATGGATTAAGGACTAGGGTAGCAATGGGCCAATGGGAAGAGAGGAAACAAGAGAATGGCAACGGTAAAAGGCTTGCATATTGAGGTGAATCCATGGGTATAGGGTAAAGGCAAGGAATCGAAGAAAGAAAGAGAAAGGGAATCAATTGTCAGGGGGATATCATAGCTAATGCATATCAACACAGATCGTGGAGGCGTGCTAAGCCCTAAATATAAGGAGTGAAGAGGGGAGAGTGTGTAGGAAA
Source organism: Diospyros lotus (assembly GCF_014633365.1). Lineage (NCBI taxonomy): Eukaryota > Viridiplantae > Streptophyta > Magnoliopsida > Ericales > Ebenaceae > Diospyros > Diospyros lotus. The sequence continues at coordinate 11,744,011 of NC_068342.1, read as the reverse complement.
AGAAGCTGCAAAGAATGGGTGTTCAAATTTTAATTTAGATCTAAAAATTGGATTGAATTGGATAAAAAAAACTTGGTACAATACAAGATCAAATAAGTTTAGTTAGAAAAATTTGAAAATGGATCTCAATTTTAGAATGAATAAATAAATCACTATCTACATATGTACAATAATATATACAACAGGGTATGTGTTGTAACTGCTTGCACTAAATACATACACTATATACAATTAATATAATATATTTTTAGTGTAAGTAGTGATCTATATAAATTAAATACATGCAATGTAAGTGAGTACATACATGCACTGTAGTGTAAATTCAAACTTGTAATAGTGTAAATACCCGTAGTGTATGTATATGTACAATACATATATTTTTGTGTTTACATACAATAGTGTATGTTAATTAATAGGAATATTCAAGAGTGAACTAGTCCAATCTCAATAAAGATAATGTGCTAAGGTACACTTCCAAGAGGAGGGGGTGAATTGGTACACTTAATAATTTGAGAGAAAAAGATATGATTTAACACAAGTGAGAATTTTCAAGGAAATACTTGGAACAATAAATGAATCAAATTGTAATACCCAGGAATGATTTGAGGATATAAACGGTATTTAGTGAAGGGCATAAATGGACTTTGTGGAAAAATAAGACTATAGGGTACACAAACGCAACTTTGGACGATCGAATTAGTCAGAGGGAGTACCCTGGACCCTAGATAGCCAAGGAAAATGGTATAGTATCGACAAGTAATATGAGTTATGATTTTAGGCATCAAAAGAAGTTGGATCGGGAACGGCTCTCGGTACAGCTAAAAAGGCAATTGTGACTTAGGCTGAAATACCGAATTATCGTACGGGGCATCCAGGAAGTCAATGGAACCCCGAGGAAGTTCATATTTGGCATATAGAGTAACCCTTCAGTAGTTTTTTGGAAGAAACAAAAGGATTTTTAGCCAAAACGAAGATTCGGGCCTAAGTGCAGTTTTTCGAAATTGATAGAGGGAGGTCGAAACGATATTTTTTCGGAATTTTAAAGAGAATGTTTTAGGATATTTCAAAGAGTTATAAAGGTCTTTAAAGAGAAGTTCAGTTTTTGAGCTAGGGACAAAATCGTAATTTTTTTGAGGTTGGGGTAAAAGTGTAATTTATCTAAAAATTAGCGGCATTAGCGTAATTAGTCTTTTTTTTTTAGGGACTAAAATGCAATTAAAAATTAGTCCGAGGACCATGTTGAAAAGGGTTAAAGTGCAATTACCCAAAAGTCCGGGTCAAAGTGTAATTATTGAAACCTTTTTACTATGGGCATTTGAAAAATTCAAGAAAAAGCCTCATAAATGACTTTAGTGATAAAGATGAAGTTTCATGATGATATTAGAGATAAGATGAAGCATTATGATGACGTTAGAGATAAGATGAAGGCTCATGATGACTTTAAAGATAAGATTTGATTGGATAAGATAAGATTTGGATAAGATTTTTTTGGATATGATTTGAATAAGATTTGATTTGGATAACAATAATTATATAAAATCTTAGAAGATTTAGAATGATTGCAGAATATCTTAGAAGATTTGGTAATGATTATATAATATCTTTGAAGATTTACAATGATTGCAAAAGATATTAGAAGATTTAGAATGATTGCAGAATCTCTTAGAAGATTTGGTAATGATTATATAATATCTTTAAAGATTTACAATGATTGCAAAAGATATTAGAAGATTTTGAAATGATTGCAAAAGATATTAGAAGATTTGAAATGATTATAGAAAATCTTAGAAGATTTACAATGATTGCAGAAGATCTTTAGAAGATTTGAAATGATTGTAAAAGATTTTGGAAGATTTGAAATGATTGCAGAATATATGTTTCTTGGTGGCTAAGTTTCCAAAAAACTATAAATAGGGGTTCATGGCTAAGGATTCTCTCATTCGAAATTATGAGAAGTTCGTGTTAAACAAGAGTGCTTCGGGTTTAGTGGATAGAGGGCTTTTTAAGCATACGCGAAGCATCACACGCGCAGAGCACCTAGGCAGTGCGTGAGGACGTGTAAGGAGGTGGTTTGGTTAAAAGACTTGACGAGTTGCACGAAAATTGAGGTTGGGCACAAGATTCGAGGCATTCTGAATACGTTCGAGGTGAGTGGTTTGATTCTAGCTTTACCTTGTCTTGGAAGTGTTTTTAAATGCTTGTGGTGAGTTTTAGCGAGCGGTTTCGCCCTCCCAGACTTAGGTTGTTTTACCCGGCTTTTACTTATGAACACTGTGTCGACATTCGCTGCATTGCATTAACTGATTTACTTTAAAATGTTGGTGCATGGCGTGTGAATTTTCATATCGTTTGGGGTCAAGTTTCATTGCATTGTTCGGTTCATACAGGGCGGGACGGGGTCTTCTTGGGAATGGGACACGGTTAGTCCTGGTGATCGGGTGACACGGTAGGGCACCCGGGGCCAGTATTGGTGATCGGGTGACACGGTAGGGCATCCGAGACTGGTAACCGAGTGACATGGTAGGGCACCCGGGGATTAAGTATGTTAGGGAAATTTCTCAAGTTTAACGTGTCATGCATGTTGTCGTTTAGTATGCCATGCTCATGTGTCTTTCATGCATTATATAAACTGTTTCATGCCTTCACTTAGATGTTTTATCATCTAACCTGGGCTATGCCCCTGGAATGTTTAATGTTCCAACCAGGAACTGCTGCGAGGGCTAGGATGTGGCCGGTTGGGGGCCAATGGTGCTTAGTTTGATAGTCGTTGTAACATTTGGAGGCTTCAAAATGTATTTCAGGTTGTAAATGAACAGTTGTATAGTAGCAAAGTTGTCATCTGATCTGTATTACGTATGTTGTTAAGGGAATACCATGTAAGAACTACGATATTTGATGTTAATATATCCGCTGCATTGTATTATGTCTCGTTTAGTTTAAGATTATTGATCTTGATAGTTAAACGGGCAAGGCTGGGGTTCTCGGGGTTTGTATCTGCATGTGAAGATAGTTCTTGATACATTGCACGTGTTGAACTAAAAAGAAAAAAAAAAAAAAAGAAATCTCGGGAATACCCTTATAGTGACACGCCTGGTGAGACGGAGTGTTACACAAATAGTGCAAGCAAGAGAAGAGCACAATGATTTATAGTGGTTCAGCTTAATCCAAGCCTAGTTTGGTACCTTAACTCCTCACTGAGGATTTTTGAACCAATCCACTAATTGAAAGAAATAACCACCTATTCACAAGATATGTTTTCTAGCAAGAATGCTAGATGATACAACCTCCTACAATACTTGTAGGCCTTTTAGCACTTGCTAGGTAATAAAAAAAAAAAATGCTTCAATAAAAAGAGAGAATCTGAGAATTAAATTTCTCAGTTACAATGTCTCTCAATTGATACAAGGCTTAAAAAATAAATGACAACAATGAATGCAAGAATAGCCTTGAGAAAAATTGTGACAATTTAAAGTATGAGAGACAAAATATGAGCACTTGTAAGTTGGAGCACTTGGACACTTGTAATGAATGTTCTTCAATCCCATAAATGTTGCACCAACTAAGTATTTATAGTTGAGGGCGAGAAATGCCAATAATTGAGCCTTTATAGATGATTTAGCTGCATTAAATACACTGAAAAACTAGCCATTAGAATTTTTCTCAAAAGAAATTGTCGATAGTTTGGTTCAAAACATTGAACCAAACTCTATATACTGTCGACAGTTTCTATACAGAGGCTGTCGATAGATAGATCCAAAGAGCATGCTTTTGAACTGTTGACAGTTTCACAAATACTGTCGATAGATTGGCCCTTTAACAATTGATACTGTCGATAGTTCTTAGACAAATGTTGAGAGTTTTGAAATATGATTTTCAAAAAGGCTTTTCTTTTTAACTTAATTTTAAAAACAAGTTTCATGGATTGAACACGATTTCAAAACTTGTATTATGATCAATCTTTGATTGTTTGGAAGAATAAGAACATGTTGACATGAAAAAAAATTATTTTAGCTTGATTACAATATGTTTGAAAATTATACTTTGATTTTTCAGAATTGTCATTATCAAAACCAAAACACCAAAACCATTATTAGACGATCAATCTCCCCCTTTTTGATGATGAAAAAACCAAGATTAAATTTTCAAAAAAAAAATCAATTTACAAATTTTCAAGCTATTTTCAAGGGTTTCTCCCCCTTTTTGTCATAAATCATAAAAGGGTTAAAAAAAAATGTTAAGCTCAAGGGTAAGTAAATGCGATTTTGATGATAACAAAAATATTTTTATAATGTAAATGTATTTCTTTCTCATACAAAAAGTAAATTTATTTTTAATTAAAAGTAAGTACAAAGAGTAAATTTATTTTAAATTAAAGGAGAATTATTTTTAGACATGTCTTATTGTTTTAATTATTTATGTCTCAAAAGTTTATATTTGAATTTTCAAATTTTGAATTAAATGAGAATTGTTTTCTCTTACTCATGCAAAAAGTAAATTTATTTTGAATTAAAGGAGAATTGTTTTTAGACATGTTTTCTTGTTTTAATCATTTATGTCTCAAAAGTTTATATTTGAATTTTTAAATCTTAAATTAAAGGAGAATTGTTTTCTCTTACTCATACAAAAAGTAAATTTATTTTGAACTAAAGGAGAATTGCTTTTAGATATGTTTTCTTGTTTTAATCATTTATGTCTCAAAAGCTTATATTTGAATTTTTAAATCTTAATTTCTCATGCAAAAAGTAAATTTATTTTAAATTAAATGTAAGACATGTTTTCTTATTGTTTGAGAAGGCCTAAACATTTTTTGAATTTCAAACTTCATATTAACTCTTTCTTTAATGGCTAGTGTGTTTGGAAGATGTATATATATAGGGTAAGTATAGAGACTCAAATTAGAACAAACTTGATAGAGCATTCAAACAAGAGTGAGAAAGTTCGAAATGCTGGAAGTGTGTTGGCTTGTGGAATTCTCAACCGTTGGTGACTTATTTGTAATTGTCTCTGGTTGTAGGTTCGTTATTTTTACTCACTTGTTATGTGAGGCGATTGTATTTGCTAGTAATGTGTTAGTGGTTCTTGCTTAGGCAAGGGATTGTATGTTGGTTTTAACTCCAATTTAAAGCTAGTGTTGATTCTCCCTAGTGGAACCTCAAGCTAAGTCTTGAGAGAGAGGATTAGGCTATTTAGGGCCGAACCTCTATAAATTCTCTTGTTCTGTGTGATTGTGTGATTTTATTGTTATTAATCCTATTGCAATCACCACATATTAAGATCACAAATTTAAGAGTTTTTAAAAGAGTTAAAATTATTAATTTTTGAAAAACCCAATTCACCCCTTCTTGGGTATTTTTCACCCCCTCTTGGGTATTTTTTTGGGCAACAAAAAATATTATTACAAAAGTTGGAGAAATACTCCCCCCTAGACTGATATAGCATCCAGGAAATTAAAGAAATGTGGTCAAAGGAAGTGTTACGCTCATTCAGATAATCCATTCACATTCGTTCATAATCAAGTAGGAATTCAAGAGGAATAAGCACAGAAAGCCATGCATTAAAAACCATCATTGTCATTCAAACATTTTGCACATTAAGGTTTCAAAATATGAGAACAACTTAGAAGACAAAACACCAAAACATAAAGTACTAGAGAAGAAATTACATTCAAGAGTTAGTAAAATGTGTGAATCAACATATAATCATTTAGAATTCCAGAAGAGGAGGCTGAGATGATGAAGGGAGACGAGACAGAAAGGTCTTCATCATCAGTTGAATCATATAGGCTTGCTGGGTTGCAGCTTCATCTTGTTTTGCACGTATCTCTCTAACTCCATGCCCAAGCACATCAATTTCGGTCTTAAGATAGGCAAGGCCATGGACAGTGATGTCATTCGGAGGATCTAATGATTCACCCATAGGAAAGTTGGATTGAAAAGGAGATGAATGAGGAGGCTCTTGAGGTTTAGAATAAGGAGATGAATGATTTGGATCATCCTCACCATCGGAAAAGGGATGTCATCCGGAGGTTTAGAAAAAAGGAGGAGGCTTTTTGACCAATTTATTGGATTTGTTTTTGGTATAACCAACTTGCTTCAAGGATAATTCATTTATGAATTTTGAAGAATCGAGTTTGACTTGACGAACATTTCCAAGATGTTCAACTTTTGAATCAATTATAGCACTTAGGAGTATGTCATAGGGTAGGCATCGATTTTTGGTAGAGAAAGCTCCTATCATCTCACTCATAATTATGGAACAAAGATTAATTTTTATTCTAGTCATGATATTAACATGATCCAACAATCTTCCTTGTTAACCTCAAAAAAATATCCACTTCTAGGAGATATGATATGAACAACTATGAGATGTAAGAGATAACCCATCATGGACAATTTTCTAGAAGAGCTGATAAAACAAGGAAGAGGTTCATCTTCAAAAACAGTTTTGGCAGCTAAGTCAAAATCAAAGTTGGAAGGTTCATACACTGCACCACCAAGAGGTATACCAAAAAGATTACTAATTAGATCATTATCAATGATGAAAGGAGTACCACAAACATTAGTTGTAAACTTGGTTAACAAGGGATAGTGATTGAAAACATTTGATGCATTGCAATAAAGAGCCCTAATTGCATCCCCATATACTCCCCTATGAAGATTTAGAAATGATATCCACTCGAATGACTCTAGATTAGACAAATAGGGAAAACCATGATCTTCAAGAAACTTGAGTGTGATAACACGACCTAAAAACACTTCCCTAGATGAAAAGGAGTTCGAAAATCATTTTAGATTGCAGGGAATATAAACTAACCTTTGAAGATGAGAAGGTTTGTTTGTTTCAACATTAGCCACGACAATGGGATGCTTTGTTCTTGCCATTGATGTGAAATCGATAGATTTAGGGCTAAGAACATGGAAAAGAAGGTGAGACCGAGAAGAGGAGCGAATAGGAATGGTCGAGCACAAGGGATAGGAAGAAATTTAAAAGAGGCAAAATCCTAACGGTCGCAGGGTTTTTAAAACCCTCGATTGAAACTATTGACAATTTTTGTTGAATTCACAAACTTTTATATCAGTCTTTCATACTGTAGACATTTTTAAAGAGTCTGTCAACAGCCTTAGAAGCTGTCGACAGTATTTATAAGACTGTCGACAAGTTTCGTCATAGGCTTTTCATAACTTAACAAATTATAAACACAACCATTTCACAAAATTTTCACACGAAATTTAAATTATATATTGCACACATTAAAAGTATACATCATCAAGGGACAATCATACCTACCTCACTTATAAAATATTCAAATTTTTGTTTAGCTAGATGTTTTGTAAATACATCGGTTATTTGATGATTAGTGTCAATGAACTCTAAACTTATGTCTTCTTTTGCACATGGTCCCTATTAAAGTGATGTTTAACTTCTATATGCTTAGTTCTAGCATGGAACACTGGGTTTTTGGTCAAGGCTATGGTACTTATGTTATCACATTTTATTGGAATGTTGTAAAGCTTTAAGCCATAATCTTCAAGTTGATGTTTCATCCATAACACTTGTGCACAATAACTTCCGGCCGCCACATATTCGTCTTCTGTGGAAGAGAGTGCAACTGTATTTTGTTTTCTACTCAACCATGAAACTAGAGAATAACCTAAGAATTGACATGATCCACTTGTGCTTTTCCTATCTATTTTACATCCATCATAGTCCGTATCGGTATATGTTACAAGTTTGAACTCTTTTGTTTTTGGGTAAAGTAACTCCAAATTTGATGATCCTTTTAGGTATTTAAAAATTATTTTTATTGCTTTTTGATGTGATTCTTTGGGATTAGATTGAAACCTAACACATAGGCAAACACTAAACATAATATCCAACCTACTTGTTGTCAAATATAAAGTGATCCAATCATGCTCATATATACCTTGTTATCTACAATTTTGCCTAACTCATCTTTATCTAGATATGATGAATTATTCATTGGAGTGGCTATAGGTTTACAATCCTGAATGTTAAACTTCTTAAGAAGATCTTTAATGTATTTTTGTTGAGAGATATAAATTCCCTCACATTCTTGTCTAATTTGTAGTCCTAGGAAATATTTTAGTTCTCCCATCATGCTCATTTCAAATTCCCCTTTCATTAGATTTGCAAATTAATCACATAAGTATTTGTTTGCAGATCCAAATATGATATCATCTACATAAATTTGAACTAAAAAGATGTCTTTGTCTTGAGTTCTAATGAACAAAGTTGTATCTATTTGACCTCTTTTAAAACCTTTTTTCTAATAAGAACTTGCCAAGCCTTTCATACCATGCCCTAGAGGCTTCTTTTAGACCATACAAAGCTTTGGTAAGTTTGAACACATGATCTTAATATTGAGGATTTTCAAAGCCGAGAGGTTGTTCCACATAAACTTCCTCATTGATATACCCATTCAAGAATACGCTCTTAACATCCATTTGGTATAGTTTGAAATTTTTAAAGCATGCAAGTGCCAACAATATCCTTATGACTTCTAATCTAGCAACAGGAGTATAGGTTTCATCATAATATATTCATTCTTCTTACTTATATCCTTGAGCCACCAACCTAGCTTTGTTCCTTACAACAATACCATTTTCATCCATTTTATTTCTAAACACCCATTGAGTTCCAAAGGTTGGATAATCCTTAGGTCTTGGAACCAATTGCCATACTCCACTTCTTTCAAATTGATTTAGTTCTTCTTGCATGGCAATGATCCAATTTTCATCACTTAACACTCCCTTAAAGGTTTTAGGCTTTATTTGATATAAGAAGGCAACATATTGACATTCATTCCAAAGAGATGACCTTATCCTAATGCCTTTAGATGGATCTCCTATTATTTCATTTTCTTGAACATATTTTCTTTCTCTAGGAAAAGATGGTTCTTTCTCTAGATAAGTTGTATTTTCTTCATTGGGAATATCTTCAATTTGGGAATATGGTTCACCTTGATCTAATGAAAGTTTTTCATAATTTTGCCCTAATTCATTTTCACAATCTTCCCTAGGTTTTGGATTTTCAAAATTTGCATCATCAACTATAAATTGAATTGATTCTTCAACTACAAGAGTTCTTTGTTGAATACTCTATAGGATTTACTTTGAGTTGAATATCCTAGGAAAATTCCTTCATCACTTTTTACATTAAATTTCCCTAAGGATTCTTTTCCATTGTTAAGAATATAACGCATACTTCCAAAAACATGAAAATATGCAATGTTTGGTTTTCTACCCTTGTACAACTCATAGGGAGTTTTCTTCAAAAAGGGTCTTATGGAGACTTTATTCATAACATAGCATGCGGTATTGATGGCTTTGGCCCAAAAATATTTAGGAAGATTTTTGTCGCATAGCATGGTTCTAGCTATTTCTTGTAAAGACCGATTTTTCCTTTCAACTACTCCGTTTTGTTGAGGTGTTCTAGCACCAGAAAAGTTATGTTCAATTTCATTTTCTTCACAAAAGATTTTGAAATGCTCATTTTCAAATTCTCCTCCATGATCACTTCTAATTTTTGAAATACAAAAACTTTTATCTTTTTGGAGTCTTTTACAAAATACTTCAAAGGATTTGAATGCAAGAAAGATTACCCAAGTGAATCTAGAGAAATCATCCACAATAACTAGAACATAATATTTTCCTCCTAGGCTTAGAGTCCTCATGGGACCAAATAGATCTAAGTGAAGTAGGGTTAATGGTCTAGAAGTTGATACATCATTTTTAGGTTTGAATGAAACACTAATTTGTTTCCCTTTCATGCATGCACCACAAATGTGGTCTTTTTCATATTTGATCTTAGGCAACCCTCTAACAAGATCATGTTTACTTAATTTGCTAATGATGTTCATACTTGCATGTCCTAGCCTATTATGTCATAACCATGTAGTTTGGGAAATAGAGGATACTAAACAGTTTTCTATATTTGATAGAGGAATGTCCAAGAATGTGAGATAAACATTTCCTACCCTCTTTCCTTTTATTTTAACTTCATTTGATTCCATACATATTACTTCACATGAATTATCATCAAAGCATACATTATGATTCATGTCACATAGTTGACTAATGCTAATCAAGTTATGTTTAAAACCATCTACTAAAAACACATTTTCTAACACTAGATTTGGAAAGCAAATTGAGCATATACCAAGAATTTTACCTTTGGAGTTGTCACCATAGACAACATTACCTTCTTGCTTGTAGATGATGTTGTTAAGAAGCTTCTTGTCCCTGGTCATGTGCTTTAAGCACCCACTATCAAGGAACCACTTGCTCCTTGAATCACTTACAAAAAGAGCAACCTGCCACAAAAACATTCAAGTTGCTCCCTTTGGTACCCAAACCTTCTTGGGTCCATTAATGTTAGCATATAGCTCATTCTTTGGCACCCAAATTTGTTTAAACTTAAGTGGATTGTTTCTAATAAAGCACTTGTTAATTGAATGACCATCTTTACCACAATAATGACAAGTGATCCTTTTCCTTGATGTATTAGGTTTTTGAAATGATTTTCTAAACACAATCCTTTGATTTGATGCTTTGACAAACACTATTTTGTTTTGATTCACTTGAACCAGATCAAAGCCAATTCCTTGTTTGTCTCCAAAATTACTTTGTGCTCCTAAGATCATTTCTAGTTTCTTTTTGCCTTCTACCAATTTTTCTAAGGATTTTTTCATATCCTTATTATCCTTGGTGAGATTCTCTTTTTCGTCATTCAAAACCTTAATCTCATTATCCCAAGATTCTTTTTCATCTTTCAACAATGTCATTTTCTCTTCTAATTTTTTAATCTTCTTCTTTAAAGCATTTTTTTTTCAAATTCACTTGTTCAAATTCATTCATTAATTCATTGAATGCATCATGTAATTCTTCAAATGTAAAATTTGAAATTGAATTAGTAGATGGAGTCGAATAGGATACCTCTTCTTCAATGATGGCCATGAGACATATGTTTGCCACTTCATCTCTTTTGGATTCTTCACTCGATGATAGATCATCTTCACTCCATGCCATTAGAGTTTTCTTCTTCTTCTTTTCTTTCTTCTCCTTTCTTTTAAGCAAAAGGACACTCAGTCCTTATGTGACCTAATTTTTTACACTCAAAATATTGAATTTCATTAGGAGAATTTGTTTCTTTTTTATCTTCATCCTTTTTAACATTCCTTCTTTGGTTAAATCTACCTTTCTTCATAAATTTGATAAATCTTCTAGCTGGCATAGCAAAGCCATCCTCATCAATATCTTGTGATTCTTTGTCTTCATGATCAACCTTAAAAGCAACATTCTTGTTTTTCTTTGATCCATCTGCATCATTTCTTTTCATCAAAATTTCATGAGTCATTAGAGAACTTAATAAATTATCAAAAGCAAGGTTGTCTAGATCTTTAGCTTCAATTATGACAGTGACTTTTGGATCCCATGACCTAGGTAAACTTCTCAAAATCTTTCTTACCTTTTCTCCATTAGTGTATGTTTTTCCTAAAGATTCTAATGCGAAAACAATGTCATTAAACCTAATATACATATCCTTAATAGATTCATTTTCTTTCATGGAAAATAACTCATAATCATGAACAAGTAAATTAATTTTGGCTTCCTTTACCTGATTTGTACCTTCATTTGTTACCTTAAGCTTATCCCATATCTCTTTGGTTGTTTTACAGGTTGAAATACAGTTGAATTCCTCCGAGCAAAGAGCACATATCAATGTGTTCATTGCTTTGTTGTTTATCTCCATATTCCTTCTTTCATCATTTGTCCAAAACTCAATTTTCTCCATATCAGACAGCTTAATTTCCTTTTGAATGGCCTGCATTATGCTGGAATCCTGTATAAGATAAATTTGCATTCTAGTCTTCCAATAGTTATAGTTAGTGCCATTGAAATAAGGTAGACAGGTGGTGCTTTAACCCTCAGTTTGTGATGTGCTAGCAAAGTGTGCCATATGTGTAGAACTTTTTCCCTAGGCAATTAAACCTACGACAAACAATGGAAACCTCCTCTAATACTAATTGATAGAAACAATGTGCTAAGGTACACTTCCAAGAGGGGGGTGAATTTGTACACTTAATAATTTGAGAGAAAATCAAATTTATTTTTATGAAAGATAAGATTTAGCACAAGTGAGAATTTTTAAGGAAATACTTGAAACAATAAATGAAGCAAATAGTGCAAGCAAGAAAAGAACACAATGATTTATAGTGGTTCGACTTAATTCAAGCCTAGTTCACTACTTTAACTCCTCACTAAGGATTTTTTAACCAATCCACTAATTAAAAAAAAAAATAATCCCTTATCCACAAGATAGGCTTTCTAGCAAGAATGCTAGATATTACAACCTCCTATAATACTTGTAGGCCCTCTAGCACTTGCTAGGTAATTAAAAAAAAAATTACTTTAGTAAAAAGAAATAATCTGAGAATTAAACTTCTCAATTATGTCTCTCAATTGATACAAGGCATAGAAAATAAATAACAACAATGAATGCAACAATAGCCTTGAGAAAAAACTGTGACAATTTAAAGTATGAGAAACAAAATATGAGCACTTGTAAGTTGGAGCACTTGGACACTTGTAATGAATGTTCTCTAACCCATCAATGCTACACCAACCAAGTATTTATAGTCGAGGGCGAGAAATGACAAAAATTGAGTTGTTAAGGATGGTTGAGCTCCATTAAATGCACTAAAAAACTAACAGTTAGAATTTTTCCTGAAAGAAACTGTCGACAATTTATCTAAAACTATCAATAGTTTGATTTGAAACATTGAACCAAACTCTATATATTGTTGACAAATTTTATACAGAGATTGTTAACAGATAGATCCAAAGAGCATGCTTTTGAACTGTTGATAGTTTCATGAATACTGTCGACAGATTGGCCCTTTAAAAATTGATATTGTCAATAGTTCTTAGACAAATGTCGACAGTTTTGAAATATGATTTTCAAAAAGGATTTTTTTTTTAACTTAATTTCAAAAACAAGTTTCATGGATTGAACACGATTTCTAAACTTGTATTATGATCAATCTTTGATTGTTTGGAAGAATAAGAACATGTTGACATGAAAAAAAAAAAAAAAATTGATTTTAGCTTGATTACAATATGTTTGAAAATTATACTTTGATTTTTTAGAATTGTCATTATCAAAACCAAAACACCGAAACCATTATTAGACTATGAAATCATACCCTTTTTCAGTCCGATCTTTAGTCCTAAGTTTTTGTCAATCTCTATTTGGGTCTAGTTTGGTCTAGGGTTGGTCCGAACTGATTGAATACACTTACTGTAAAGTAGAAAAAAATAAAAGAACCACAAGAGATGGATGGGGTAAAAGAGGGGAGAAAAGAGGCGATAAAGAATATAAAGGGTGAAAAGAAAGTGTGAAGAATAATAAAAATGAGAGGAAAAAAAAGTCTCTAAGAAGCATAATCAATGGGGATGGCATCAAAGGGATAATGTACAAATAGAAAAGGGAAAAGGGAATGATCAATAGCAATCGAATTCAAAAATGGCCATCAATGATCAATGATAGGGAAATACATTATACCTTTGAGAGGGTTTCTAGAGAGAGAAAGAGTAGACACCTATAGCAAAAGCAAGTTAATTAATCCAAATTTTTGTAGCAATCACATATAAGTATACATTGAATACATCAATTTACTCGAGGAAGATGATTCTACCATAGTACATATATTTTTGCATGGGGGTAATTAATATTAATTAATTTTGGGGTGCATATGTAAAATTTTTCTTAAAATATATTGATAAAGCAGTCGTTTATCAATTTTGAAATGGTGATGATTAGGAATTATGGGCCGTACGTGGATAGGATCCACTTGCCCCAGCAAAAAAAGGGTCCCTATTGTTCGAAATGGTGAGTTTCAAGTATTCATTTGTGCCAGAGCTAATTCTAAGAAGGGGAGAGACAGTCAGATTCTTTGTTAGTGAACGGACGATGTGGTGCAAGAGGTTCCGACATAGCTCAAAGTGAAACTTGGACTAGGGTTTAATGCAAAAGGAACGAAAGAATGACATTATAAGTGAAGAAAAAATATTTGGATTGGCAATGCATTGAAATAAGGTATTTTATGTATTTTAGGTACATAATAAAGCGGTTGTTTATTATTTACCTAGTAGTAGTTGACCATTGTATTAATCATCTAACGGTTATTTATGTGGAGATAACTATATATCTCAAAGTTTAACGCCTAACAGAATCAATAAAACTAATTTTGGAAACTATTAATTGAAGAGCGAAATCATTAACATGATTTCTCTATGTATACTTAAAGGAATTTAGACAAGCATATATATATAAGCGTGTGATTCACCAAGACAAGAGCTTTTGTTGGTAAGTGAGCATAACGAACTACATAGGGTTTGTTAAGGATTGAAATGGGAATTTGAGGTTGCATTTCAATCCAATAATATATATTTTCCCTAACTAGATTACATTCTTTTCATCAAAATTACTAGACCTACAAAAAAGATTACTATAATGAGTTGATCGTGCACAACTACATTGATGGTGGAGCTTGATGTTATTGTTGACCTCATTGAACCAGCTACCATGTACCTTCTTATCCATCCCACTCCCCATCTATGTAGTCATAAGGAGGCAAAAGCTATTTAACATACTGATCCTTGTCAATGAAAGATATTCCGATTGCTATTATGCCATTATGTTGGGCTTCATTTTGCTTGTTATTAATGCTATGGTGTAGGGTTTATTGTTAATTTTTTATGGTTTTCGTTTGGATCCTTTAGTTTGGAGTCCTAAGAATCTATAATTTGTTAAGCCGTTGGCTAGACTACTTTGTCTCAATGTTCTTACTTAGTAAAAAGAAAATGAAGAAAAAGAAACATATTACTATAGTATGACTATCAAAATAGTGAAATTTCATGAGTAATATTGATTTACCCATTTTTTTCTAAAATACATGGAATACACCTGGCAACCCACCAGAAAAGTGGGCACCCACCCTGAGACTAGCCCAGACCTAGAAAATCTAAATGTTACTACACTCAGTGTCGGCCCTGGACATAGGCTGTCTAGGCAATAGCCTATGCCCCCCCCCCCCCCCCCCCCCCCCCCCCCCCCATTCCCCTTTCAGATCCAACAGAACAACTAGGGCCTTCTTGCATTCAAAGGCTAAATTTAAATTTAATAAATAGATAAAATTAGCAAGCAGCAGAAGATTGCTTTCGCTGGAGGAAGTGGCATTTAATGCATATATGGCAGTGGTAGTGGGCTGCGCATAGGGCAGTGAGCTAAAGAATTTGAAATTGAAATTTAAGTGGGAGTGGGCTGCTTATCAACTTATGTACATATATATAATATTTTATAATAATATTTATCATAAAAGCCAAAAGCCCACTTTTCCTCCACTCCAGGCTCAAGTGCTCTGCTCTCGTTATCTATCTATGTGCATCCCTCGCATCTTCTTCTTGTTCTGTGATTTCTGTTTGTTTGTGTGGTCCCTCTTGAATCTCGGCACTTTTCTTCTTCTTCTTCTTCTTCTTCTTCTTCTATCAATAGCACACAGAAATAGGCAGCAACTAGCAAGCACCTACGGTTGATTTGCTTTGCAGAAGGAGAAAAAACAATCTTATCTAATATATATTGATGCACTGAATATTTACATATTTCTTGAACTCTCTTCTCTTGTGTTTTTCTATTAATTTGTTTTACAGATTTCAATTCGAATATCAAATCTAACCAGGTTCTATTGTTCTTCATTTATTCATTTTTGTATTTAAATCGTTGAATTGCATTTGAATTTGATATTATATTGATTTTCACATTTAAATTGATTTATTATGTCTACTAAAAAAATATTTTTTTGGAAATGAAAAGAGAAACAAATAAAAAAAAAACTCAGGAATTTATTCTATCTCAAGCAAGAGCGTTGGATAAGTTTGTCAGTAGAAACATTAGTAATACAATAGTGAATGAAAAGTGTGATAATTTGATAGATAAAAAGGTTCGAAATGACATGCAAGAACAACATGAATTAGGAGATGCTGAAAATAGAAATGGGCAAGAATATAAAAAATTTTATACAGAATGCTCAACTTTCCCTTTGGACGTATCTGATCAAAAAAATAGGAAAAATATTGATCAAAATTTTATAGATTTGTTGGTAGAAAAATGTCCTATAAGAGGTAATGTGGTTGATTTTCCTAAAGATTCAGAAAATAAACATTTCTCTTCTACATATTACACTCGTCTTTTATCAAATGGTAAGAAGAGTGATAGAAAATGGTTGATCTACTATGTTTCATTGGATAAAGTATTTTGTTTTTGTTGCAAATTATTTAAACAAGAACGAAACAACATTCAATTAACTAATGAAGGGACAAGTGATTGGAAAAATCTTAATTCTAAATTGAAAAACCATGAAACAAGTAGTGGACATATGGATAACATGAGAAAATAGATTGAATTGGAAATGCGATTACAAAAGAAGTTAACAATTGATAAAGCTATGCAATACCAAATCAACAAAAATATAAAACACTGGAGAGAAGTTTTTGCGAGAATAGTTTCAATTGTTAGCTTTCTTAGTAAGAATAATTTGGCATTTTGTGGAAGTAGTGAAAAATTATATCAAGAAGATAATGGAAATTTTCTAGATTTGATTGAAATGATCGCTAAGTTTGATCCAATTATGAAAGAACGCGTTCGACGTATTCAAGAAAAGGAAATTCATTATCATTATCTAAGTCACAAAATTCAAAATGAATTCATACTTATGTTAACAGGTGAGATCAAAAGTGCAATCATTAAAATAGTTAAATAAGCAAAATATTTTTCAGTGATACTTGACTGTACACCCGATATAAGTCATGAAGAACAGATATCTCTAATCATACGATGTGTTAATGTCTCAACAAGTCTAGTTAAGGTAAAAGAGTTTTTTTTAGGATTCCTTAAGGTAGACAATACTTCGGGGCAAAGACTGTTTGAGGAATTGATAAATGCTCTACAAACACTTGAAGTTGATATTGGTGACTTAAGAGGTCAAGGTTATGATAATGGTTCTAATATGAAAGGAATGCATAAAGGTGTGCAGAAAAGAGTATTAGAAGTAAATCCAAGGGCTTTTTACACTTCGTGTAGTTGTCATAATCTTAATCTTGCATTATGTGATATGGAAAATTCTTGCATAAAGGCTAAATCTTTTTTTGGAATTGTGCAATGCTTATATATATTATTTTCATCTTCTACAAAGCGATGGAAAGTTTTGCAAGATAATGTGGAAGGCCTGACACTTAACCCACTATCACAAACTCATTGGGAAAGTCGAGTTAAAAATATTAAAGCAATAAGATTCCAAGCTCCACAAATAAAAGTTGTTTTAATTCACTTAATGGAAACATGTGATGACCCTAAGGCATTTCGAGATGCTAAAAGTCTATTACATGACATTATGGATTTTGAGTTCTTGTTTGGCATGGTTATTTGGTATAATATATTGTTTATTATTAATAAAGTAATGATATGGTCATTGATGTTGATATAAGTCACTTGAAAGCACTCATTTCTTTTTTTTTAAACCTATAAAGAAACTAGATTTGAATCTGACATGATTATTGCTAAAGAAATTGCTACTCAAATGGAAATTGAACCTACTTTTCAAGAAAAACATATTATTCGTAGAAATAAGCAATTTGATGAAAATGTCAATGATGAGATAACACATTCAGCTGAAGAATCTTTTAGAGTTGATTATTTCTTATATGTAGTTTATCAAGCTCTTTCTTCACTTAAGTATAGGTTTGAACAACTTTAGGAATATGAAAATGTTTTTAGATTTTTATTTGATTTGAAAAAATTATATTCTACAGATGATGATTGTTTGAAGAGATCATGTGATGAATTAGAAGAATTTTTTAGGTACAAGACGGATTCAGATATTAATGGACAAGAGTTATTCTCTGAGTTAAAAATTGTGAAATGTTTGTCAAAAGAGACCAAGAAGGCAATTGAAGTGTTAGACTACATGAAGACGATGGATTATTGTTTTCCAAATGTGTGGATCGCGTATAGAATACTTCTAACCATACTAGTCATAGTTGCCTCTGCAGAACGAAGTTTCTCAAAGTTGAAGTTGATAAAATATTACCTTCGGTCAACAATGTCACAAGAAAGGTTGAATGGATTGACAATAGTGTCTATTGAAAAACATATGTTAAAACAAATTGATTATAATAATTTAATTGTTGATTTTTCATCTAAACATGCTAAAAGAGTAAATTTAAAGTAAAATATTATGAATTTTAAACTATTATTGTGGTAATTTTGAATGTTTTTATATAGTAAAAAAAATTATCATATTCGTTACATGTAATTTTATTTTTAAATATAAATGGCCCTATACAAAATTTCGTTTAGGGCCTCTAACATCTCAGGTCGACCTTGACTACACTACCTGACATCTTAAAAGGTAAGCAAACTACTAATAACACAAACAACCAAAATAAAAACACCAAGGGACAGCCTGAGAGTTACCAGAGAGGCAGCTTGAAGTTCGAGGCACACTGCAAAACCATACCCTTTAGGGGGGGACATGCATTAAGCTATACTCAAACTAAGACCAATGTTGTATAGCTAAGACAAGCAACACCAACTTTGACTATATCATTATATTATTTCCTACAACTCATAGAGTTTCGAATAAGGATATATGAAAGTAGGGTCATTTCATAGGGGACTGGAAAAAATTAATCTGAGAGTGACAATGCAATTATACTCAAACATGTTACTATAGTTTTATAGAACTTAATTAAAAATATCATACTCGGAGCTTTTCAATGTGAGTTATGGCCTAATCTTGTTTTGGTGCATTTGTTTCTCAAATTGGTTTGGCTAAACAGAAGTCTTTATATTTCTTTTTTCTCTTAATTAGGAGGACTATTTGCCAAACCATTTGGTTGCTAGGTATATTTATATCTGTTTTGCTATATTTGTTTCTAATTGTTGTATATTTTTATCTTGTGGCTATTTGTTCGCTTAGCCGCGTCAATTTTGCTCCTCAAAGTTGTCACCTGAGGTACCATTTCAATGCCTGCCCCTTGTGGGCAACTTTCTTATATTCAGGTCTTGGTGTCCGATTCCAAAAAAAAAAGAACCATATACAAGGACCACATATATGGGAAGGATTTTTCTTTTGAAAAACAAATCCAAGTCCAAATATTGTTAACTTTCTTGGAGTGGTCCCAAGAAAAGAAAGCAAGAAAGTTATTGAAATGGCAATATATTAAGAATATTACTAAATTTGTCGAATAATTGCAGTGTCTCTAATTAAATGTGTAAATTGGGTACGACTACAATTATGGTAAGAAGTCACTTTAAAACAAATTTAGGTGAATGAACAATCATTTAATTAGATTGCCTACGAAATTCAATTTTCTTTCCTTTTTCCTTTTTTGCTCTTTACTATTCTAGATGTTTCTCTTTCTTTTTCTTTTTCTTTTTTGTTCCATATTTTTTCTACAAATTTTGATTTTTCATCAATTGTGCAAAAGATTCATCCAATCTCAAGCCATTCAACAATCAACTTTAATTTGTTCCTCTTGACTGATATGATTATAACACAAAAAATGGGAATATATGTAGAATATTATAGGAGTAAAAGAAACATATAACAAAACGGCTAGTTTCTTAAAATACGAATATTATAGAAGCATGAAAGCAGATACCATATATATTAATTATCTCACTGAAAACCTAAATTTTATCTGCATTAAATTCCTAACCTCTTTTGAAGTCCAAACATTGAACCTAGAGCCAAGTCCAGACTGTAACCCATAAAAGAAAGATTAATCACTAACCCTTTCTTCGAACGGTCATAACCCTTCCAAGATTTAATTTCCTATAAATAGGTAGCAATGATCTCCATATACTCTCCTCATCTCTAATAGTCGCAAAAACTCACATTTCCTTTGCTTGTCTCCTCCTCTAAATACCTTGAAATTCATGGATTCCAAGAAGGCTAATCTCATGGCCAACCACATCGCCGAAAGGCAGCTTTTCACCAAGATGATCAATATGGAAATCGAGATCGACTTGGCCATGAGGATTGTTGCCTATTGGATGTCCCTGGAATCTCTAGGTTGTGATAAGGGTTTTGTCCAAACCCTTGCTTCTCATGAGGATGACAACGTCTTGTCTCTAGTGCTTTGTGAGGCCCGATCAGCCTTGGAAAGCCTTGCAAATGGCGGTTCTGAAAACTCCATTTCATCAATCTCCCCCCTAACCTTCGAACTTGCAAACCCTAGTCCCTCTCTGTATGAAAAGATCCAGGATAAAGAGACCCTCAAACTAGAAGTCTCTGATCTTTGCAACACAGTGTGCAGCGTGATCTTCAATGATATATTGGATCAGAGAGGGCTATGTAGGGGAGACATTGAAAAAGAAGCAAACAGTGGCGTTGTTGATCCCAGCATCACCCTTAAAGGCGAAGACAAGTCGAAAACTGGCTGCCAAGTGTCCACCCTCAACCCTAAAGCCAAGGAATGGTATCCTTGGGATAACTCAAGCAGCCGCTACCTCTACATCACCTTCTCCTGCGGGCTTCCTCTTATGCAAAATGAAGTCTACTGGTTTTTTACACTGTCAGTATCTCTACACGCACTCACACACACATATATACATATATACGTATAATTAACTTGGATTATATGAAACTTTCATGTTCTTCTAGTTAGTTCAGTTACAATTTTGAAATGGTGATGATTAGGCATTATGGGCCGTACGTGGAGAGGATCCACTTGCACCAGCCAAGAAATGGTCGCCCGTTGTTCGGAATGGTGAGTTTCAAGTATTCATTTGTGCCAGAGTTGGTTCTGAGGGGGAGAGAGACGACCAGGTTCTTTGTCGGTGAACGAACGATGTGGTGCAAAAGGTTCCGGCGTAGCTCAGAGTGAAACTTGGACTAGGGTTTAATGCAAAAGGGACCAAAGAGAGAAGGGCATCATAAGTGAAGAAAAAAGTATTTGGACTGGCAATGCATTCAAATTAGGTATTTTATGTATTTTAATTTGAGTCTTTTTTCCTAAAATTAATTTGGGTTTTTAAATTATCAATGGTAATTGATTGTGTTGCCTTTTCTATTTGACGTAGGGGATTAAGGTTTTATTTTTTCTTTCTTTTTCTCTTCAGTGCATATGTACGTGTATATATATATATATTATATGTAATAATATAAAATAACATGGAAATTAAAAAAAAAATGACCAAATGAAATGGATATATACATGCTCCCAAGGCAATGCACAAATCAAGTTGAAACTAGAATCAAAAGTTTCAATTTTAAGTTTTGTTGCTTGAAATGCTTTTTAAGTAAAGTTTGAAAATAAAGAAGCTAATGATGTTGTGGTTGATAGCTAATTGAGGATTTTATAAATCTATATATGTATGTATATGTATATATCGTATGAAACATGAGCAATAAGCTCTCAAATTGGCTTGCCCATAGACCTAGCTAGTAGGAGTGTTCAAAAAAGTCGCTAGACTGCGGTTTTCAGTCGAACCGAACCGGACAGGATCGAGACAATCGATTTTTTTGAAGTGGCGGTCCGATTTGGTTTGGAAAACTATCAAACCGTGCGGTTCGTGATTTGGCAGACCGACGGTTCGGCTCGCATATATAATATATAATTTTAAAAATATATAAATTTATATATTATAAATATAAAAAGGGACAGGGGATCTCTTCAGCTTTTCCTCTCCTCTTTCTCTCCCATTTCTCCCAACTAAACCCTAACCCTAAGCCATTTGCACCCACCTACGCTCTTTGTACCCTCTTTCTCTCCCCTTTCCCTCAGACGATCGCCGATTGGTGCCAACCCCTATTTCTCATTTCTCTCTCTCTCTATCCCACAGCCTCTCTTCAATCGCTCCCACTCCCTCCCATCGTCGTGAGCTCCATCGCCCTCCATAGCCGATATCTCCACTGCCCCCCACCGTCTCCATCCACAACGTTGTAGCCGATGGTCACTGACTCGTCGCATCTCGCTCTCTACTGGTGGTCTGGTCGTCGTGACCCTCCCTCTGCCTCTTTGTCACACTCGATTTTGGTTAATTGGACGTCGACCTCTCTCTTGCTCGCTCTCAAACCCTCCACTCTTGATCCCTTCTATGGCCGTTGACTTCAAACAGCTCGGTGGCCGGCGGTCACTATTGCGCAGGCTATCCAGCGCCCCTACCTCTCTCTCACTCTCACTCACTACCACTGTAAGTTCTTTCTTTTGCTGCTCTATTAGGTTTTGAGTTTCAGGCTTATAGGACTTTTCTATGGGTTTGGTTGCTAGCATATTAGGGTTTCCTATAATTAGGGTTTCCTATATCTCAAATTGCAGAAACAGATCGCTCAATCTATTAAGAGGTGCAAACCGCATGTGCGGTTTGGTGCATTTTTTTGGCCAAACCTCTGTTTTTGATCAATATTGCATCAGACTGCAGAAACCGCACAAGACTGCACTGGAAACTGCGGTGTAGTCTGGTGCGATTTTCGAGGACCAAACCAAACAGTGCAGTTTGGTTTAATGCCAAACCGCATGTGCTGTTTGGCGTGTTGAAAATAGTCTAAACTGCCCAAACCGCACTGTGAACACCCCTACTAGCTAGCCTCAAGGTGGTTGCAAAAATTGGGTTTGGTTCATTGTAGATACAAACTCTAGTGATAATTGTTGGGGCAAAAATGCTGCAAATCAAATTTAGTGCACAAAACCAAAACCAATAGAATGGACTGAAAATAACAAGAAAATGAACACAAAGTAAAACTCCCTATTTCGGCAACAATGGCAGTCATGAAGACTGCTCCAAGGCTCAGATCTGGGCTCATCCAATCACCACTTAGGCAACAATCAAGAATAGGGACACCAAGCCACAAAGGAGCCCAAACCCCCCCTCCAAGAACTGAAACCCTCAAACCCCCAAGCCTCTCGGTCAATCAACACCTCTCACCCTTCACATAAGCTTTCACACACAGTAAGATCCACTAAGGAACGTAGAGCAATTACGAAGATATGGGTTCAACAAAGGGCCGAAGAACTTACCTAAGAGAAGACAGCAACTCAAACTAAAGAGGCGTCGCAAACGCAATTGACAGACAACCACCATGCACAAGGAAAGTGTGGCACCCAGTAAGGAAAGAAGCATCAGACCAAAAAGGAAACAAAACCATGAAAGATCGGCCATGCAAAGAAAGAGCAATTAGCCACAGCAAGGGCCCCCAAAGGGAAAAGAATCGCCACCGCACACATAGGGCACAAAGGGGAAAGAATCTCTTTTATATTAAGGGCCTATGGCATAAGAGAAATGGGCTAAGGGCTTCATGGGCTTAGACTTCCCCCGTCTCTTGAGCAAATGGGCCAAGGCTCATTTCTCCTCCAAATAGAGGGTTAAAGGCTTATGGCCCAACTTCAATTTGAGCTGCCAATAAGGGTGTTGAACCGTCGCTTCAATCCCAGGTCGAAGCCTATGAAGCTAATTAACCCAAACCATCGTCATCGCCTTAGGCCTCATTAGGAAACACAAACCCAACAATAATAATTTAACTTTCCCAAATAAAAAGTGAAGAAACAAGTAATGGCTATATATCTATACACACGCATATATCTGTTAAAAGCTAAAAAACTTATGAAAAAATACAGATGTTGAGGAAAAAACTCTCATCTTATTTGAGGAACAACTTTGGCTATTATGTAGCCTACATAACAAACTGAATAAGAAATAAGTAGTCTACGTCTAACAAATCCTAATAACATGGTAAGACTAAAAACAAACAAATAATCTCTTCTTTAGGAATAGGAATTTATTTGACTTAGTAACAAACTATCAAAACCAGCCTAACAATTTCCTCCCTCAAACTGAATGCCATAAGCATCAGTTTATATCAGTTTCAGAACAAACTCCCAATGATGCTTGCAGCTTTAAGAAAACATCCAACTTGAGTGGCTTAGTTATTACATCAACTAATTGTTCTCATTTGCCACAATAAACAACTTGAAGGAAATGAAAACTTACAACTATATGCTTACTACAATCATGCATTATTAGGTTCTTTGAAAGCTTGATTGCAGAGCTACTATCACAACGAATAATAGTTGACCTGCCTTGATTCGACCCAATTTTTTCAATACCTTTTTCAACCATATTGCCTGGCATGCACACGAAGCTGCAACGATAAATTATGCCTCAGTGGTAGATAGACTTACTACTGGTTGTTTTTTGGATAACCAAGATAATGCTCCTGAACTCAATAAAAATACATAACTTAAAGTGTTTTTTCTGTCTTCCAAATCTCTAGCATAATCACTGTCGGCGTAATCAACAAGTTCATCATTTCCTCCCTTCTTACAAAAAATTCCAAACCCAAGAGTTCCCTTCAAATATCTCAGCACCCTTTTTACCACTTGTAAATGAAGCTCAGTAGAATTCTCCATATACCTGCTAATAAGACTCACTACAAACATCATGTACAGTTGAGTATAGCTGTGAGATACATGAGACTACCTACAATCTGTTTAAAATGAGTTTTGTCCACTTTAACTCCACATTCCTCTTTCACGAGCTTACAACCAGGGACAATAGGACTATGAACAAAGTTACTTCTATCCATTCCAAACCTTTGTAGCACCTCTAACACTTGTTTTTTATGACTGATAAAAACACCATTTGGTTTTTGCAAGACTTTTAAACCAAGGAAATACCTCATCTTACCAAAATACGTCGTGTTGAACTCATGCTTCATGGAATTTTTAAACTCTATGAACATCAGTTCATCATTTCTAGTAAAGATGAGATCATCAAGATACAGACTTATAATTAATATTTTGCCTTCATTTCATGTCTTAATGAACAGAGTATGCTCGTGGTCACATTTCTCAAAACCTTCCTTCATAAAATAGGCTTTTATACAGCTGTACCAAGCACGTGGTGCTTGCTTAAGCCCATAAAGTGCCTTCTTTAATTCATAAACCTTGTGTTCATGTCCTTTTTTCACATAACCACAAGGCTACTTCACAGAAACCTCTTCATTCAACTCATCGTGTAAAAATGCAAACTTTACATCTAGTTGGTAGATAATCCATCCTTTTTGGGCTGCAAGTGCTACCACCAAACGAATTGTTTCCATACACGCCACAGGTGCAAATACTTCTATATAATCTACCCCATGTTACTGAGAATATCCCTTCACTACAAGCCTAGCCTTGTATTTGTTTTCTTCTCCATTCTCATTAAACTTAGTTTTATAAACCTACTTCATTCCAACTTTCTTTCCTCCCTTAGGTAACTCTGTCAATTCCCACGTGCCATTCTTTTTTATTGCTTCCATTTCCACATCCATGGTTGTCCTCTATTTCTGTATTTCTCACTCTTTATAGCATCTTCAAAGCAAATAGGATCAGCAACTACAAACATAGCCAACTGAGCTTCATTTTCTTCTTCCGAAAGAACTTCTCCTATTTCATAGTCTCTCATCCAAATTGGTGGTCTCCTACTCCTTCCTTCATTCGAGTTAGGTGAGCTTTCTTCAGTCAAAGAATTATAGAAAAAAATTATCATCTTCTCCTTCTATATTAGCATCAAAATTAGATTCACTCATCTCTTCATTATCATCAAACATAACAGCTTCCTCCTTACGATCACACCATTCCAAATCGCACACAATTGCTTCTTCATACTTCTTATCCCAATCCCAGCTCTTGTCTTCTTCAAACACAGCATCCCTACTTATTATGACTCTTTGTGAAGTTGGATCATAAAGTTGGTAAGCCTTTGACTCCTCACTAATTCCCAATAGAACACAACTCAAGCTTTTATCGTCTAGTTTAGTTCTTTTACTATCAAGCACATGAACATGAGAGATACATCCAAAAACTCTAAAATACTCAACCGAAGGCTTGACTCCACTCTAAGCTTTTTCTAGAGTCTTATTTCTTACAACCAGTGTTGGGCTTCGATTCAAGACATGCATCGTCCAATTAAATGCTTCAAGCCAGAAGGTTTTGGGAATTTTCTTTTCTAAAAGCATACTTCGTACCATATTCATAATGGTTATGTTTTTTCAATCTGTGACTCCATTTTGTTGTGGTGTGTATGCAACTGTCAATCGTCCTCGTATACCATTTACATTACAAAAATTGTTGAACTCTTATGATGTAAACTCTCTTCCTCGATCAGCACGTAAGCCTCTAATATATGTGTTTGTCTCCTTTTCAACATGAATCTCAAACCTTTAGAAAACATCAAAGGCTTCTGATTTTTCTACTAAGAAGTAACCCATGTTTTTCTACTAAAGTCATCAATAAAGGTAAGCAAATACCTTTTTTTCACTGCTAGAGATAGGCTTGATCGATCCACAAATATCAGCATATACTAACTGAAGAATTTGTGAAGCTCTCCAGGTGCTCTTCTATGGAAATGAATCCCTTTTTTGCTTTACTACCAAACATTCCTTGCATAGCCTTGAAGGAGACTTAAGTTATGGTATAAGTTATGGTAAACCATTCTTCATCTTCTTTTATTGAAGAGTCTTTAAGCTCGTAAAGCTCAAGTGCCCATATCTACAATGCCAAAGCTACACTTTATCCTTAGTAATTGTGTTGAAACAAGCAGATGCTAAAGGCTGAGATATAGCATGCAACATGAACATTCAATTTGCCGACATCTTCATATCTATGATCAAGCCTCTTTCAAGATAAAACACCTTGCACTTTCTATGTTCAAATAAAATGGTAAGCCCTTTTTTTCTTGCAAATGCCCAATGCTCAATAAGTTGTTCTTCAACTCTGACACATAAAACACTTGTAATACCCGGGAATAGTTTGAGGTTATAAATAATATTTGATGAAGGACATAAATGGAATTTGCAAAAAAATGAGACTATAGGCTACACTAACGCAGCTTTGGACGACCAAATTAGTCAGAGGGAGTACCCTGGACCCTAGATTTTTAAGAAAAATAGTTTGGTAATGACGAGTAATACGAGTTATGATTTTAGGTATCAAAAGAAGTTAGATCGGGAATAGTTTCTGGTACAGCTATTTACCAGGTTGAGAAAATCGAATGATCGTAAGGGATGTAATACTCGAGATTTTTATATTCAAATACTTGAGGAAATATGATGTTTTAAGGGATTTTGGATGTTTGGAGACAAAAGTTCAATTTTTGAGCCAGGGGCAAAATCATAATTTTTGAGGTTCGGGTAAAAGTGTAATTTACCTAAAAATTAGGGGCATTAGCGTAATTAGTCCATTTTTCAGGGACTAAAATGCAATTAAAAATTATTCTATGGACCATGTTGAAAAGGGTCTAAGTGTAATTATCCAAAAGTTCGGGCCAAAGTGTAATTATTGAAACTTTTTTACTAGGGGCATTTGGAAGATTCAGGAAAAGCCTTATAAATGACTTTAGAGATAAGGATGAAGTCTCATGATGATGTTAGAGATAAGATGAAGCCTTACGATGAAATTTGAGATAATATGAAGCCGCATGATGACATTAGAGATAAGATGAAGGCTCATGATAACTTTAAGGATAAGATTTGGATAAGATTTGATAAAATAAGATTTGGATAAGATTTGATTTGATATAGATTTGATTTGGATAAAGATTTGATTCGGATATCAATGATTATATAATATCTTGGAAGATTTAGAATGATTGCAGAATATCTTAGAATATCTTGGTAATGATTATAGAATATTTTGGAAGATTTACAATGATTGCAGAAGATCTTTAGAAGATTTTGAATGATTGTGAAAGATTTTAAAAGATTTAGAATGATTGCAGAATATCTTAGAAGATTTGGTAATGATTATATAATATCCTGGAAGACTTACAATGATTGCAGAAAATCTTAGAAAGATTTGGAATGATTGGAAAAGATTTTGAAAAATTTGAAATGATTACAGAATATATGTTTCTTGGTGGCTAAGTTTCCAAAACCTATAAATAGGGGTTCATAGCCAAAGGTTTCTCATTCGAAATTGTGAGAAGTTCGTGTTAGACAAGAGTGCTTCGGGTTTAGTGGATAGAAGGCTTTTTAAGCATACACGAAGCATCACACGTGCAGAGCACTTGGGCAGCGCGTAAGGGCGTGTAAGAAGGTGGTTTGATCAAAATACTTGAGGAGTTACACAAAAGTTGAGGTTGGGCACAAGATTCAAAGTGTTCAAAGTTTCGTTCAAGGTGAGTGTTTGTCCCCAAAACTTGATTTATTGTGCTTGTTCTATCTGAACATATGTGTGATTTCATGCAAAATGGTTTTGTTACATGCAAATGGAAACCGGTGACGGTTTATTTTATGAGGGAGGTTCGTCCCTAAATGTTTTGAACTTATGCATTGCATTTTATAAAATGTTGTTTATATGATGCACTGAATTGTGAAATGTGGCATTGTCTTGAGTTTTGTGTGTACATATGGAATGTCAGCCTCGGATGTTGTCTGGATAGTGTAGCCATAATTCTCCAAGGGCGTGACGGAATAATAGGGGTATTTGATGCTGGTGTTCATGTCAAGATAGCCGCCTTGGTTTCCGTGCAGACCGTTTGGTCAGGGAAGTTGCACTAGGACTACTAGGTGGTCCATACAGTGTTGTTCATGTGGGATGTCAGCCTAGGATGTTGTCTGGATAGTGTAGTCGTAATTCTCCAAGGGCGTGACGGAATAATAGGGGTATCTGATGCTGGTGTGCATGTCAGGATAGTCGTCTTGATTTTCGTGCCAGGCTGTTTGGCCAGGGAAGTTGCACTAAGATGACTAAGTGGTCCATGTGAAATTTTGGAGTTGGGATTGTATGGTGGTTCATAGATGCTTAAGGTGGGAACGTATTCTGGTGAGATGCGTTGGCAGTCCCATTTAAGCTAGAATCGCGTCGCGTCGTCGCGTCGTCGTGTCGTCGAGTCGGTATGGTGGCATAGCTTTTAGAGAAATTGCTCTTTTCTCGTGATAGGGTTAAGCGCGTGGGATTCTCTTGGGCTAGGGCTTACCGGGTGTATTGGTTTATTTCATGTCTTGCATTCATTCATGAAAAATGTGATTTTGAACTCTCACTTAGATGATTCATCATCTAATTTGGACTATGTCCCTAGAATATTCAAACGTTCCAGGTGAAGGCAGCGGTGCGAAAGGAAAGGGGATTGCCAAGGAATGACGGCGATTAGTGGATAGTTTACTTTATGTCGTTTTCAGTTATGTTGTTTATTTTGAAAACATCATGTAAACGTTGGCTCAGCTTTATATTATAAATAAAGTGGTTTCAGTTATGACCTGTTAAGGTTTCGATCTAGCTTCCACGTTTGTGTTGGTGAACCTGTCTTAGTTATTGATGGTCCATAGTTGATATACTGAGAAGGTGTAACGGGATCTTCGGGGAATGGTTTATGTGAGTTTCTGTTGTTTGTTGGAAAAAAAAAAAATATATCCCCCGAATCTTACGTTATATAACGCCTTCCTGGAGAGCGGGGTGTTACAACACTCACATGATAATTTGTGCTATTCCATTCACCTGCAACCTCACGTTACCCTTTCCCATTATAGCCATGCAGGAGTTGTTGCCCAGCTTGATAGAATCTCTGAAACTCTCATCCAAATTCAAGAAGTATTCCTTTTTTCCACACATATGATTACTACATCCCAAGTTAAGGAACCACATATCTTCTCTGTTAGCTTTATTCATATCCATGTATGCCATCAACAACATCTCTTCTTGATTCTCTGCATAATTGGCCTCCTTCTCTTTGCTTGGACATTCCCATTGAAAATTCCCAAGTTTGTGATAATTCTAGCATTCCATTGTGGCTTTATCAAAGCTTTGTTTGCCTTTTCCTCGTCCTCTTCCTCTAGAATTTCCATGGCCCCAATCGCTTCCTCCTGATTGATCTCCGTGAGTAATCTTCAAAGCATGTTCTTCTTCAACATGAGAACTCATACATTGTTCATGCACAAGAAGGCTACTTTGCAACTCATCAATGGTTAAGGCGTCTATATCCCTAGACTCCTCAATGGAACATACTACATAATCAAATTTGGGAGTCATGGATCTTAAAATCTTTTCGACAACAACATCTCATTTATTCTCACCATTTGTTTTCATCTTGTTGGCAATGGTAAGAGTCCAAGCAAAATATACATTTACTGATTCTCCTGCCTTCATGTGGAGAACTTCAAATTCCTTTCGAAGTACGTGCTTGCAAGTGTGCACGCCGAACTCTTATTGTACCTTGATATTTTTGCTTCATATAATCCCATATGTTCTTTGTTGTATCCTTGTTAAGGATTGTTTTCAGGATTGAACGATCTAATGCCTAAAATATATAGTTATTTGCTTTTCAATCTTTCAACTTCTGATCTTCAATGTTCTGTCTTTGTGCATCTGTGAGAACAACACATTTTCCTAGCTGCAGGAATTCCATTCTCTACTAAGCCCCAGTACTCCTTGGAATGCAAGAAGTTTTCCATGAGCATTGCCTAATGATCACAGTGCCCATCAAATTTTGAAACTGCTGGCTACACAAATGAACTCTTTGTCGTTGTACTCTGATTACGACACACTTTAAAAACTACTGCTTCGAACTTTAACCAAGCCCCGTGATGGAGCTCTGATACCAAATGTTAAGAGCTAGAAAAAATTGCAGATGTTGAGGAAAATACTCTCATCTTATTTGATGAACAACTTTGGCTATTATATAGCCTACATAACAAACTAAACAAGAAATAAGCAACCCACGTCTAACAAATCCTAATAACATGGTAAGACTAAAAACAAATTAACAAATAATCTCACCTTTAAGAATAGGGATTTATTTGACTAAATAGTAACAAACTATCAAAACCAACCTAACAATATCAAAATAACTAAAGAAAATGGGAACTAAAAGATGAGCCATTTATGGATCAACTTTTTATTTTCCAAGTAAAACAATTAACAAAAAATAAAACAAATTACTACTAAACATTTGTTGATCTATTCATTTCTTCTTCTTTTTTTAATTTCTTCGCTAGGTGATCCTTTTCATTTTCTATTCTTTGCAAGTGTATGTACTTTCATCAAGTGTTTAATGTCTTCTACTAATCTTTGGATTGTCCATTGGAGAAGCTCTTCTTAATTTCCACATAAGTTACTAATAGAGAATTTGATTCAAAATCAGCATAAATATAACAGGAAGTCCTTGTTGGTCCCTTGACACACAATGGCCACTCAAGGGGAGGGTGAATTGAGTGCTAAAAACTTATTAAATTGAATTCTTCTCTTTTTAAAACTCTTGAGCTTTTCTTATACGAAGAAAATACTTGTTATAAATAAATATATTGTTTGGGAATGATAGCAATATAAATATGCAAGCAACAATAACAACACAAGAATATATAGTGGTTCGGTGTCTCCAACACCTACTCCACTCTTTCAAGGTCAACCCGACACTTGAGGTTCCACTAAAACCACCACTAAGTTTCCACACAAGATCACCTAGCAAACTTGTACACCCCAAAATTTTCCCTTTAGCTCACCTCGAAAACTATTACAACAATACATCTAGATTACTTGGGCTCTAAGAGGCCGCTTACAATCCACAATTAAAGACAATAAATCATATGTCCAAACAACCTTGGACTAATATGGAAATAAACACAATGATATTACAAGGCAAATATGAATAATACAAGAGTTACCAATAAGAAGTAAACTTCTTCTTCTTTGTCTTGGGCTTCAAATGATGTAATCTTTAATGCTTAGGCCTTTAATTGCTTTCCTTGAGAGCTTGAGAGTGCCTTTAGAAAGATTAATCTTGGTTGTGCATTAGCCTTCTCCAGAAATCTCTTGAAGGTATATACACTTAAGCTTCCAATGGATCTATAACAGCTAGAAAAAATCGACCGTTGGAGTCTGACAGTCGACTATTCTAACCGACAGTCAACTCCGCGACACCCATAATCGACTCTCGACACCAACAGTCGACTCTCATTGGCCTACAGTCGACTCCCAATTGACTAACCAAAACCTGCTCTAAACCACCTCGACTCTTCATAACACACAGTCGACTGTCTCTCATTGGGGGTCGACTCTCAGTCTAGATTTTCAAAAAAATAGATTTGTTTAATAATACAATTCATAGCATGTATACATAACAACATATTTATATTTCTTTAGTTTAAATAAATATCCACATTTTTCTTTAATTTATATTTTACCTTTCATTTACTTTAATACATAAATGTAAATAAGAAAGTACCCCCATTTGGATTCAATAAAAATATCTAAAAAATCTAAATCCATAACAATGAGAAAATATAATTTTAGATTTAGAACAAATTCCTAATTTAGTGATTTTACTACCTTCAAAATACATACATTCTATTTCTTGAAAAATTCATTAAAAAATATTTTAACAACAACGAATATTAGCTATCAAAATACACAATAAGTTGAGCTGAGCAATTTGACTCAATAGTCCTCCATGCATGTGTGTGTGTATTCTTATATTTTTAAACCCAGCATCAATATATACATTCACTTCAATTGTGTCTCCTCATGGTACCTTCTACTCAACTCCAAATATTCCTATTTTTCGAACAGATTATATATCTCTTTTTTGTTTACACGAAAAACAGGAATTATATGGGGTTTGATGTTTGCTATTGATGGCATTCACATGGCCCCGTCTCCCCTCTAATTGAAGATCCATCGCCCAAAATTAAGCTTTCATGCTCCTCCCTTAAGAACTAGTATAGCTTGTAATATGTCCGTCCATATTGTGGGCCTTGGGCTCAACGTTCAAAATATAATCTTCTTTGACATACATCTATACATACACTTAATTTTTTCTAGTGGGGCATTGATGTAGGACAGAAACCTATTGATTAGAGAATTATTTAGGGTAGAAGGCAAGGTTTAGATATATGTGTAATTGGTTTACGATGCCCTGACATAATCTGGTTTTTTCACCATCTCGCTTGAGGAGTAGAGGGTTGTGATCAGAGCTTATTGCAGGCAAGTGGGTGATCAAGGCACGAGAAAATTGATATTTCACCTTTTCAGACTAGCTAGCCTCTTGTCTAATTAAGTATTCACAAAATTCTCACTCTGTTAGGTAGCCCGTTGGACCAGGTGATAGGGCCACTAATACCCTCGGTTGACGAACCCTAATTAAATCTATGATAAGACCCTTACAAAACCTTTGGAGGTGAGGCTAAGAAGCATTTACCTACAAACTTCTCCTCTTAGGAGATTATATTGTTGTAATCACCTATAAAAAGCACGACTTGGCTAGGAATTTGCTATGTAGTCCATCTCCTCTCATAAAATATTTCAACGATGCTTAGGAGGGGCATGTATAGAAACAGCTCAGTAGCCAGCAGGTTTTATCATATGATCTCCCTTTCTCATAATGATAAAGATGATCCTCTTGCTAGAATAAACATTTCAAGCATTAAAATGATCTTTCCAGAAAAATAGTAGTCCACCTCCTCGCCCCTAAGCATCAATTGAATGAAAGTTGTGAAAAGGCAAGTAGGGTATAACAGACACTAACATGTGATTATATATAGATGAGTATCTAAGAGAAAAATCCAATGAAGCTAGAAAATTTTAGGCTTTATATGTGGTTAAGAGTAGATTTTTGTCCCAATCCACATACGGTTGTTTCATCAAGTAATTAATGTCAGTAATAAAATATTACAACTAGGGAGGTTAAGGTTTGGAACAAAAAGGGGAAATATAGCACGTATAAGAGTGGGGGAGAGTAAGGGTATATGGGTGAGATGGAACTCGGTAGATTTCTGACAAATTCATTGAAGCTCAATGGAAATATATATATATATAGGTGAAGAGGAGGCAGTATTTCCCTCCACAAATTAAAAGACAGAAAGACCATATCATGTCACCTTTAATAGATAGTATCTTAATTTGCAATTTAATTAAATCCAAAAAAATAACATTGTAGTGAGGTTTACCATGTTTGAAAAGGAACAAATTTCAAAAGAGAATTTATTTGGCTGCTGCTTAGATGAACGGTCATAGGGAAGACTACTGGTTTGGAACAACGACGGCTTAGCATCTACTTTGTTTCTTTAATTTACAGTTGATTAATTTTAACAAATCACAGGTTCATATGCGTCCAAATTCTTTTAAATATAATCTATTAAAGAACATATGAGTTATGAAGCATGTGAGTTTCTAAAATTACTAAAATTATTTTTATCGATCGCATTGGGCCACAACATATAAGTTATGAAGCATAAAAATGTACTAGGAGAGCATGTAAGGCCAAATGTTATAACTGGTCCTTCATGAAGGCCATCCTTGATCTTAAAGTTGTCTTTCATCCATCACTAGTTTGAATGCCGCATATTAATTTTAAAAAATATAGTAGAACAACTGATAACATCAAACATATCATTAATGTAGGGAATGGCCGGAAATTGATACTTAATTGTAACCTTGTTGATTACTCGACTATCAACCTACATACACCATGCATGAACTTGAAAAGGACTTGAATGTAAGCAAACAAAGACTTGAAAAGGACTTAACGCTTTCAAGAATGTCCCTTAGCTATCAACTCTTCTGCCTGCCTTTTGAGTTCATCATGATCACAAGGATATGATAGGCTAGTGGATTAGGGAATGGAAATCCATAAATAAAATTAAAAAGCATGCTGAACGTTTCGCATATACATGACTAATTATATGACGGAGTTCATTAGGTGCATAATTCTTTTGGCGCAACATCAAAAAAATCCAATATCAACTTCTTAACCTCTTGTTGTACATTTAGTTCACTCCATATAGCTAGGTCCTTCATTTCTCGTGCAACAACTACAAAAACAACTCCTCATTTTCTGCTTTCAACTTGAAAGTGCTCTTTCGTTGAGTAAAAAGAGTTTTCACTCTTAATTTCAAAGACTAGCCTTTGTCCCTTCAATTTTGGTGGCTATTCCCTTCTTGGCAATTTTCGAGATTGATTCTCTCTTTCAGCAACTTTATGGGTCAGTGCTTTCTATTTCTCCATGTTACTTGTGGTCACGGGCTTCAAAACTCTTTCTTCCCTTCTAAAAGTGAATGTGTAGGTAACAAGGCATCTTTGAGGTTCCCGGTCAATCCAAGCAACTTGTAGGAGAGATTCAACTGGAAGTTTGAGTCGTTCAAAACTCTTTCTTCCCTGCTAAAAGTGAATGTGTAAGTAACAAGGCATCTTCGAGGTTCCCGGTCAATCCAAGCAACTTTGACGGAGGGATTCAACTGGAAGTTTGAGTCATTCAATGACGGATTACATATCTATCTCTTCTTCTCCCAAATTATCAGTAATTACATATCTATCTCTTCTTCTCCCAAATCATCAGTAATTACTTATATATCTCTTCTTCTCCCAAATGCATACCCTAATATCAATTTCACTATCATCTTCTTCTTATATTATATATTGCTGCTCATCTTCCTCATCATGTTGTTCAATCCTGAAATGTGAGCTCT
Source organism: Diospyros lotus (assembly GCF_014633365.1). Taxonomy (NCBI): domain Eukaryota; kingdom Viridiplantae; phylum Streptophyta; class Magnoliopsida; order Ericales; family Ebenaceae; genus Diospyros; species Diospyros lotus. The sequence continues at coordinate 11,708,490 of NC_068342.1, read as the reverse complement.
TTTTTCTTTGGACGTTGACATCCCATATTGCCAAGTTCTCCACACACTCGACCATATAGGTTTCTCCCTTCAATTCAGTTGATTTGTCATTACAGTTATTCCTTTAAGATCAAATTGATTCATAAAGAGTAGGAGATTTTAGAGCCACTAGCTAGCTAGGATGATTGTAAACTATGAATTTCAAGTACTCTCATATCAACAGCGACTTAAAATGCATGTTCAAAACTAAAAATTAAGTGGTTGTCAATTCAGTTATCTCCTTAAGCCAACTCATCCATAGAATATTAATATGCTAGTTAAGTCTAACAAAAGCTTCTAATTAACAGAGTTCTAATTATCCGCCCAAAACAACTCATACTGCTTAGGCCTTAAAATTAGTTTAAAGGCGCCTCATATATGTCTTAAAAGATTGTTGCCAATGTCCTCAGTCATGATTTCTATCCTCTCCCTCTCAGTTCATTATCCTCCAACCCAACTTGGATCCCTGCAGGTCCCTCAAACTTCTTAATTCGAATCCACTCAATTAATCATCCATGCTTATTTTCTTCATCACCAAAACTAGGCATCATTTTCTTTAGCTTGTTACACACTTTCGTGGAAAGTATGTATTAGTATACTTAATTAGGGATGGCTAAAGTTGCATCTTTGACTAGAGTTGTTCTTCCCACATAGGATATATATATATATATAGTAGCTTAATTATCATCTTGAAGGTATTAGCCTTCTCTCTCTCTCTCTCTCTCTCTATATATATATATATATATTTATGTGTGTGTGTGTGTATGTATAATACAAATGAACAAATCATCCAATATATGTGTTTTCCCTAGAGTTGGTATACTTTTGCTTGCTGCTTTCAGAAAAAATTCTAGACAGTGCTTTAGTGGTTAATTATAATAAATTAAATTCTAGAAATTAAGGGGATATAGTCCACTGATCTAAGTCCTCACTCCTCATTATGTTTGACTACTTTTCAACCAACCAATCTATTTTTTGCATTTTTTTTTTTTTGTGCCAAAATTTTGCATATCTTGGAAATTCCTAGCTAATTTCCTGCATATGAAACGTGTTAGGGAAAAATTCAATATTTTTTGTATCATCCCAACTCCTTACTAAAATTTGTATCAAAATCAAAGAGAAATTACACCTACAAATTGAAATGATCGTTACATTAAACCTTGATAGAAAAATTTACATAATTATAAATATTTGATGGATTTTTTAATACATTAATATTAGTAAATCATAGTGTGTTGGACAAAAATTATACTTGATTTATTTATTTATCAACCAATAGAATTATATTATCAAAATCGAATCAATCAAACTAACATATACAATTAAAGAAAAAAAATTGAGAATGCGTGTAATCTAGTCAAAATCAAAAAATCAAATACTAAGGGAGCTCCTATTTTTCAATAAAAAAAATAACTTCTGATTTTTAAAGATTTATTTCTTTAATAGAAGGCTAAATTACTCCATGTTGAGACTTTAAAATATTATATTTTTAGAGCCACTAGTTTGATGCTATGATGCTTCGAAACGTCTTCGGGCATCTTTTCAATGTTTTCAAATTATTCCATTTCCAATGTCAAGAAAAGTCAAAAAAAATATATTTTTAAGCCATTTTTATAATTTTAAAATATTTCAAAATCATTTCGTAATATTAAAAAAAATATCGAAAACGCATTTTTATCCTTAAAAAAGTTAGAGATGGAAAAAAATTTATCTTTAATCATGTTAGAGATGAAATTTTTAACTTTTTCTTAAAATTTATTTGAGTATATTATAGACTTCATATTTATTTTTAAGTCGAATAACTATTTTTATAATTCTTATATTAAAATTTATATTTATAAAAAAATCATATTTTTCATTTACATATTTTCTTTACTTTTTTACTTTTTATTTTTTTATAATATTAATTTTTTTTATTTTCATTTCGTACCATATCCACTACCCTTTTTATTTCAGAGCAATCTAGGTTCAATGGATAAATCAGCTGTTGAGCCAATGGATAAATACAACAGGCTAATTGGATGATGGAATCTAATTTGAAGGACTATGATCAGTACCTAGCTAGCCTTTACTATAAATTTAAAATTCCCCTCCTGAGTCCTGACACTGAGCCGCCACGCAACGACAAGAATGTTTGTACTAATTAAATTGGTGTTGTTGGATTGGATTTGATATTGTCATTCTCAATCTTCTAAGTAGTATACTTCTCAAGGAGTAGACTTTTCCATTAATTATGAGAAATGTTGGATATTTCAACTCATCATCATCCAAATCGGATATGAAGATAAAAGGACCCATGTCCCACCAATAAAGGCTTATACAAATTCAATTTGACAACTTAATGAATTAAATTAATATTATATATACGTGGGATAAAAGTTAGATATATTGTCGTTATTATATATATCATTACCTTTATTTGTATAACTTTTAAAATATTCTTAACACAAGGATTCCTAATAAGATAATTACCATAAAATAATCTTATTTTTATAACTAAGAAGTACTCTATATAATCTTTTTATTTGCCATGTAATTATAATATGATAGGAATTGATAAATTTTCATTAGTTTCAACCTAAAATCTCTTATATTAAAAATAGTTTGTTATGTAAAAATTACACAAGATGTTAGTTCTATATAAATATTAGTTATATATAAATATTGAAAAATGCATATAAATATTAGTTCTATATAAATATTGTTTTATTATGAGTATTGATGATTCTCTTCGTAAAGAGTTGCTCGAGAAGTCTGCGTTTCGAAATGGTAACATTTTCATTCGTTACTTGGGGATCCCATTGCTCTCTATAAGGTCGGCTACGGGGATTGCCATCTTATCTTTGATAAAGTGAAGCAAAGAATTAGATCTTGACATAGTTATCTTTTATCGTTTGCAAGTCATCACCAATTGATTCAGTCTGTCCTTTCTACCATCCACCTATACTAGACATCCATTTTCACTCTCCCTAGCCAAGTGATGCTGGACCAAGAGGAGGTTATTAGGGCTTTCATTTGGACTGGAATGGACTTGAATTCTCATAAGGCTAAGGTGGTGTGGCACTGTGTCTATTGCCCTAAGAACTGAGGTGGGCTAGACCTAAAGCCTTTATTTGTGTGGAACCAAAACCTAGTTGCTAAACTAATTTGGCAAATCTTGCAAGCCTCCCCTAAATCCCTATGGGTCAAATGGATTCATTCTTATTAGATCTAGGATTGTTGTTTTTGGATGTTGAAGACTTCTTACTCTTGCCCATGGTACTGGTGCAAATTGCTTATGTTGAGGGAAGTGGTGCGCTCTTATTTTGGATGGAAGATTGGCAATTGTAGCAAGGTGTTCCTTTGGCATGACTCATGGCATCCTTTGGGAGTTCAAGTGGACAGCTTCTCACGCCAACTTATCAGACGAGTAAATATCCCCATTATTACCCATGTCTCTGCTATTATTGACCATGGTGCTTAGACTTGGCCAGTGAAGGACTCTTCTATGGAGCTTAAGGGCTCTACGTCAAGTCCCCATCCCCTTGTGGTGGTAGATAGACCAAACTTATTGTGGTGGTTTTTGGCATCAAATGGAGTGTTCTATGTAAAATCTGCTTTTAGTTCCTTAACTATAAGGAGAGCGAAGGTCACTTTGTTATATTTTGGTTTAGTATATCTGGAGGTCCTTGCATATGCCTTTATTCTTTGGCTTGCTATTTGAAACATATATCCACTCTTGATTATATTAATTTTTATTTATCTTTTTTAAATAGATATCTTATTTGCATAGAGACAACAGAGCATCATAGTCATCTATTTTTTAACTGTTCGTATATTATCGTCAAGTGCTATCTTTTTTTTTCTTTCTTTTTTTTTGTAGTTACAAGAAATGTTGATGGCCTTAGCATCGATGGGAGACAAATATTCAATGGGCGGCTTCAAAGTGGCATGGGCAAGTAGCTAACCAACTTGTATTGCAAGTGATGGTTTACTTTATTTAGCGAAAGCATAATATTCAATGCTCCTGTAATCGAAATTATTTGTGTCGCAGTTGGTGCATCGAATTTCATGTATTATCTAGACACGGTGTCTACCTTATCATTTCTTAGTCATTGCAAAGTATGGCATTGCGGCAATATTGATGGCTTCCCAATAGTCGAAATATTTTTACTCCTGTGTGTTTTGAACTGTTCAATAACTGTAAGTTGGCATCATAAAATCTCAACTTTCACATAAAATGGTAATTTGAAATATAGGTATGCTTATGTACTATAAGGTATAATTTTGAAAATAATCGAGTGTTTTCATCATAAAATATTGACATTCACATCAAATAATGCTTAGGGATGAGAAAAAGAAAAAGTATGGCCTTTGTGATCTCAAGACATTGTTTAGGGTAGTAACCGCGTATCTTCGTCATAAAGTGCTTGACATTTGCTTCAAAAACCTAAAAATACTTAGGGAGACGAAATCATTTATAGCTCTTGTTTTTAAGATTACAAGGGAGACTTTATTGGTGACTTCCTCTAACATGTTTTATTTATTGTTTATGTTGTAAGAAATGTCTCGAGTGGTAATTTAGATATTGTTATTTTATTTTTTATTTAACTTTCTTTATGATACTTGAGGTGTACGCTAGTTAAAAGATGTTTAACTCTTTAAAAAAAAATTTTTCAATATTCTTACGTGCAAAAAATATATATATATATGCATCAATAATATATATTTACATATTTTAGGAAAATGTTTTCTTGATAACAAATATTTCTCATAAAAAATACATTTAATTTGTTTTTTTGTATAAGAAGAAAACTCCGAGTTGGTATAAAGAAAGGTCCAAAACCGAATGGGGACAACACGCGGAGACACAGTTCCATAAGGTTCCTTTCTTCTTCATACTTTCCTTCCTGGAAAGTGTATTAGACTTATAATAATAATAATAATATTGAAGAATCCGCTTTTTCCAATCCACAATTGCCACGTAGCTTCCACCTTTGTCGCCTTCGGTCATACAGTCATCTCTCTCTCTCTCTCTCTACAACTCTCTCTATATATATGTGACATGTCCGCGCTGGAGGATATCCCTTTCTGTGTCCAACATATAAATACCATTCGGGTCTTTCTTTCTTTCTCTCTCTAATTTCCTCTCTCTCTCCCCCGCGAGCATGGAGTCCCCGGCGGTGGCTGGAAACGGAGATGGGAGATTCTTCCAGAACGTCATCGTAATGAGGCACGGCGACCGGATAGACAACTTCGAGCCGCTGTGGGCGGCGGGGGCTGCTAGGCCGTGGGACCCGCCGCTGGTGGATGCCGGCCGGGCGAGGGCCTTCTGCACGGGCTTGAAGCTCCGGAACCAGCTCGAGTTCGGGATCCACCGCGTCTTCGTCTCGCCCTTCCTCCGATGTGTCCAGACCGCCTCCGAGGTCGTCTCGGCTCTCTGCGCCGTCGACGACGTCTCTCTGGACCCCGACAATATGACCTCCGATGGCCTCCGAATCGATCCCTCCAAGATCAAGGTTTCGTAATTCTACCTTCTCTCTGGTTATCTTTATGCGCATGTGCATTTCTGAATGTGTTGTGCTAAGGATTGATGTAATCCCAAACTCTTTAGGGTTCCAATTCTAATAATGCGTGCATTGTTAAGAATCAAATGAATTTAACGTTAGTGGAGCCTGAAATCATAAAATAACTGTATTTTGAGAACTTATGGCGATTGAAGTTTATGCTGTATTTAGTTAAAATCTGGCCGTGAAGGCTGAACAGTTTAATTAATCTGGAAGTTTACACCTGTTTCCAACTTTGGGAAGTTTTTGGATTGTTAACTGCTAAATAATATCGAAAATTGTACATTAGTAATGAATAGTTTAGTGCATCAACTTCTGGTGGATATATCTAACTAATATTGAAATTGAGCTGATGAATTCTTTAACGTTCTTAGCAAAAGTTTCTACTGATCAATTAGTCAGACTTGTCGTTGAAGTTAGTCTTAATAAGATTTGCATGGAAAAGTTAGTTTGTTTCTATGTCCCTTGTATTACCCGAAAAGATGATGTATACATTATTCAATAGATTTCAGAACTATTAATGAATTTAAGTTACCTTGTTCTTAACATGTTTGGTAAGTTAATTGGATTGGTTTGTAAAAGCAGTTGATTGAGTTGTAATTTTTTTTAAATTCATTGCAATGATTTATGGTTACCCGACAGGATGGGCATCCAGCGCATTTAGGTAGAATTAGAAGCCATATGGATTGAAAGATTAATTAATTTGTAATTTCCTAGTGAAGCCAGTTACCTCCTTCTGGCTATTCTTCTATTTGCTCAATTCAAGAAACCACCATCTAAAATCTTACATGAGTTATCTCGTGTAATTACTAGAGCGTGTTCTTGTCTGTTATTGAGATGCAAATTTGTGCACTTGGATGTAACATACTTTTTCTCCCGTAGAGGAGGTCTGTGTTATGCAGAAGTACATAGACTTGTGAAATTGGACTACCATAATAGTGCCCAACAGAAGATTTTCCAAGTGTTTAAAACACAATGTAAACCATATCATGGTCCCAAGTAATTGCGTTGAGATATGAGCAGCTATAGGATAATTTCCTTAGTGTTAGATTAGTAGAATCTTTTCACGGAAGCCAAACTACTAGATGGCATAGTCTTCTCTGTTGTTGGGGGTACAAATTTGTAACCTCTGATTGCTTCCTACAACCAACGCTCAGCTTGGCCTAGGGCTAGAGAGCCTTCTGTTTTTTACTGTTGCGCCTCCAGAAAATTGAAATTGGATGTCCTGCAGTGTCTAAACCCTGACATTCGAAGCTCACTTTCAAATCTAACCCTTATCCAGTGTATTTCAATCTGCCGAGCTTTAGTGTATGGAGGCTAGTTAAGGAACATCAAAATCAGTCACTGTAGTTGGGATTATGTGAGGTGGCATTCCGTACTTTAAGAGCAGCCAATAGCAGTGTTTTTTTTTTTTTTTTTTGGTGGGGGGGGGGGGGATTAGGGTATTGTCTTATTGTGAGATGTGTCATGAGTTGTGCATTTTTCTCACATAGCATTGAAGTATTGTCAATAAGCAGGTAGCTTTTTATTGATACTATGCATTGGATCCATCAGTCATTTGCATCTACTCTTCTGGTTAATTTGTCCTACATGTACCGTGTCCTCAAATAAATTATGCTTATCAAAAGAAAAACGGCATAGTGGGATAAAGGCTGGATATGTTGTTGTTGTTGTTGTTATCAAAAGAAAAACGGCAGTACATTGATCATCCTAACTGTAAACAGGGTTGTTGCCTGAACGAGCTGTAATTTGACATGCTTCCAATTCAGTCAGTTGTCAGGGCCATTGATTATTATATTTGTTCACAATACATATTGTTACAGCTAAAAACTGCATCTCCTAATTAAGTTCTTATTTAACTAAACCGCTTCTCAACAGGCTGAAACATCTACTGCGGGGCACCTTTTCTAGTTAAACTTTGTAACCCATATTTTCAAACAGTTACTGCTCTGCTTGATGCTTGGTTCACTTGTTTTTTTCCCTAAGCAAGAATATATCAAAACATCTGATGGCAAAAGCAAATCACTTGCTCTAAGCTTGCGTTCTCTTTTGATTACAAGTTGCTTCACCGTATAGCTATAAGCTTTCTTCAAGATATGAACTTGGGTTTCCGTCACTTCTTCACAGGACTTCCCTGTAACTTATCCCCGCATAAAGGATATTACCAAACAAGAAATAAAAGAAAATTTTAATGTTGTAATTTGTTGTAGATAGGAACCAGTACACTGAATGCTTGGTCAGTCCTTTGTTGATGAAACTGGTACACATTGACAATATCTAGGCTGTAGCCAATGCAATTAGTATTTGGATTTGATCATGGTTTATCTCAAACTCCATCTTACACTCATCAATATCCAAATCATATCTGGTTCAGTAGCATGGCAGAGTGGAGTAAACTCTAATAACATCTACAGAAATAAAATAAAATTAAAAATGTGATCTTCAGAACAGTGCCTCTGCTCATGTAAATATAATACTAAAATCAGTTAAAATATGTTAGGCTATTCATGTACTTGGTGCTTATGATTTTAGTGGGTATACCTGTGTACTGAACTCCCAGATCTATCCATTTCTGTTCACTTGGTAATAACTACATTTATAAGTGAATTAGTCTCCTGCTTGACCCCTCTTTCCACACTTTTCAGGTCTCTGTTGAGTATGGACTGTGTGAGATGTTGAATGAGGAAGCCATAAGACCTAATGTCGCCCCTAAAGATGGAAAATTTGGTTTCGATATCTCGGAGATTGAAGCAAAGTTACCTGCCGGGACAGTTGATCACTCCTTTGAACGAGTGTATCAAGAGGTATAGGCACAAATCTTAACTTTTCCACTTTCACTTTTAACTCATACATTATAAAATGAAGACAAAAATGATAACGAAGCTTTTTTCCTTCTTCAAAATTTCTCGCTATGTATATTAGACGTGCAGAATCAGAAAAAATTTACAATATTGAAAGGGTTATTGGTTTGGATTGCTTTCAGTTGCCACAATGGAAAGAGACGGTAGAGGGTGCAAGGTATAGATATGCACAGGTTATTAAGACCCTGGCTGATAAATATCCTTCAGAAAATTTGTTGCTTGTCACGCATGGTAAGCTTCACTCCTGTGTTATTTTCTGGGATCCAAATTTCAAATTAAGATACTATCTAGGAGTTTAGGCACATTTATATTTTTTTTTTCTTTCCAAACATGAAATATCTATAGCATTTATATTCAATGACCCATATCTTTGTTGATATGCATATTGCAAGTGTGAAAGGAATTTCTAAATTTGGAATTCTCTTCATACACTTCACGTGTGAAATTCACTTGAAATTAATATGCTTCTAGATAATGTAAGTTTAGGATTCAAACATATGTAGTTGCATTTTTTCAGTATTCATTTTTGAGTAATCCCCTCAAGTCTCAACACTTCTAGTGTTGACAGTGTTCCTCCTATTTACAGCTGGACCTAAGCGCAGATAAAGTAGGAGAATTGTGTTAGGTAATCAACAGCCAGCGTAAAACTTACTGAATCAAATATGGATTCTAGACAAAAGAGAAATGGATTTATAGAGAATATTGTCATGAATAGAGATGGTTAGAGATCTAAAATTCATATATCGAAACTCATTTAGTGGGATTGTGGCTTATGATTGTAGTAGTTATTGTTGTTGTTCCGCAGGTCTTCCTTAGACATCCCAAATCTGATTTGTTTCCACGTACTTATTCAGGCATGCACGCACTTGTCCTTTACTATCCATTAGTCATCTTATGCTTGTGCAGGCGAAGGAGTTGGGGTTGCAGTTTCTGCATTCTTGAACGATGTTACAGTGTATGAAACAGAATATTGTGCATACTCTCACTCAAGAAGAACTATCACCATTGGCAAGAACGAATCATTTACTGCGGGAGAGTTTGAGGTGCTTATGCCCAAGGGCCAAACTGGTATCCGTTTTTGCTCCTTGAACACCTGAAGCAAAGGACTCTATTTTTAACTCTGCCAGACCTCAAATAAACAATCCCTCCAATTTATTTGAAAATCTCCCTCCATACCAGAATTCCACGGAGATTTATTAGCCCCCTACCATCTTATGGGTGGAAATATTAAGAAACAAAAACCTAATGAATTAGCATTACTGCCCCTTTCTCAGCATTACAACAAAAAATATTCTCTCTCTCTCTCTCTCTCTCTCTCTGTCTCCTTCCTTTCCTCTCAAAAAAACCAGTATAATTCTTCCAACCTACTCCCTCCTCAGATCCTGCTGTATAGCCCCATTCTTGTGCAGTGGAACTTTCTTTTTTCCTTGAAAGGCGGGTGATTGTCATCAACCTATAATTGTAAAAAAGAATTTGGTTTGCTATTGTAATCCATCAGATGATGTTTGCTTAATGGTTAGGGACGTGTTTGGGGAGTTGATGGTTGCAATTGATATACTGGCGAAGTGTAGAAGCTTTTGTGGTTGAACAATAAAATCCTTTTGCCGGTTCTCATACTTTTTGTTGACTTACTCTTTTTACAGGAGCGCTATATTTGGGACATAAATTCATGATTCAGTTTTCCCTTCGAATTTGACGTCATATTTAGAATCAAACTTACAAAAACCTGTTTCATACATCTTATTAAGTTCAAAGAGATGGATAGAAAAACTCTCAAGTTCAATATCAAAGAGAGAGTCTATGGTACAAAGAAGAGCAATAACCACCATTATCATCTCTCCAATCTGTAATCGAGTAAACTGGAAGAGAGTTGTCTTACATCCTCCTTTATCCATGGGAAATTAACTTTATGGTTCTACGCATAACCACTCTTTGGCCATACATCATCACAATGAACAAGTGGTTCCCAGCCACGATACTAAGCCAATGGATTTTCCAAAATAGGAAGCATTGCCGCGTTACGAAGTTCACGAGCATCAAACTGCCCAAAACCATCCACAGAAAGTTGGGGTTGGCCATCGGACGCGTACCATTGTTTCCTTTTTCAGCCAAATCCTGACTTAGTTTTGCTTCTCCCAGTCAAAAGTGACCCTTTTCCCGCCTCACTGTCTCCCATTCTGTTTCGTTCTCCTGTACCATTGCTGACTTACCCATATATCTAGAACTGGCCCTCTCCTTTCTGGGTCTGGATTTTTCACGTCGCATCAGTCTCTTCAACTCGGAAGAAGGAAATGAATGTGTGTCCTTTTGCAGGCAGAACATGTTTCTGCACTTCTGGAGTTACAAAGAATGGGACATGTGGTTGGAATTCATGGAATGGGTTTTGGTTCTTAGCAGGAAAGATCTTAGAGTTCACAAAGATACTCTTCTTTCTTTGCAAGAAAATTTTATACTCACCATATAAATAAGCAAAGCTAGAATGCACCGTGAGGCAGTGGTGCCATTTTGATTATTTGGGAGCTGCCACAGGCTGAGTTGAAAGTCTAGTCTGAGAAGATTCTTCTTCCTTGAATAATCAAAGCTGGATACCTCACCTGAAAATGGGAAAAACATTTTATGGTTGCTAAGGCAAGTGCAGTGGTTGAAAAAATCAGAGGAATAAACAAGGAATCATACAAATATTATACCAGCAACAACCACCAGAATTTTTGTTAGTAATTCCATGCTGAAATTTCTGAGTTAATTTAACCAAACTACCATACCGAACATAGATGGAAACATGGATTATTAAGACAGTTCAAAATGCTTTTTAAAAAATTACGAGTGAGTTTACAGGCTATCCATGTGCCCTACAATTGATCGGCACTGCACATCAATTGATTGGGATTTGCTCTGGCATAGTGGCAAATGCTAGAATGGGAAAAAAAACAAAAACTCACTAAGCACTTACAATACAACTAAACCACCGTTACTTCGACTGCTTAAGAAAAATGAAAGAGGGATAATTAGGGGGTCAGACAGAAAAGGTCGAAAATTAATTTGCTCTCTTTCGCCCCAAGAAAGAACACTTCTGAAATACTTATGTCTCAACAAATAAATGCAGCACTGCCCAAATAGATACACACACAGCCATTCATCCAACAAAATTCTCCACGTATATGGGCTTTCATGAATGCAAGGATGGCATTATTACCTCAATCGCATTTAGTACATCCCCAAGAGCAGAAACTTCTTACTCTTACTGGGCCACATGGATGATGCGATTGCTGTCAGTAGGTGCCTCGTCTCTTTTTCCCACTTGGAATTCTCATTCTATCCTCTCCTATATCCTGAAAAATTGATCCTATTTTCGAAAAAGAAAGAGAGTCAACCTTCTACCTGTTCAACTGTCATATATACACATAACCTATATTTACATATGCACGTACAAGTGAACATTACGTTTAGGCAGAACAGAGAAGGAAATGTCTGCAGTGTATGTGTGAAGAGAGAGAGTAGCAACCGCTCAGTATATGCTTCTGTAAATATGTGACAAATTTACAATTCACAGAACAAAATGCAATCTACCAAGAATAAACCCTGTTTCACTTATAACTAAAGCTTTCCTAACATGAATTAACACATGTTAAAGAACTCACAAGTCACAATACCTAAAAGCTTCTAGTATGGATATGGAAATGCACCATGAATAACACAGAAATGCACATGCCACAAGGTAACTTCAACTAGATGTCATTGGTAAAGCATATGCATGTATTCATACAACCTCTTTCCCCACTATTAATAGCATCCCCTGGTCGTATGTAGAAACACATAAGTTCCATCACTTCCTATTATCATCTTTGTTTCAAGTATTTACCAATCCAAACAACTAGTGGAAATAAAGTTTAGCATTATAGCAACTGCAACACCATACCATTTATCAGCTGCTAAAAGGCAAGGAATCCTAGTCCTCAGACTCCACCTGCAAGGACCAGAATGGAGCTAAAGTGCTATATTACCTTATAACAACAGAAACAACCTTTTTTAAAACTGTATAAAGGTGGAATTTTGAACACCAATTTCTTATTTGTATGGAGATGATTTTCACAAAAAGAGTCCACCTACAGTGTATATACATGTATAGTGAGGAAGGAGAGAGCAACAATATTATCCATCACCAGCTGTTGCATCAGCAGCTTTCTGCTGCTCCATATCTACCATCCTTGCAGGAGACGTATGCTGACCCTCAGACACAGGACTATTGTCTCCATTACAAGTTTATTGCTGCCTGATCATTTCGGAAGGAAATTTGTCAACAGCAATTTGATCTGAAGTCCCTAGCTTAACAGGCAAAGGTTCAATGCTAGAAGATGGCTCCACATAGGTACTTGTTTCCTGCTTTGTCGGGTCAACAGGGAGATGCGACTTATCAGAACTGGAATTTGATGGGTCTTGACTTGACTCTTGGGACACACAAATCATGTTGCCACGTCCTCTTGTATCAAAAGGGTTGGAATTTTCTGGCTCATTAGACCCTTTCACTGGGATTTCATCATCCACAGAGGATGGGATCTGCGTACTGCTTCCATTTTCAGTCAGTGGGCACATTTCTCTGTTCTCTTCAATTTCACCTACAGCTTCTACCATATTGGCTAACTGTGAATCAATGGAAGCAGAAATGCATAGAGATGCTGAAGTATCATCAGTTTTGCACCTGAAATTTGCTTCCTTTGTATTGTTACCAAGATCATAATCAGCAATCCTATTTTGCACTGCTAATGGCATAACATCAGCCAAGGGCGTTACATTCTGACTTGTATCTCCATGGTCACTCCCTGGCTTCTCTGAAGGTACAACTGGAGCTTCAAAACTCACTTTCTCTGCATTGCAACAATTACTATAATCTTTTGCCACACTATCTTGAATTCCCACTAACAAGACATCATCATCCACAGAAAGTAGGTTTTGACTCATGTTTCCATTCCCATTATGCACGCCTATTCCTCTGCCACCTGCAGTTTCAACCATATTGACCAGCTGTGTATCAGAGATGGGTTTGCTATTAATTTTGGGAAGAATAGGTGTTATTTCAGACTCCATATCCATAGCACTTTCACAAGAATCCTTGTCTAAAATATCATCTTCAAAGCCATTTAGATTTGTGAATGAATCATCTGTTGATGGAAGATTCTTTGTTATGTCAGGGCCTGCATCAACCAACATCCTCTCTCCATTTTCTGCGAATAAGTTAGTTGGTGCAACCCCATCAACAGAAAATAATCCTGATGAAGAGGTACATATGGATGCTGGATCAACTTCCATCTCAGCAGAGGAAATGTCGGTTCCATTTCTTTCACCACAAATGCCATTTTCACTAGCTAGCTGATCAAACAAGTTAGATACCAAATCACCTGTGATGCAGTCCAAAGCTATCTGGCCATCTGTAGATCCATTTTTAGCATTAGATGATATGCTCTTATTTGTACAATGGTTCTCACTTATCTTATCTTTCTCTTGGTTGGCACCAAGCGGCCCAACAGTAAGTTGGCCACCAGAATCCATAATGGTCTGTGTGCTTTCTACATCAACCAGTGTATTTAACTGGTTTTGTACCCAGACTGCAAGAGAAACAGCATGATCCCGAATCAAAGAATCATGCGGGGGGCAGTGTAGCATATTAATTAAGGCCTGGTTATACTGAAGCATACTGATAGATGGAGAATTAAATCCTTTGAGGCGAAAAACCTTGATAATTTTCAACACATGCTCACAGAGGTTGCCCTTTTCTGCCCAAATACAATCACAAATTCCAAATTCTGAACCTGGGTTAAATACCACATGAGCTTTATTTCTATCATCCTGGTCAAGAACTTTTGCACGTTTCCCCTCCATGACAACATCAGAATCAGGAATCTTTAGCGACTTGTGCCAAGATGTTAAACCATTCATCCATTCATCCTTCTGATATCGTGCAAAATCATCTTTCTCAGAATACTCATCAAGCCAAAAGTAAGAATGCACTTTAGTGCCCAGCTTATCAACCAGCCAATCAGCACGTTGATAGACACTAGGGTCCTTCTCATTTAGCAACCTAAGTTTCATTTGGTTGTGGTAAAACTCCATTGCTGCAGAAGTCTCTTGGCTTGCCAGTGGAAGACCTTTTAGTGCAGATGTCCACAACTCTGGGTCAGAAAGAAATATCAATTAAACTGGGGGAGGATAAAATAAAAATTAAAAAAAAAAAGAATTAAGTGTTAGAATATGATCTAGCACAACAGGTTATCCAATGGTTTTTTATAATCCGCCTGAGAAGAGGTTCACCAATTAAGTGACCCTAAGGCTGTAATGTTTCCAATGCCCACTTGATAAGTTGCAAAAGAAATCCAACTGTCACTGAATTCAATGGGGTAGGTAAAATAAACTTAAAAAAAAAGTTCTATGTTCAAAAAGATTAGTATGGTTAAGTGTCTAACCCATTCTAGGATACCAGATGGCCTTAAAGTAATCCATAAACTCTGATTCATCAATGAAGTCTACCATGAAATCCTGAAACAAATCCACAGTTCCATGTCCTTTGCAAATGCTGTGCACTATCTGACCAAGCTGTCTTGAAATCTCAGCACGCATAATCTCTGAGCACCTCTTTATTACGTTCCTATGCCATGCATGACGAACCCGCCAAAATGATATCAACACAGAGCACTGGAAGACTTCCCTGAGTAAAACAGACAGCAGAGATTTAAAACAACAGTTCATACAAGACACGTTAACTAAGAGAACACAGAATGTTTCAGCTTCACAATCTACAGTGGGCTGCTGCATTGCTATCAGTTGTCAGCACACCCATTGATTTGAAATGTCCAATGCCACCTCTTGGGGACAAGATGTATGACTGCAGAACCAGTTAAACAGAACCACCAAACTTTCAGCAACATTTGGAACCCCTCTCCAGACTATCAGCACATTTGGAACCCCTCTATAAGCATTGCCATGCTTTGAGGCTCAAAACATTAGAAAGCTGGAACCAGTTGGTACAATTATACATTTGGCCAAAAACCAATAGAAGTGGTGGCGCATTAGAGACAATCCATATCAATAAGCACATGCACTCATTTTTAAGCAAGAGGCAGACCATTGCAGCAATGAGGTTATTAATAAACTAATTTTCATCCGGAATCAATTTATTAAGACACTTGAACAATTTTCATCATTGATATGGTCATCCAAGGTGAGTTACAATGGAAGCTTAGCAGTGAACCTGATTGTTAGGATGTCAGCCAAAGGATCATCCACTATGAACCCAGCCAACTTCCACATTGGATCCTTTGTATGAACTCTGTTATAAAGAGCCCTCATCCACCTATGTGCATCCCCACATGCAAATCTTGGTGCTATTATCCATGCCACTGGGATGGCTTTGTTGTCAGAATTGAAGACAACAAGGCTGTGAACGGAATACTGCATAAAAATACAGACAAAAGGATAATGAGACTGATGTATTCAACAAGCAAATACATAGATAATGAGAGTATAAAAAGCATACAATGTACTAACTGAAAAGAAAAAATACAGACCTTCAATTTATTTGTTCCAAACCTTGAATCGGAAGCCACAAGGCTGTGGTAGCCAAACCGTATCATTTGCTGCAACTGCCACTCTGTTTGAATACCCAAGACAAAGGGATTGGAATCAGAGAAATCCTCATAGAAAAAGACATGATTCTGATGGCTTTCAACCCACATACTGAGGCTGACTGCATCATCTGCATCTAGTTCATATGTAGATCGCCTGATGCTCCTCTCCTGTCTCCTCACGTATCTGTGAGTTAAAAGATCATCTCGATTGCTTGGTCCCCCTTGTCTTTCCACTGATTCATTGTGTCTCTGCATTATGGTTTCCACAGAAACCCCAACATAGAGTAGAGATAAGACACGGAGACGGAGATCCTCTGAGATATATGGGGCATACATAGCACGGGTTCCAGCAGCCTTCTTGTCCTGTGGACCATGGCACGGTAACCCTTTCTTATCTACATGCTTATCCTGGTTATAAATGACAAGTGCAACTGATGGTTCAGCAATTAAGCGTTTCACAATAAAGTGACAAGTGCACCCTCTCTTTGTATTTGGCCGGCCAGCAGATTTCTTCTTTGGGACATAAGTACTCCTGCTGGGTCGAACGATACCACCCTTTCTGTGGTCATCTGGGCCAAAGGAGCACCAATACCTGCAAAATCAACAGGATCAGGTACATCATATAGGACAGAAGAATGTTGCAATGAATGATTAGAGAAAAAACCAAGACTTACAAGATATACTCAAGAATGCCATCAACTTTTGGCTTGTATGTCATCTCTGGAGGCCTACGCCTCCTGGCTTCAACATGAAATCTTGTTGGACAATCCTTATTAGAGGATTCACCACGGACAAAATCATCCACTCTAGCAAAGGGAATCAAAGCAACTCTATCTATATTGTCACGCCAACCTTCTACCTTAGTCCACACAAGGTCATCAGAAGAGAACTCCAATGTTGGGGGGTTCTGTACAGGAAGGGACAAAATCTCATCCCATCTTGCCATCTGTAAGGATACAATAGAAAGCACTATGGTTAAATAACTTGGGAACACTACGTCTCAAGTTGCATTGCTACTTGTTAGGTAACATGCTATCACATTTACTCTAAAAAATTTAAGAAAAGGGGGAACACAGAAAGACTTAAGTATCCCCATTTCATAAACTCAAAGCAAGCAAGAACTAACTTTCAAGAAAGATAGACTAAAAATATTGGATAATACCAACTCTCGTTGTCAATGTCATTCTGGATTTCACAACATACAATGAAGGCAACAAGAGAAATGTGCATACATTTTCCAGTAGATTAGTGTGAAAAGCATCCACAATTGAGGCAGGAGTTTATCATCCCATTTCCAAACAATCTGAAAGTGTTAAAAATCTTATATATACATATACATATTGTTTAGAAAGTCCAATGTGGGGTTATGATATTGCATCTTCATGATTTAATGAATTTCCTTCCAATGCAAAAGAAAGACATCTGTTAATTCTATTGCCATGGGAAAATAGAAATAAAAAACAAAAATTGAAGTGATTGATGTTTACTTGTCCATATAGTTATTAAAAATATTAAAAATAAATAATTCAAGTCAATGTAATGAACATCCATAACCAAAACCAAAAACAAAAAACATTATAGTGTGACCTGATGGCATAATGAAGTCTCGAAATGGTTGCTAAGGAAATAAAAATGACAGACCTTTTTTTTGTTATAAAAAATTATGTAAGCCATCCCTCATTTCTGTTCTCTTTTTTTGTTTTGGTTGAAAGGGGTGGCCTTACAAAAGATAAGGCAATGGATAGAAATGAATGGAAATCTAGAATTTATGTAGGCAACCCCTCATAGTGGTATAAAGGCTTGGTATGTTGGTCATCGTCGTTGTCAATAACATGGGAGCGAGACCAACCATGGGCCAGACTTTTAACCCTAAGGAACACACAAGCCTTTAATCAATACCTGGAATAAAATCCTGTAATACACATTTTCCATAACTAGAATTTTGTCATAAAAATGTGTTTAACATCACACAAGATTCTAGAATGTAGTCCCAACTACATAATTCAAAAGTATGGTAAGTTATGGGATGAGCTCACAACTCAACGAATGGCAAACCTTGAAATACTATATGTTAGAATTTGTATTAGTCTAGCTGTTAGTTTCGGTAAAGGGCAGAATTGACTGATAGGAAATGATTATATTCTTATGTTTTATGTGTTTAGAATATAATGGAAATGTCTTCATTGGAGTTATTTCCAAATAAGCCATGTATTTCCTTATTTTTTAGTTCAGTCCTTATATTGTAACCGCCTCTATCTTTTATAAATAGAGGCAGATGGGTTCTGTTGAGGCACCAAGAATCCTTTCCATTGTATTTGCACACGGGAGTTGAGAGAATAGAGAGAGAGCTAATGCTCAGTCCTTGTATTCTTGTGAGAGAGGCTATTGATTCTTAGCCTAAGTGTGCAAGGAAGAGATCAGAGTGGAAGAGCTGTATTCTTGTTTCTTTGATAGTGGATTCTGTCGGCATCTTCTGGCAGTCTGGATGTAGGGCCAATTCTTGTCCGAACCAGGATAAGTCTTCTTGTTCACTTATTATTATTGCTTGTTATTGTGTTCTGTTTTTCATTTCTTTCAGTTTCTATCAGTATCGCCTAAGGGTTTGGGTGTGAGAGAGTGGTAATTGTGTGAGGAATCAGGTCCGAGACTCAACACTATAATAAGTGAAAATTAAGAACTTTCTCATTTAGAAATCAGCATATTTTCATTCTAAACAAGTTTTCCAATACATGCATAGGAATGTTTGAAACCCAAACTGGGGTATCGGACTAGAAATGGGGGAGTGCCAAGGGTCAATTATCAGACCAGGGTTGAATGAGGATTTATTTTTATTAAATAAATAGAGGTTAGATACAAAAATAATAAAATCATAGCACAATATTATAATTAATATTTATTAGCATCATATTACAAAATGTCAGCTTCTCAAATGCAGACAACAGTTCTTGATCAAACAGGAAGATCGAGATGAGGGAAGGTATCGAGAGAGAGAAGAATGCAGAAATAAGGGAGAGAAATGAGAAAGAAAGAGAGAGAGAGAGATCAAAATATTCTCAGAATTTTCATATATCCGTGGAAGAGAAGTCAGCACTATATATAGCTGAATTCTTAACCTCCCATGTATTGTAACAGACTACATGTGCATCGAATGTACCAGCTGCTAATGCAGCAACTAACTAAGTACAACCCCTTCCAGCTAGCTTTCAATTTATACTGTTTTTACCCATTTACTATCTCTAATTACAGTAGACTCCCCTTACAAGTATTAACATGACAAATACACCCCCCCCCCCCCCCCCAAATCAAAATTTTCTTGTCCTCAAAAAATGCTGAGAAGGCTTGCCACCCGAGGAAACTGATTAAGTAGATCTGAGAGATATTCCTAGGTATTATTGTCTAAATGAAGGTCTGACCATTGTACTAGTACTTGAATAATGGGAGCCCCATGCTTGTATAGCACTCTTTATCCAAAATAGTCATGGGTATTTTAGGCTTGTCTCCAACCTGTAGAGAATTAGGCAGCATTGGACTCACTTGCTATTCAGCTACCGACTTCTTAAGAAGAGAAACATGAAACACCGAATGAATGTTTGAATTCTTCGGGAGTTGCAGTTTGTAAGCCACACTTGCCACCTTTGCAGTTATGAGAAATGGACCATAGTATTTTGGCTGCAACTTTGAAATAGGGCCTTGAGATAGGGATCTTAAATGCCTCGGATGTAGCTTGAAATATACCCTCTCCCCCTCTTGAAACTCCCTATCACTCCTCTTTTTATCAGCGAACTGCTTCATTCTGTTCTATGAATTGGCCAACTCAGTTTTGATCACTTGTAAAGCCTGTTGCCTTTGTTGGTAGTAGGTGTCTAGAACTGCTACCGATGATGACTCTCCTACAGCCAGAAGTAGGGGTGGTTTGTAACTGTAAAGGGCTTCAAAAAGAGACCTTTTGATGGCACCATGGTGGCTAGAATTGCACCACCATTGTGTTGTAGTCAACCATTTGTGCCAGGATTTTGGTTGTAAGAAGCATAAACACCTCAAGTACATCTCTAGACTTTGATTAACCCTTTCTGTTTGCCCATCAGATTCAGGATGGTAGGCAGTAGACATATTGAGCTTGACTCCCAATAATCGCATTACCTCCTTCCAAAGTAGGCTAGTAAAGATCTTATCTCTATCTGATATTATAGCCTTAGGTACCCCATGCAATGTTACTATATGATCCATGAAGACCTTAGCAATTTCCTGAGCAATGTAAGGGTGAGAAAGCCCAACAAAGTGGTTGTATTTCGTGAATCGGTCCACAATCACCATAATACAATCCTTCTCTTCTGACCTTGGAAATCCTTCAATGAAGTCATGGAAATGCTCTCCCAAGGTTCCCCTGGAATGTCTAATGGCTGTAATAATCCGAGATAGGCCACATTTTCTGTTTTGCACCTCTTGCAAGTGTCACACCCCATCACAAACTCCATAACATCCTTCTTTAATCGCAGCCATTGGAAAAGTCGTATAACCTTATGATAGGTATTAACAATACCAAAATGTCCTCCCATGGGTGAATTATGCAAAGCTTCAATCACCTTACGTCTAAGCCTTCCATCATTTCCCATAACCAACCTTCCTTGGTGCCTGATGATGCCATTGGCCAAAGTATACCCCTAGTTTAGCAGTCGGGCTAACCACAAACTGTTGCAATAGCTACTTAGCAGCCACATCTGTTTCATAACTTGAACTAATTTCTTGGCACCAATCTGGAATTACCATAGTTAATGTAGCTGAATGGCCCCTTTCGAAACATCACGACAAGGCATCTACTACCCTATTCTCTTTCCCCTTCCTATACTGTGTAGAATAATCCAGCCTCATTAATTGTCATACCCTTTTGCTACAAGTGAGTATGTAACCGTTGTTGCAACAAAAATTTCAGACACTCATGGTATGTTTTAATCACAAATGTACCCCCCCTTCTAAATAATGGCGCCACTTATCCACAGCCATCAATACAACCAGCAATTCCTTCTCATATATTCTTAATTCCATGTGCTTAGGTGCCAATGCTTGGCTAAGAAAGGCCAAAGGCCCGCCCTCTTGAACCAAAACAACCCCAATTCCACTAGCACTTGCATCTGTTTCTCGTATGAAGGGTTTGCTAAAGTCCGGTAGACCTAGCATTGGAACATTGCTGACAGCAGTGTTCTAAAAGCCGCTACGCGCTAGTCGGGTGGTAGACTGGCACCTAGCGCCTAGGCGGGAACTAGGCAGCGCCTAAAAAATTTAATATTTTTTTTATTTTTTTCTTAATATATTCTCCCAGCAGCAAGTTGGTGCTACTTGCTACAGGAAGTAGCGAGCAGCTGTAGTGAGCAGCTGTAGCAAGCAGCAACGCAAGCTTGCTGCTGCAACTTCTTCAATGTTTTTTACTAAATAACTGGAGGCGGAGGAAGATGGATACAAACCGGAGAAAGACGAGATCAGCAATGAGAGATGACAGCCAACAGATGAGATGTCTGTGACGAGAGAGAACGACCAACAGGTGAGGTCAGCGGCGACGAGAGAGCAAGACCAAGAGAAGAGATCAATAGCGACGGCGAACGACTAAGAGGAGATCGAAGGCGAGAGAGAGAGAGGACCCGCAATGAACGACCAGAGAGAGAAAGGTAAAGGGGAAATAGAGAAAGGGAAGGGGGAAATAAGGTCGATCCAGGACGCGCACGACATAGGTGGCCCAGGCCACGCGCGACCCAGGCGGCTCCCTGGTTCGCCTAGGCGCCGTCGTGGCTCGATTAGTCAGGTCGGCGCCTAGGGGTGCTGACCAACCCTAAATTGCCGCAGCCAGTGGCCGCCCAACACCTAGGCAACCGCCTAGGCCGAATTTTCGAACACTGGCTGACAGCTTTCTTAAGTTCATCAAAAGCCTATTCCGCCTGATCAAAAGCTTGTTCCACCTCCTGGCCCCAATGGAACCCATCCTTTTTCAATAATTTGGTTAAGGGTCAGCTGATAATAGCATAGTTTTTGACAAACCAACAGTAGTAGCCCGTTAACCCCAAAAATCCCCTAAGTCCCTTCACATTAGTGGGTCGCAGCCATTCCAACATCGCTACCACTTTGCTAGGATCCGTGCATACCCTTGTTTTAGATATAATGTGGTCCAAATACTCCACTTGCTCTTGAGCAAAGGCACACTTTGACTCTTTAATATACAATTAATTGAACCTAAGGACCTCAAAAGTGGTTTTTAGGTGGTCAATGTGTTGAGCAAATGAAGGGTTGTAGATTAAAATATCATCAAAGAACACCAAAATGAATTGTCATAGGTATGGTTCAAAAATTCGGTTCATCAAGGACTGAAAAGTAGCTGGGGCATTGGTCAAGTCGAAGGGCATTACAAGAAACTCATAGTGTTCTTGATGGGTCTTGAAAGCTGTTTTATGGACATCTTCAGGTTTCATCCGAATTTGATGATAACTTGATCTAAGATCTAACTTAGTAAAAACAGTGGCATACTTAAGCTCATCAAGTGGATCTTCTACTATAGGTATTGGAAACTTGTCTTTGATGGTTATGGAGTTTAGTTGACGGTAGTCAATACAAAATCTCCATGAGCCATTCTTCTTTTTAATAAGCAAAACGGGTGAAGCAAAAGGACTATTGCTAGGTTGGATGAGTGATTTGTATAACATATCTTTGATGAGTCGTTCAATCTCAGTTTTCTATTTGGGGGGATATCAGTATGATCTTAGATTCACAGGCTTGACTTGGGGTTTCAGGTTAATAGAGTGATCAAAGGTTCTTTTGGGTGGAAGGAATGGGGTACTGCAAATAGGTCCTTATACTCAATCAAAAGTAGATTAAGAGAGTCAATTTCTTGTACCTTTCTTTGGATGAAGGGTTGGCTGCTGACCACTACATGTAACTCTCCTCCTTGTCTAGTTGTTTCTCTGGTATATTCCACTGCATGGATGGAGAAGAGTTGAGCCACCTTTGGGAACCGACTCCTGAACAGTCTTTGCAGCCTCTTACTCGAGATTGTCTTACACACTCCCACCTCCGAATTGTCTGTTAAGATCTTCTTACTGCCATTTTTTTTCAAAAGTCACCTCCATTTTATTGAAATCGAAACTAATTGGGCTAACTTCATTTATCCAATCCACTCCAAACACTACATCACAACCCCCCAACTTGAGCAACCTCAAGTTAGTTGAAATTTTTTCTCCATTCATCTCCCAACAGAAGCCTTTACAAGATGATTGGCTCATCACTTTGCTGCCATTAGCAACAGTTACTGATAAGGGGTGGGAAGGAGTGACTTCGCACCCCAGCCTCCTTGCTATAGCTTCATCCAAGAAGCTGTGGGTACTCCCACTATCTATGAGTACCATAATTGGGTAATTGTTTGCTCTTCCTTCCACCTTGATAACCTTTCTATTGTTCACCCCCTTCAAAGCATGTAATGAAATCTCCCCTTGATCTTCCCTCTCAATCTCCGATAATTCCTCTCCTACCTCAATGTCATCATCTTCTCCTTCCAACAATAGTAACTGTCTTTTACACTTGTAGCCCACAAAATACTTATCCCCACATTTGTAGCATAGACCAGCTAATCGTCTTTGCTCCATCAGTTTACTTCCAGCGATAGGGGCAAGGTTGGTAGAACGCAAGGCCAGGACGCCTTTACTTTGGGATCCTACTTCTCTTGATGCCATTCTATTTCCAGCCTGCCACCCTCCTGTGATCACTCCTCTCGCCTGATTCCTCTATTTTTTAATCAATGCCTCAATAATCATCTCATGTAACCTTGTGCTCTCCGCAGCCTGCTTCACCGTGTGGGGCTGTAGCATCTTCACCATGGCCTCATTTCATCCCCTAGGCCACTAATAAAGCTCGAAACATAGTACTCCTCGGATAAATGAGGACTATGCACCATCATCAATGATCTCAGCTCCTCGAACTTGAGCTGATAAGCTTGGACTGTCCCTTCTTGTTTGAGTTTATTAAACTCTTCAATTATGTCCCTCATACTTCTATCTTTGAACCATACACACGGATCATCTACAAACACACTCCAGGGACTTTCGTCCTTAACTGCGAGCCACCCTTGATACCAAGCATCTCCCATATCATTCAAGTAAGTAGAAGCCATAATGATCTTCTGTTGTTCCGAAATTTGAAATAGGGAGAATACTCTTTTGCATCTCCTCGCCCACCACCTCAGATTCTCTCCTTCAAACAATGGAATCTCCAGTTTTGGCATAGGATAGTTCGGGTGGTGCTGATTAACTGGAGCTCCTGGCCTCCTTTCTCTTACATTCTCCCCCACCATTTCCACATCAAACTCGAACTCCGACATCCCCACCAGCTACGATTCTACTCCCACACCAAGAACAATGGGCTCTATTCTTTCTCTCAGAAGAAGCTCGAGAGAGAATCTTATCGATTGTTGATTGGCGAACATTCGCGCAATCAATTGCATCTGCTCCATCATTTGTTCCTGAAGCAGAGTGCTCTGCTCACAACTCTCCATCCTCCAACGTTCCATTGCTTGGTCAATTCGAGAATCAACTCCAGCTTCAATAGAAAGTTCAAGCATCCCCACCCGATTCTTCATCTCTGCCATTGTTGTAGTCACTTGTTGTAGCTGAGATTCCATTTGTTTCATCCTTGTTCCGTCGGCCATGGTTAGGATTCTTTTGGGTATCGATCAACACGCAAGAGCGTTGCTCTGATACCAAAATTGCCAGCTTCTCAAATGCTGACAATGGTTCTCGATCAAACAGGAAGATCGAGATGAGGGAAGGTATCGAGAGAGAGAAGAATGCAGAAATAAGGGAGAGAAATGAGAAAGAAAGGGAGAGAGAGATCAAAATATTCTCAAAATTTTCATATATCCGTGGAAGAGAAGTCAGCACTATATATAGCTGAATTCTTAACCTCCCATGTGCTGTAATCACCTGCATGTGCATGGAATGTACCAGCTGCTAACGCAGCAACTAACTAAGTAAAACCCCTTACAACTAGCTTTCAATTTATATTGTTTTCACACCTTTACTATCTCTAATTATAGTAGACTCCCCTTACAAGTTAATACATGACACAAAACAACAATTACATTATATCATTATAAATATTTGCATTGTTTTGAATAGAATTTGAACCTATAAACTTATAGATAATCTAAAGACTTGACATCAATTTCTTTAAGATCTTTCAAATCATCATTATCTTCTAACATTTAAAAACAAAATAAAAAATTAAAAGAAAATCAGCCGCGTTTTTTATTCCAACCAAACCAGTTCATTGACCAATTCCCAGTTTTTGAGGTTGAACAGACCAGTTCAGTCCGATTCCCTTAATATTGATGCATGGTCATTTCAAACTTACTCAAGTAACTTTTTTTCAAGTAATTCTTTCACAAATAACTCTACTCAAGTAATTTCTTCAAATAAAATTTTTCACAAATAATTCTTTCTCAAGAAACTCTTTCTCAAATAATGGTGTAGCTAGTAATGACAAAATCTCATAACATCTTTCTTTATATTTCATGACGTATCCAATACGACATCTCCTCTCAATCTCCTAGTGCTATTGCTTTCTCTTTGAGCAATAGTACATCCAGTGGATCCACATCATACTGTGGGTTACCTTAGGATGGCACCTAGGACAATACCCTAAGCCAATCTGATTTAGGATTACCAAACAACTGCAGCAACAGGAATCTCTTAACCATTGAGAACTAGTGTTAGTTCTCTAGCTGCCAAAGTCATCCCAACTCCACCAAAGCAAATGAATTTGTTGTCTAGATTTCTTGTCACCGCAACAGCTAATCTGCATCTTATCCAGTTGGAAGTCCTTCTCCTCTAACAATTGAGAAGCTAGAACAATAACACTAGCTTCTAGAGTCACACTGACTCCATCCCAACAAATGGGTCTTTTCCCTGTACTTCATCTATTGTGGTCCATTTCTTCCTGTGCTCACAAGTTCATTTTTCAATGCATTGTGTGAACTTCATTTTCTAATTCTTCTCAAAACATTTATAATTTTCCTTTTCAAATA
The DNA here is from genome assembly GCF_014633365.1 of Diospyros lotus. Taxonomy (NCBI): domain Eukaryota; kingdom Viridiplantae; phylum Streptophyta; class Magnoliopsida; order Ericales; family Ebenaceae; genus Diospyros; species Diospyros lotus. The sequence goes on along the minus strand of NC_068342.1, from coordinate 11,682,392 downwards.
ACAACATTCACAAAGAACCATTCTTGGATATAGTAAAATAAATTTCACATTTTCTCAAGCATCACAATATATGTGAATCACAGTACTAAAAAAAGACCTAGCATGGGATTTATTTTTGAAAAAGCATACATATAGCAAGGCAAAACCACTCACCTGTTATCTTTTTTAACAGTCTTACAAGTGCCTTCTCTTTTTTTTCTCTCAACCTGATTCACATCAATTTTCATACATTAATAACTATCTAAATTAGGCCTATTTGCAACCTACAATCATAAAAATTAAGTACTCTAGTTATATTAAATTCAACATACTAACAATTTATTAATTTTTTTTATATTTTCTGCTGATTTATTTACTAATATATATACATATATTTTTCAGTCTATTTTTTTCATCTTTTTTTTTTTGTTTCCTGCCCTTTTTTCTGTATCTATTTCTTTTACATATATATATATATATGTGCATATACATGTAAGAAAACAAGTCAGGTCACCAATCAAGTACAAATGGGTGTGGTTTCAGTTTCAGGTTGCCGATTTGGGCTTTGGATCAGGTCTACTTTCCGGCTCCAAAAAACCCTTAGCAATTGCTAAAGCAAGGGGATGCTTACTATGTGAAGCTTCGGAAACTGGCCTGGGGGAACCAAGGATAAAAGGAAAATGAGAGGAAACAGGAAGGAAAATGGAAGAAACCAAAGGAAAAGAGGGCTTATCAGCTTATCTAGCAGTGCTGTGAAAGAGAAAAGGAAGGAAGAAGATGAAAGGAGAGGAGAGAAAGTCACCTGCATCAAAACCTCCTGTGACTGCCTTAGCTCCAGGATCCATCCATCCATCCCTCCCTCCCTCCCTCCCCAGGAAGATGGATATGCATATATATAGCCATATGCATCCCCAGGGGCAACAACCCACTGTACCAGTAAAAGGGTGTAGCAAGCAACAGAGCAAGGAAGAAACAAACTGAGGCTTACCTTTTCCCAGAGTTCACAGGCCTGATGGAGGGGAGAAAGAAGAACCCAATCAACATCCAAGAAACAGCAGCTAGGTTATGTGAGAATGGGGGAAGAGATGTGCATATATATTGAGTGACAATTTTGTAAATATAATTATGAGTTGAAATATAAATAATAATCTGAAAATGTTATTATATAAATAATACATATAAAATGCACCATTCTGAAATAACTTCAAGATCAGTTTGGCTTGCAATTCACCATTTAGACAACTCTCAGAAATCGCAGATATTAGCTTTTATTACATAGCACTCTTAACTCAATCTACTTGTTCAAGGCTGTTCTGAACCTGTCCAAACATGTAAAATGCACCAGAAATTTTTATCCATCTCTACAACAGCAAGAAAGCTCAAAACTATAAAAGTAAAAGCACGGAAAACTCTAGAATCAAGATATCAACACTTTAAGGACTAAGCGAAAGTTGCTATTTTCCTCTTCAGTAGTTCCACAGCCAATGATCGAAAAGTATTAGCTGCCAGAAAAATAAAACAATTAAGAACCTAAAACTATATTTCAAATTGAGAGTGATGCTGGAAAAAGCGACACCAAGACAAGAAACATATATCTACATAAAGAGAGAGCTATTGAGTTAGTCAGGTGAAAATTTGTTGAGCAAACTGCACCCAATTCATTGCCACCAAAAAAAAAAATTGTCAGAACTATTCTGACATTCAATTGGTAAATTGGAACCAACTGTACAGATGAAATGCCATCTATGTATATAAAAATCTGTATGTGACTTATTACCAGATATGCATATACCTATTATTCCTCTCATACAAAGAGGAAACAGAAAAGAAAATGCATATCCAGGGGAAGAAAACTGAACGACCACTCATACCTACCACCCACATACACAAAATAAGAAACAGAGCTTGGAGGAAAACCAATCACTAGAAAGAAAAGCCATGAAAAAAATAATACCAGACACAAATACACGTGAATTTCCTTCAAAATTTTCACAAATAAGCAATACTGATGCTAATTACTATCAAAAAAAAATGGGAAACACTATTTTTAAATTAATCGAGCCAAAATAGAAAGTGAAAAAGGAGAGAAGTTACCTGGAGACTATTGAACTGCTACATATATATATATAGCAGTTCAATAGTCTCCAGGTAACTTCTCTCCTTTATATATATATGTGTGTGTGTGTGTGTGTGTGTGTAGAGAGAGAGAGAGAGGGGTAAGCAATGAAGTAGAGGAAGAACTTCCGGCGTTTTGGCCTTTTTCACTTGCCGAGAAGAGAGGGTTTTAGAATTAGGCTTATAAAGCCTCAATAATATCCACATCACCACAAAATATCCAACTAAATTTTGTCAAATCCAATTTGAACCTGACTTCATCAGTTTTTGATTTATGTGATTGGTTTTGAAATTCAATCTAGATGGATGCTTTCCATATTTTTCCCCATTTTTAGATTGGAAATAAATGGCGGGTGTTACAACAGAGCTTTAATCATTGTTGAGGCATTTCGAGGGCAGCGGGAGGTAGAGGAAGGAAATAAGAAGAGAAAGGGCTGGAAAAAGGACCCCAAACCGAAAGAATCAGATTTCTCTAGCAACTAAACAATGAACGAGGAAGACGACAAGCGCGTGGCATGAGAGGCAGCAGCAACTGGCATGTGGCTGGGCGTGTGAAGGCACAAAGTAAGCATCCATCCAAATCGAATTTCAAAACCAATCACATAAATCAAAAACTGATGAAGTCGGGTTCAAACCAGATCCAACAAAATTTAGTTGGATATTTTGCGGTGATGCAGTTATTATCAAGGCTTTAGAAGCCTAATTCTAAAACCCTCTTTTCTTGGTGAGTGAAAAAGACCGAAACTTCTTCCTCTACTTCATTGCTTACCTTTCTCTCTCTCTCTCTCTCCAGCAGTACAGTAGTCTCCAGGTAACTTCTCTCCTTTTTCACTTTCTCTTTTGGCTCGATTAATTTTAGAATTGCACATAACACAATTCTAAAATAACAGTGTGCAGTTTCAACCAATCTGTAAAACTTTCCACCAATAAACCGAAACCTAATATTGTGTCCTATCATTTGCAAGAAAATCATCACTTGTTCTATGGCACACTCATATTTGAAGTTGGTTGTAATAATTTGAGTGTTTCTAGGAGATCACACAATGCCTATCAGCTCGATTTAATAAGCTAAGTACATAAAATTTTCTAAACGAGGTTGCATCAATAGGAATTTGTCTTGGTATGCTATTACTATTCTCACACTCATCAATGACTAAAGCATTTACAACAACTACAACTACAGCAGCCCCCTTGCATATGGCATGAATAGATTGGTCATCCACCTATATCAAGCAAATTTATACAAAATCACAAACTGCCATCAAAACTGGATCAAATTATTAGAGACCAATCTTATTATACTACACAATGAAACATCAAAAAGAGTCTTGGTTCGATACTTTACGGCAACAACAACATCAAAAGCATCACAAATCAAAAATCAACAATGGAGCAATATGCAAGAATGGAGCATCAGCAACAGGTAACAATAATAATGGATCATCATCAGCAACAACAACATCAAAAACCTTCCCAAGAAATTTATTTTCGAAAATTATTAATTCAGAAACAAACCCAGTAAATAAGCCCAAAAACAAAAAACTAACCCTAATCATTAATTCAGAAATGAACCCAGTAAAGAATCACAAAAACAAAACAGTAATTTACCTCTTGAGGACAGTGAAGAACAGAGAGAGAGAGAGAGAGAGAGAGAGCAAGATGGCGGATGGCGAGAAGCGGAGCGAGACGGAGACGGCAACGGCGTTGCAAGTGGAGACGGTGATGCAGGAGGAGAGAGGCAGATTTCGTTGAGAGAGGCAGAGCAGGTGCGGATGCTGGGTGGCAGGGGCAGATCCAAGAATTTAGGTTGGGGGGGCCGAAATTTAAAAAGTTAATGTAATAAAATTCTTATATAACCAAAAAGTCAATACAATAAATTTTATTAAACTTGTGCTCGACGAGGTTTTGAAACAAAAAATTCATTAAACTTGTGCTAAATTGATTTTGCTCGCTATGAATTGAAATACTTTCACTAGTGTGATAACAATATTTTTCCTTTCCTCACAGAAGGTTGTTGTTTCATCCTAAATTCTAAGATACACAAACAAAAAATAGCACAATTCAATAATCGAACAATTAAAATATTTAACTAAAAATTTGAGACAAATGCAAGTCCAATACAACAACTGTATTTCTAGAGTTTAAACAAGAGAAGGCAAAAGTATGGTCGATTCAAATATTCAATAACAGATTCACAATAACAAATTCCAGGCTTCCAGCCACGCCAATTCCTAAGTTCCTAACTAAATGCAGTAGTCAAATAGGCAAGCAGACACAAAGTTAGCAGAAAATCACTTACTTAAAACTAGCTGAAAAAAGGCAGCGATTTCATTTCAACAACAAATTAAGCATAAACAAGGAAAAAAAATATGGGCGAAAAATAGAAAAACTATCTAGATTTAGCTGTCGAGAATCAAAGAACTGAAAGAAGAGAAAACATACCTGGGCTCGAATGAAGCAAATCTGGAAGATTGGGGGGGTAAAACGAAGACCTGAATCAGAGGCAGGGCAGCGAGCAAGAGGGCGAAGCCGACTGGCCAAGCGAGCGTGGGGGCGAGGGCGAGCGAAAGCAAGAGAGAGGCAGTCAGGCAGAGAGCGAGGGCGAAAGGCAGCGAGGGCGAGAGCAAGAGAAAGGCAGAGAGCGAGGGGAAGTACGAGCGGACGAGCAAGAGAAGAGGAGGCAGAGAGCGAGGGTGAGCCGTGAGCGAGGAGAGCGAGGTCGAGAGAAGGGTTTGCAGGCAAGTGGGCTGGGCTGGAAAAAATTAAGGTGCGCCGGACTGAGTTTGGGTTAGGTTGGGTTAATATTAAATAATTAAAAAATTTACTCTACAAATCTAATTTTTGTTGTGAAGCAGAGCAGAGCAGAGCAGCGCACACATAGGATGGCCGACGGAGAAGTGCGGAATGGAGATAGGGTTTCTGTGAGGGAGGGAAGAAGATTGCCGTTCTGGAGGGAAGCAGCGGAATAGAGCGTGTTTCAGTTGCTGTTTCCTTCGTGAAAACACCTTTCAGTTCACCTTCTTATTTTTTTTATCTTAATAATAATAATATCAACAACAACAACCATAATAGTAATAATAATAATTTTGACAACTCTCACACCTCTTATCTTCTTTAAATAAATTTCAATTACCTATATGCCTTTTATAAAATAGTTAATATCATTTAATATATTTTAAAATTTTAAATTTATTAAAATAACTTATTTATTTAAATTTTATAATTAATATTATTTAATACATTTTTAAATTATGATATTTTTAAATAACATTATTCATTTTATCAATTTTTAAAATTTAAATTTCTCTCTCTTTATATATTTTATTAACTAATACAATTTCTCATCAATTTTTAAATTATTTTATTTAATTTTATATTTTATTATCTATTATGAAAATATATTTTGACCATTTTTATTATCTAAGTGAAATTATTGTAGTTTCAAAAATAATTATTTATACTTTTCAACTCTTTTTAAATATATTTTTTAATATGAATTTAAAAAATAAAATTTTATTTTTATTTTTTATTTTTTTTAACAATTCATATTAATCATAAATTTATTGTTGATAATTTATTGTTGATGTTAACGAACAAATTTAAATGAATTTGGTAATAGAGATATTTTTGATAAAAAAATTATTATTTGGATGCTTATTATATACATTAACAAACACATAAAAGATAAATTATAATTATCAATGAATTTCAAAAAATTAATAAATAGAAATTTTAAAATATTTCTTAGCCTTATCTTAATCATTTCATATTTTGATCTGAAAAGTATTATAATCTTATCTTGATACCTTTTATCTTACTTATTTTAACAAACACATCCTAAATATAAGATTTCTTCAAAAAAAAATTACAATTTTTTTCCTGATAAAATTATTACTATACTTAATATAATTATATGAAATAATAATAAAGGCTATGGCATTGGCATGGGATGAAATAAACTCACAGAATTTACAAAATTTTACTTAAATATTTGTAATTATTTATGAAAATACATATTTTAAAAAATCATTTCCAGAAATGAAGGAAAAAGAAACGAACTCAAAAGGAAACACCTTTTATTGGGGGGCTTTGCCTTTTATTTTTTCCCTTTTTTGATAGTAAGTTTATTTTTTATTTTTCAAAAACAAAAACACTCACACTCAATCAAACTGACATTTTAAAAAATAATAACAATGATATCAAACAGGCTCAAGCCTCTCATTAAACATATAAAAAAAAGGGTAAATTACTAACAAAAATCAAAATTTGATAATTTTTCAATTTTTGCATTAATTATGCCATTTCATGACAAATCATCTAACAAAACAAAATAAAGTTACGATAAAATAGAGTAATATGTCAATCTATTTTATTTATTTCCTACGTTAAAACTCTCTACCATCTGTTATTTGTATAAAATATCTATTATTTGCATAAAATATTGAAATTGATCCTGATTTACAATGTTATTGATTTTATTTTACATTATATTTCTCAAATTTAAAAACTAAATTTCGTTGTGGATTATTTGGAGTTTGACCTAAACCATCTTAAAGAGCATGGCAAGCCTTGCTAAAAACCCAGACGAAGTAGTCATCATGGAATTGATACATTTTGTGAACTAATTAATGAACTAATAAGTGCTAATGTGTCATCCACCACCAAACAGAAAGGGACCTTTCTCTAAACACATCACAAAGCAAACAAAAAGTTCATTTTCACTTGATCTCAAAATATAGATCGAGTAGTGAGATGAATAATATATTAATATTAATTCAATAGGTTGCGAGTTCAATTCTCACTCTTTAACAAAGCTCAACCTGTAATTTAGCTCTCCTAAAATAATCAAAGATACGAATATCAAAATCGTGCAAGAGTCATCATTGCAAGTCCATTTTCACTGCATCTCCGAAAATTAGAATTACAACACCATGTCCAACCTTTTCCTCTTCAACACCATGTCCAACCTTTTGTCCCGTGCTGAGGTTGGCTACGTTAACTACTACATGAATTTTGAATTTTAAATTATCAGTTATTTTTATCTATGACTGAAAATTAAAATTACAAAGTTTGAAATTTTTAAATACAATTCAAAACAACCCTCCAAAATAAAATAGGTATACAGATAGCTGTACGAATTCTAGATTGCCAGAGTCATTTATATTTATGGCATTCATCTTCTAGAAAACCCTCATAACTCATCATAAACTAATGTAAAATGCAATAAAATAAAAACCCAAAATTAATGTAAAATACAATAAAGTAAATAAAAGCATGAAAAGCCCCTGTTGTCATCCTCTCTTGACAGCAATCCAAGTCGAAGTAAAAAAGAAGTACAGAACTGACTAGAAAAAATAGTTGCAGATCAATAAAAAGACAAGCAAAGATAATAAGCAGATAATAAGCAGTTCTAAAAGTAGAGCATTATCAAGCAATTTAAGGAAGCTTCCAGAGAGGCAAGTTATTCAGAGAAGACCATACAAACTCTAATCTGCTCATAAGTAAAGCAGCTATTTGTCATATTTAGAAATTTGAGATCAAACTGGGCAGACATTGCCATTAACATGCATCTCTCAACAAAGAGAATTAGCTCAGCTTTCTGAACCAATGGAATGTTCTTTGGATATCAGTAAGGCCCTTGAAATAGCATGAAAAACCTAGACAATAGAAACCGTTCTCTATATCTAGCAAAAAACACAACACACACACACTCACTCACACACACACAAACAAAAGAAATATATCCTGAAGAAATTCAGAGTACTGATCTATCCGTACCATACCAGAAAACCAACGACTTTCCCTGTTTCCCACAGTTATAGCACCAAATTTTGTGCTTTCATGAGTCCCTGAAACCTCTACGCTAACAATAAAAAAGAAATAGTATTGTTTGCTCCAAACCACTCCCCTACATTGCGCAAATGAAATCTTAAACTCTCCTAGGTTCCACAAAATATAAAAGCTACTGCAGTTACATTAACTGTTCAAAGTAAAAACCTTCCTTGCATTCCCCATAATGTAAATGCAGACAAATACATGAAGCTTTCTCCTGAGAATAATATACAGAAATGGTCAAATTTAAGCTTACTTCTCCCATATCAGATAAATTTAACATACAGTGAAGACTTGTTATAACTAATATTTAGTATCTTCATCAAACTACTAATTGTTAAGAAACCAATTTCAATCTTGTAACTTAATAATAAGTATCTTAGTCACGATATTAATTTCCACTATACATGGTTATACGCAAACGTGCAAGTCTACTTCACAGAAGTTACAATTAGTATTAATAAGAAAGGCATTAGATGCTTTCAAGAAACCAAGATATGGTAATATTTTTTGGGAGGAACTGTCCATTGCCTTAAAAATTTGTATACATATCTCCGCTTTCATGAGTTCCAGAAACTTTTACGTGATGGGTAAGGACAAAATCACGGTTTCTTTTGCACCAAACTACTCTTCTACTTTATCCAAAATGATAACCTCTCCTGGGCTCTGCAAAATATAAATGCTATTGAAGTAAAAACTTCTCTAAAATTCTCCACATGTAAATGCCCACACAAATATATGCAGCTTTCACAGAGATATAATATACAAAGATGGTCAAAATCTAAGCTTGTTTTTTCATGTCTAATGAATTTAACATACAGCACGGACCTTTTATAACTATATTCCATAATTTAGTATTTTTCATTAATCAACTACTTTTTAAGAAATTAATTCCATTCCATGGTATGGTTAATAAATCTGTTAATAATTTTGAACTAATGAGATTGGTTTTCCATATACTAGTAATGCAAAAAAATGCTAGCCTACTTGATAGAGATTGTTATTGGTATTAATAATCTAGGTATTCAATGTTTTTTTTAGCAAGCAAAAAAGCAAGATGCGATATGACATTTTTTGAAAGAACTAAGCATTACCTTAAAAACTCATATACGCATCTCCAACAAACAAGATCTTATGTTATTGGAAATCATATAGGAACTAACATTTATAGTCACCAGCTAAAAAACAAAAGACATTTGTAGTCATTAATACTCTTTCAGTCCCATAAATTTATTGGGCGGTATATTAAACTATTAAGATAACATGTATGCATAGCGAGCAAGTAGTTGGCCTTAATTATAGTCATAAATAACAGAAACCAAAAACAAAAACTACATCATTTACAACAGTTTAAAGAATAAACCTCATTGATTAGTAGGAGACTAAATATAACAACAATGTTAAGGGCTCTATTTCACCTCTACCCAATAACAACACACATTATAGTAAGGAAACAAATTGACTAAGAGAACAAAGGTGCAAAAGCTAAAGAGTAGGATGAAAGATCATATCCAATTCTGAAGTTCCTATCTCAAAACAAGACTATAGAGTTAAATTATAGTTTACAGCACAGGAACAAGCCACCATGGAAAATCTTCAAATGATTTAAGGATGCTGACTCAGAAGCAAGCTATTCTCAAAGAATAGGTGAACCGTATATTTGTTTTATATCTTTGTGGAAGGGTGCACATTTGTGAAGATTCAAAGACAAATTTTACATTAGCCATGAGTTTTATATGCAACTTCGAACAAGAAATTTTCTCAGAATTCTAAATCAATGAAAAGTTATTCACTTTATCATGGCCCCTAAATCCAACAAAATCCAATTAATGTAAAAAGTTATTCAAAAATAATGATCAACTTCTACAGCATGTGAAGAATTTAAGCCACATTCCTAAATTTTACAAGGATGTCAATATCTCATTTTCTATTTCATCCATAGCCTTAAGTCATGGTACCATCTGGGCATAACAGACATGGTTGTGGTGTTATGGTACCAATAATATCAGTAAATGAGTGGGAGTATCCAAACTAAAGCCGTTATTTTTTTTTTTTTTTCCTCTTGTGCAGTAGCAAACTCAACTAATTGATACACTTTTCGATTCCTACAGTAATCATTTGACTCTTTGTTATGGTTTATGGGTTCTAATCAACATAATGGCATTTGAAAACATGCTTAAATGATAGGCCAAAAATGAAGGATAGACATGCCAAGGGAATTTTAATGTTTACGGCAACTTGAAATGAGTATCAAAAATGATCATTCATGAAAATAAGACAGAGAGTGATAGTAACCTAGCTGGGTCCAGGGAAATTCCCAAGCTAAAAGGAAAAGGTGAGATGGTAGAGTTTCGCAGAAGTAAGAGGGAAAAGAAGAGGCCAGCAATGACCAAAAATACTGATGAATCTAGAGAAAGGGAGAGTGCAAGGTAGCATGGCAATTTTGTAATTAAGGAGGGAAGAGGATTGCAGCCATGTAATACCCAAGTTTGTTATGACATGTGGTTAGTTGGTGGCAGAATTTCCCATTTAGCCCCTACTAGATGTATAAATAAGAATCTAGAAATCTGTATTGGATATACAAGATTCAATATAAACCATTTCCTTTTCTCTCTATTCCTCTCCTTATTTCTCGGGGGTGATCACTTCCCTGAAGTGAAACCTATTAGAGAGAGAGAGAGAGAGCCCCTATATATGAGGCTCTCCACTTCGTGAGTGTCAGAGAAGAGTCATTTTTATACACAACCTTACCCTCATTTTGCAAAGAAGCTATTCCCACATCACAAAGAAGCAACCTTACCATTGCTCATGGTCATATGCATAATACAAGAACATTAATGGCTGTGACATTAAATGTTAATTTCCCACGTAAATCTTTATGCTTTAGTTGACATATCATTAGATCTAGGCTAATCTCAAAATCCAACTTTAGTCATGATGCTTTAGGCCACAAATCAGTAGATATAAGCCAGTAAAGTAATAAAGTAGTTCGACAGGACTAAAAACATTAGCATAAAAAATGTAAAGAAAAGTTAGCAAAATGAGCCCAACAAAACCATTAAGTAAATTATCTACCACAAATGTAGCATAACAGTCTATAATGAAAACACAGCTTCATATGTTACCAAACCAAACTACTATTCACCATCTTTGAAACACACACATTGGGTGTACTTGAACATTTCAAGTACAAACCTTTACAACACTTCCCCAATATTAAGTGTAAACACATGCAAGAAGCGCGCTATTAAGAAGCTCTCGCATACTCAAACTATTCATGCATCGTGCTCTCACATACACAAAACAGGTAAAAAACAACTCACATCTAATCAATACAACAATGCTGATGGCATAACTGGAAAGAATATTTTACCAATACTATTTATAGATAGCAATAGTTGTCGACTTATTAAAGACATTAGTTGAAACCTTAGCAAATAATAGTGGATTATTAAATCAAATTGAAGATCTTATGCAAAACGGCTTCACATAAACTACATCATCAACAACCAAACCCAACATCATTACTATCGCAAAAACACCTTTACTTAAGTAATTAACCATAACAGGAATTCTCAACTGTACGCCAGCAATGTCGGCTCAACTATATAAATCTCAAACTGCCTCTCTGCATGTAATATAGCTAAGCAGCAAATCACCTTAAAGGAACAAGTTTAGGGCTTAAAAATAAAACTCTATTATGTAATTAGATAATTCATATATACATCTCATCTGCTTGTAGAAACTAAAAGGATAAACTTTCTTTCAATTGTTTGAGACCACTGCAAAGCAGATGGAACAAACATAAGCAAAATATGTGCTTATTTCCTCTTCTGCCATTGTTATTTGGTTGGTTATACCTTCGGATGAGGTCACAAAATTTGGGAGACACGGGACTTGAGACTTCCAGAATACATTTGCAGTTGCACCTGCATCTAACCCTGCAAGCAGCAAATTCTAATTCTAAAACCCACAAAAAGAATCCAACTATCAGTGTCTAAACTGCGATCCCACTTTGTACCAGAAAGAACTATACCTTGGTAGAAGGTTCGGCAACTTTGTACAAGTCCGGGGATATCTCGTCCAGCCAGAGACCCGGAAACAAATACTGGGGAGAAAAAATTATGTATACCACGCGTTAGGAATCAATATCATTACTTTCAAAAGTCACAATACAAACAACACAGAGAGAAACGAAGATTGTATAGGGTGACAGATGCTCACGTCCAGTTGTTTCTGAATGGTCCTTGTTCTTTTCTTTGGCTTTCTTGTTGGTTTTGATCCAGTTATTGCAAAGAAATCCTCTTCAATCTCTTGCCGAGAAAGAGAAACTGAAAATTTTCGCCTCTTCTCCTTCTTCTCTACAACGTCGGCGTGAGGACCATCTCGAAACTGCGCCACCTGTTGCGAATGAGCTTTATTCTCCGGCAAGGACCCCCCAACTTTAGACGTCCCCCCATTCGCATCCGGCGGCATGCGCGCCGCCCTTCTGGGCCTTAAATTCCACGTCTTGGCCGCCGATTCTTCCACTTCTCCACCTTCAGTACCAGTCTTGAATTCATCTTGAGCGCCATCAACTGCACGTTTTGCAGGGATTCGAATACATAACTTCACCCTGACTTCCTTACCCCCAGCAACATCAACACCCGACGCCGCCGATCCTTTCTCCGATTTCTCGATCGTTTGATTAGGCTCGCCATTCTTGCCACTTTCAGGTACCGATGTTTTCCGATTCTCCGACGCGTGACCCGATCCCTCGCCGGCAGAATCACGCACCGGAGTCCGTCGCCGGTCGGATTCACCCGCCGGAGACTTCACTCGCCCAGCTGAACTCGAAGCTGGAGATTGCCGGAGACCATCACCCTCAGCCACCGTCCCCGACGGCGGCGATGAGCCCTCCAGTCTACGTCCCCGATGGTAATTGCTCGTCTGGCTTCTCGGCCACTTCAAGTGCGGCAGCGTAAAGCTAGCCTTAGGTTGTTGTTGGGACTTCGCCGGCACAAGCGACGCATTGGAAGAACACTCCCTTCTCTCCGCGGCCTCAAATTCAGAATCCAATTTAGGCAACATCGTTTCACTGCAAACACGATCAAAACACACAAATCAACAGAAAACCTCGCTGATCGTCAATCGGCAACGAAGCTTCATTGGCCGCAAACAATCAGATAAAAAGATGAAAACTAGATTCGCTGCACATATTCGCACGAAATTCAGGATTGTTCAAACCTTCATTGGCGACAATGGAACCCTAGCGATTTTGAGCGAGAGAAATAGAAGGGGGGTTTGCGAATATATATGGTGAGTGATGAACGTAGTTTTGAAATAAACCGGTGCCCGGTACGAACTTCTCCTCGACGAGAACGGAGAGAAGTGTTGTTCCGTATTCCCTATTTTGCCCTTCGTTGTTTCTTGTATTTACCTCCAGGTTCAGTCAAAAAAGTTTTTTGTGGACACGTGTTCATCGAGTCGGAATATCCACTCTTTGTATGCATGTGTGGGGTTGGGTCCACGTCATATTATTTTTTCGAACTAAATATATATTGGAAAGGCTCAAAACTTACTTGGGTGGGGTAAATTTCACTTGGCTCTTTGGTGAGAAGTACAAAATGCTGTATTTTGTTTTTTTGGGATAATTACCATCACTAGCTCCTAGTAGAGATGTAAATAAGTCGGGCGGCCCATGAGCCCGCTTGGTCGGCTCGTCTCATAGCCCAGCCCGGCCCGATCAAGTATTATAATAAATGGGTGAGGCGAGGCCAGTGCTTTGTGGCTTGCGGCCCGACCCAGTTCACTTAAAATAAGAGTGGCCTATCAAAATATTTACAAAAATAGGAGTGGCTTACCAAAATGGTCCGGCCAGCCCTATTTTTTCCCATTTATTAAGGGTCGTGCTGAGCCCCCAAATCCCATTGTTCGGCCTAGCTCGTTCTCTTACAAGTCGGCCCATCCATTTGCCATCTTTAACTACTAGTATAATTGATTTGAGTTTCAAATTTATGAATTATTGACAATAAAAGAGAAAATAAAATTAATCTCAATCGATTATAAAGTTTTACAATTATATTATTAATGAAATTTATTGTCAACAAGAAATAAGATGAAAAATAAATTATGTCATCATGAAACACAAGCACCATCGTTATACTTGATCGCTTTTCCTCTGACCTTATCTCTTTAGTTTTCTTGTAAGCACCCCCGCCCGGATATCCCAGCCGCCCGGACTACCCGAACGGGAGCGCCTACGGGAGGAGAAAAGAATGAGACACCAGACAAAGACCACCCCGGCATGCATACACAAAAAATAAGAACAGCGGAAGCAAAGCTCAAGACATGCATGCACTATGGGTACCCCGCTAACACAGCGGTCACAAGATAAATAAAAGAATACAAACTCCTGTGCCGACACACTCAAGACTCGAGAAAACGCCTGGCACAGTACGAAATAATAGAGTAAATTCTACTTAGACATCAGAGTGGGTAGGGATTGACGAGACTGCCTGTACACCACACCGACTTTGCCGTTAAAGCTGACTCCCTTGCTATGGCCCACGCCGCCACTACCTGGAATGATGGAAAGCAAGGTGAGTCGAGAGACTCAGCAAGCATAAGGAAAAGAAAGGCTGTAGGCTGAGTATAACCAAAAAAAACTCTTCCCAAAATAAACCCCCAGGTACACACAAGCCATGAGACGCTACAACACAACAGCTCAATAGCATAACAAAATAAAAGCACATACCGGTCCTTGGGGCCCACATAAGACACTTGGCACCCAAGTCCCATACCAACCTGCCGCTGCCCTGAAAGGCAACAAATGTCTCCACAAACCTGCGCGCGCTGTCCCAGGCCGGTACTCCCGTCACCTGTATCCGTCGGTACTCCCGACAACCGAGCCAAAAGCTCCCTCGGAACGGTACTCCCGTCCGAGAACTAAATACTACTAGTATCCATGCAATGCACATAGAAATGCAATGGCGTAGTGAGCATCAACGTGATACAAGGCGCCCATACATCCAGGCATCAGGCCATGCTCCGCCCACATAGTAAACCACACGCCATGCATATGCTCGCTGTGGATGCAACCTAACCAAACTAGAATGTCCGTGTCCAAGCATACTCAATAAATGAATATCCCAGCATGCATCCCATACCCATGTGCATATCAAATCATGAACAGTAATACAACGTATCTAACCATGTAGTAAATCACATACCGGCAGAGCTAGTCAGCAATGCCCGGCACCGATCAACGGTCAGTGACTAGGGGTGTCCACCCGACGGTCCACATCCGGGCCGTATCATAGTCTACCCCAACGTCACCAAACGGTTGACCCCTGCCCCACTGCTCAATAGCTCTAACCAAATCATAAGTAAATCCGAGAAAAACTGTAAATAAAACCCGCACGACTAGGAACCTAGTTCCCCAACTGGGTTCAGCATCATTCCGAAAGGAATGGGGGCGGTACAAACCCCCTTAGGCTCACAACGAATAAAATTATAGAAGCCTCAGATTTAATTTAAATTAAAACAAATGAATAATAGTTCAACCAATAAGGCAATGTGCCGAATTAAAGTAAGGGAGGTGATAAAATACAGGAAATCACGGGGTTTCTCACGGGAATTAAAGAATACGAGGAAAGGGATTGGAACTTGCCTGAAATTAGCTGATTCCGACCTCACTCGAGCTCCCGATGCAAATTAAATCATTTCCTAGCAAATAACACAATCGGGACTCAAATTAATTAATTTTAATCGCGTAAAATTTATAATTTAAACGTAACATGCTTCTACAAATTTTTACCCACGTACCTGATCACTTCCCTTGTCGAAAAATCCCAAAATTCCTTTATTTTTTTTTCTTTATTTTCTTCCTCCTCTTCTTCTTCTTCTTCTTCTTCTTCTTCTTCTTCTTCTTCTTCCCTGCTTCACCCGCGCCTGCAACTCCATTTCTTCTTCTCCTTTCCTTTCATTCTTCTTCTTTTCTTCTTCATTTTCCTCTTCTTCCTTTCTTCTTCTTCTTCTTCTTCTTCTTCTTCTTCTTCTTCTTCCCCGCGCTGCTGCCTCCTTCTTCTCCTCCCACGCATCCGGCCGCCTGCAACCACGCATGGCTGCAGCCGGCCTTCACTGTCCGGCCCTCTGCTGGTCGCCGGGCCTGCCTCCGGCCATCACCGCGCGCCACCGCGCCGCCCCGACTGCCGCTGCTTCACGTCGCCATGGCCGCGACTTCTTCAAGCCGCGGCTGCTCCTCGTCGGCCATGGCAGTGGCTGCCATGGCCGATTGGCCATCCCTCTCTCTCGATCTCTCTTCCTCACTCTCTCGGTCTCGATCTCACCCCCTCAATCTCTCTCGGTCTCAATCTCTCCCCCTCAATCTCTCGTGAGCTCTCTCCCTGCTCGCTCCCTCTGTCTCTCACTCTCTGTGTTTAGATTTTTTGGAGAAGGTCACTGTGTCAATCTTGGCCTCCAAGCCATTCACGCGCACCACAGCCACAAATTAAACTTATTAATTAATTAATTTAAGTTAATTTCTTAACTCATTATTATTATTTTGATTATATTATCAATATGTATTAATTAATTAATTCAAATTAAGTTAACATAATTTACACATTTTTTTATTATTAGCAGTATTATTTTTACCACTCTTTTATTACCTTAAATCCTCAAATGCCAAAATTTAATAATTAATCAAAATTTAATAATTAATATCATTACCGAAATTTCGGGATATTACATTTCTCATCGTCAATAAAATTATTTTTTAAGTCATTGTTATTTATCACATAATTTAATTTTTATTAAAATAAAAATGCGTAAATAGATTCTTTTATAGCTTTAATGATTGTAGAACATTTGCATTTAATTCTATTTATAAATAGTTGGTCTTACACCTATCAAATTCAAACAATTTAACATGTAGATTGGTCCCCAAGGTATGGGGTAGCTTAATTTTCATTTGAATTGTGTTACAGCAAAGCCTCGACGCTAAATATAATTTGAAAAGATTTGTCATACTTTCGAATGTTAATTTTTTTACCCTCGTGGTATTAAATTATAAATTTATAATCAATATTTTTCTTAGCGCGACATCTATTTATAATTATGGAGTAATTAATGTCGATAGTGGGATGTTTGTTGGACATGCTCAGTTTGCGATTTATTTGAGTGGTGGAAATTCTTTGCTAAAGGAAAGTTGCAGCAATGTGGATGGTGGACCCTTGTGTAATGCATGCTTTGGTCAATTTTGTTAAAAAAAAAAAATCGCTTGAAATTATGATGGAAGAACATCTACACCTTTATCTCAAAAGAACCTAATATAATTTAGTCAATCAATAGATATTCCATGAATAAAATGAACTTCTTAAAATTTGAATCTATTTTTGCAATTAAAACAATCTTAGACTCCGTTCTTTTCATTTTTTAATTTTTAATTTTGAGTTTTAAATTCATTTTCAATTTTTTATTTTGGTAATATATTTTTAGAAAATTAAAAACGCGTTCTCTTTGTCAGTTTAAAAAATTATTTCTCAAAACATAAAATTAGAAAACACGTTCTCTTTGAAATTTTAAAAATTATTTTATAATAATATTTTATTCAATAAATTTGATTATTCAGTAAATTAGAAATATTTAATGTTAATATATTATTAAAAATATATATACATTTTAAAGTTAATGAATTTTATAATATTTTTTCATTGCAATAATAAAATATGAATAAATAAATAAATAAATGTGTTATGAGTTTAGAGTTTGTTTTAAATGAAAACACTTAAATAACTTTTTGTTGTTTTAAGTTTTTCTTTACAATTTTTTTTTCAAAAATACATTTTTAAAAATAACAAAGAGAACGCGTTTTCATTATTTTAGAAAATTAAAAAGTAAAAATGATCTTAAAACAATAAAGAGAAGCGTTTGAATAATTATCCATTGATTTTAAAAATTAAAAACCATAATCAAACTATTCAGTTTCAGTTTTAATTATGATTTTTTTAGTTTTATCCATACCAACAAACAAATACAAACTTTTGCAAATAGTATTTATATAAATTTTTGATAACTCCACAACAAACAAAGACAAACTCTAATAAAATTACTTTATTATTGCATAAAGTTATAAATTAACTTCAAACTTCTTAGATATAATTATTTGATTGATAAAAAATAAAATAATTAAATATTAGGTTTTATTTGTATTTGTTAATTACTTTATAAATGTTAAATATTTTATATATTTATAATGCATTAGTTAAAATACTTGTAAAAAAATTGCATTAGTCAATATATATGTTATGTGTATATATAATATATTAAATAAATAAATATTATATATATGTATCTTCGGTTCGATTTGATTCTGTTACTTACACATTTAATTCGGTTTCGGTTCGAATATTGGTTTGGATTTAGTGAAAACCATAATCAAACCATACAATTGAAACAGTGTTCGATTTTTCTCCAAACCAAACCATTACCCAATCAAACGATTTTTAACTGCATTGATCAGTTCAATTTCGATTTAGTTTCCCATGATTTCAGTTGCAATTGCTATTCCTAGGCACCAACTGCAGTCTGTGCCCTGGGATTTGGACTATTTGAAAGGGGAAAAGGGCTGAAATCACTTATAGATATGGGAATAGCCTTTTCTGATCCATCCCTTCATCAGCCCTTGCATGGAATCAATTATTGCATTCTTTAATATTTTAAAAATAAACATGTATATTGGTAATATAATTTTTACCTCTTGACAAATCTCTTCTGCATACTTGAGGATGTGATATTTTTCTTCAATTTGACATGATAGTTTGGTTATTTTCATCCTCAAAGTATTGATTTTTATAAATGATTTCGCCACGATAACTTTCATTCATTTTTGCAAAATAGCAAAAAAAAAAAAAAAAATCAAAATGACTATAGAATTAGAGAAAAAAAAATGAGAATTGATACATGCATATATATATATATATAACAGAATGAGTAGTAAACCATAAACAAAATAAATAATACATAAAACAGTTCACATAAAGAGAGAGACAAATAAAACCTTTGAAGTGTTTTCATCAAGAGTATTCGCAACTAAAAATTATTTTTTAGAGCCTCCCACGTTCTGTCGGGTCAGGTGTGGGGGTGCCCGAAGTGAGCGATTTCACCTTTTGGACCAAAAATTATTTTTCAGAAGACGAGTTGAAAATATAAGATAGAACTGATAACATTAAATATTATAAGATAAGGCCAGCGACACATATGAAAGCATTGCCATTGGTTTACTCTTTCCTCCTATGTGATGTAAATTAGTTTTTAATACATTTGGAGTCTATGGTAGTCTAATACATCTGAGTATTTTTTGAAAAGTCATTTATTTGTAGTAGAAGGCCTTGTATGTTAAATCTTAACAGTATTGTCATTAGTAGTTGTTTATAATGGAGGCAGTGTTTGCTTTCCCTATGTGCAAAAGATAAAATCCTTCACAAAGCCCCCATACACTATTCCATACATGTGGAAAGGGTTAAATACGATACACGATAGCACATCAGGTAGGATGCACAATGCATGATACCCATAAGGAGCCATTTTCACATAAAGGTAAAATTTTCACACTACGACTGTCATGAGTCGAATCTGTATCTTTAGGTATAATCTGTTACTTGAGAATCAATTGTGTTACGCTCGTGAGGGCTTTTTCTTGATAGGCAAATAGTGGTTGTGGAGGTAGTTGACTCATAGTAATTATTCTTTTTATTTAATTCAACTTTATTTGAGAGAGAGAGAGAGAGAGTGGGGAGGGGGGGGGGGGGGGTTGTTGGCTATGGCTTTCAAGTGAAGTGGACAATGAGATAATACATGCCATGGCCATAAAAGTGAATACAATAAATAAATAATTGTTTAAAAAAAATAGTCAGGAGAAATAAAATTTGAGCGTATTTTAATTATTTTATAAAAGTTAACAATAGTAAAGTAATGGCAAAGGAAAAGTAATAAACCAGTTTATAAAGTTACGATAAAATCTTATTATTTTTAAAATTACAAGAGTAGTTTGTCTTTTGTTTATTATCAAATTTTAGGATCATATGTGAAATATAATGTTTATTTTAGGATTCATCTACTCATTCTTAATAAGTAATACTAATAATAATGTGATTCAACATTAATGGTGAGTTCACTTAATAGATTTGAATTAATTTATAGAATAAAATTTGAGAAAGTATACAAATCTCCTTTATATTAAATTAATTATTCTTTCTCTTTCTTTTTCATTTTCATCTCCTTTTCTTATGATCTTTCTCTCATCTTTTGTAAAAGTCAATGATTTAATGATAGTTGGCATTGCTAGGCCAATAATTGTTTTCACTTTTTCTTTCCTCTCATTTTCATCCCCTTTTTATCTTTTTTTTTTTTTTTCTTGTATAGTCAAGTGATTGAACCATCTGAATTTTCAATCAAAACCCTAAGGTTGCGTTCTCTTTACTATTTTCAAGTCATTTTTAGTTTTTAATTTTCTAAAATAATGAAAACGCGTTCAATTTGTTATTTTTAAAAATGCATTTTTGAAAATAAAAAAAAAAAATTATAAAGAAAACTCAAAACAACAAAAAGATAATTTGAGTATTTTCATCCAAAATAAACTCAAAACTCAAAATACATTTATTTATTTATTTATTCATATATTTATTATTATAATAGAAAAAATATTATAAAATTCATTAACTTTAAAATTAGATATTTTTTTAATAATTTATAAACATTAAATATTTTTAATTTACTGAATAATCAAATTTATTGAATAAAATATCATTAAAAATTTATTTTCAAAATTTCAAAGAGAACGCATTTTTTAATTTTATGTTTTGAGAAATAGTTTTTCAAAATGATAAAGAGAATGCGTTTTCAATTTTTTAAAAATAGACTACCAAAATAAAAAATTGAAAATGAATTCAAAACTTAAAACTGAAAATCTGCGTTCTTTTTATTGTTTTTAAGTCATTTTTAGTTTTTAATTTTATAAAATAATGAAAACGTGTTTACTTTGCTATTTTTAAAAATGCATTTTTGAAAATAAAAAAAATGTAAAAAAACTAAAAATAACAAAAAGTTATTTTAAGTGTTTTTATTCAAAACAAACTTAAAACACAAAACACATTTATTTATTCATATTTTATTATTGTAATGGAAAAAAAATATTACAAAATTCATTAACTTAAAAATGTATATTTTTTTAATAATATATTAACATTAAATATTTCTAATTTACTAAATAATTAAATTTATTGAATAAAATATCATTAAAAAATTATTTTCAAAATATCGAAGAGAACGCGTTTTCTAATTTCATGTGTTGAGAAATAGTTTTTCAAATTGACAATGAGAACGTATTTTTAATTTTTAAAAACAGACTATTAAAACAGAAAACTGAAAATGAATTCAAAACTCAAAATTAAAAATTAAAAAGTAAAGAAAACGCAGTCTAAGATTGCGTTTTTTTTGTTATTTTTAAATCATTTTTAATTTTTAATTTTTTAAAACAATAAAAATGTGTTATTTTATTATTTTTAAAAATACATTTTCAAAAACAAAAAAAAAAATTATAAAGAAAACCCAAAACAATAAAAAGTTTTTTTTGGTTATTTTTAGGCAAAATAATCTCTAAGTCCAAAATATGAAAAACACAATCAAATTTTCATGTTTTGACTATAAAAAAGAAAAGGGGAAAAAAGGAAAGAAGGAAACAAAAAATTATTCTTAAATTTTAAAAATAAAATTATATATTTATTTAAAATTTAAAAAATATAATATATCTATATTATAATTAAAAATACAAGATAATATATAATATATTATTAAGTATATATACACGTATTATATATAATGATATTTAATATAAATTATCACTCATATGTCAATAATTTATTATTTTATTTTAATAGTAAAACTTTATTAAAAATAGTTAATTTTATTATTTAATAATCAAATTCATTGAATAAAATATCATAAACTAATTTTTCTTAAAATTCTAAAATAAACACGTTTTCTAATTTTTTGTTTTAAGAAATAATTTTTAAAATGATAAAAATAACACGTTTTTAGTTTTTTTACAAATAGTTGATCAAAATAAAAAATTAAAAATAAATTTAAAACTTAAAACTAAAAATTAAAAATAGAAAAAGAACATAGTCTAAATTACCCTATATCCATTATTATTTTGGGTTCATATTTGATAACAAACCTTAGACGTGGGTTTGTCTTCAAATCCAAACCCACAAATAAACTTAGATAAAGGATTTATCATAAAAAAACGAAATCAAAACATAATTTGTATAAGTTTAGATTTTGTTTTCAAAACCTAAATAAACTTAGGGTTCATCTTTAAATGAGAGAAAGACAAAGAACGAGATTGAGTGAAAAGAAGTAGAAGAATCAATCAAGCCTGTGACCTGAAGATTATGTATTTTTAATTTACACAAAATAAAGAAAAAAAGTACCTATAAAAGCTCAGATTCAGATAGATAGATATGTATATAAATATTAAGTCAGCGCACCAATTGGGCCGGGCCGGGCCGGGCCGAGCTTGTTAGTTTAACCTATTTATTGCAAAGCGACCTTCGCGCAAACTGGCTTTTACTTGGTTGCGCTGGGGCAACAAACCCTTGGCCTCATCGTTTCTTACTTTCCGTCCGATCTCTATCTCTCAAGCAGCAATGGCCGCTGAGCCAGGCGAAGCCGCGGCGAGCCTAGCGCCGGCGCCGGCTGAGGACTCTGTGAGATCCGCGGCGCTGAAGCGTCCCCGCGAGGACGGTGACGCGGCGACGTCGGCGGATGCCCCGTCGCCGAAGCGGCGGGTGAAGTCGACCGTGGACGTCCTATTCAGGATCGTGGTTCCGTCGCGGCAGATTGGGAAGGTGATGTGGAAAGTCGGGTCTCGGATCCAGAAGATTCGGAGGAGACAAGGCCACCGTTAAGATCGCCGATGCTATCTCGGTCAGTCACGTGGACCTTGTTTGCTTGCTTTGTTTTCATAATCTTTGTTTTACTGGTTTCGGGAAAGGAAAAGGAGGAAATTCGGAAGAAGAACACCTTCTTTTTGGTTCGGTGCCATTGGAAAACACTGAAAATTACTGTCTTCTTGGTTGTGAAACTGGGGGTTTGCAGCACAATTGGCTTAGTACACAATCAAACGATTTGTTGTCTTGGTCCCTGAGAAAACATAGGAACAGAGGATACCCTAGAATTGTATAGGCTTTATCACTTATTGGCTGCTTAAAATACCTTAGAATACAATCCAACGTAAAATGCAAGATAGAGAGATAGCCTCGCCTGTAACCGCTTCTCCCCATCCAAGGCTAGTCTTCCATTATATCTTCCCTCTGCATTCGCCACCTTATGAAAACCTTGTTTGTTTGGTCACATCCTTCAAAGAAGAGCATCTTGGCTTTCTGCTTTCAAAATCTTTTTTGACATAGACCATCACCCATCTCACTCTTTTAACTTGCTGTACGACACAAGTCGCTCTAAAAAAGGGAGTTAAAATCCTTTTTTCCCACCAAGAATTCTAATTCATCCTTCAATTTGCCTATCTTGAATTAACATTCTCAAAGATCTCTTTGGCGCACCTCTTTCAGGAGCCTGAGCTTTTCTGCAAGACCAAAAAATTGTCGTGGGAGCTTGACATAACTTCTGTAATTTTTTGTTTTTAGTCTTGGTTTTCATTTAAAAAAATGAAAACTAACATATTGTTTAATATTTTTGGTTTGTTCTTAGATTTGTTACTGATTTTTTGTGTTTCCCCCTATCCTCTGATGTCTAAGGTCGTCAACAACAAGGGAATGGCAGGGGATCGAAAGAAAATGAAAATGTGATAACACTAATGTCCAAATAATTATCCTGTCAATCAACAACCCATCTCTCCCAACCCAGTCTAAGTGAACCAACTACCCCTCCACCCAACCTAGCCAAATTGACAAACCACCCCTCTTCCCAACCAAGCCTAAGTAACAAACCACCCTCCAAAGGTAAATTCATCTACTCTTTGAAGGCAATAAGATCAAAAAACTCCTTGCAGTGCTACCAACCAAACCACCACTAGATCTCTCCGGTGGGAACCTAATAACAAAAATCCCCTTCAACATACCAAGGACACCTCTACTTGTCATACGAAGTGGTCGCTGGCTAAATGAAATAAAATGCATTAACCCCCATTAGTAGAATAC